>NC_092361.1:9056113-9656113 GCF_030848805.1 Temnothorax longispinosus
TGTGTGTGTGTGTGTGTGTGTGTGTATGTGCGGATTTTTTGTACACGCATCTACTTCTACAATTTTTTAGATACCGGGTTGAAATTTTTCACACAAATAGAGTATCATAGAAACCCAGTAAGCAAGAAACGTCAAGAAACATTTCAACTACATTGCATTAATGTTAAAACGTTGCTGTAATGTAGTTAAAATGTTTCTTGGTGTTTCTTGCTTACTGGGAAGTATGTTCTCCTCAAATTTTATTAAAATCGGTTGACCGGTATAGATTTTATTGGAATTTTTTTTTTTTTAGAAAAGTGTGTTTTATATCCTATAGCTTTCTCAATATTTTAGAATTTAAGTAAAATATATTTTTTTTCAATGGGACAGTTTTTTTTTCCAAAAAATCTCAAATCCTAGACTTAATTTCGAAATTCTTAAGCCATTAGTGAAGATGGGATTTCAATAACTTCGATTTTTTAAGGGATTTTTTCTTTATTTTTTTTTCGAAAATAATTTTTTTTAAATAAGAAACTTTACTGATGGCTAGCAAAAAATTTGATAAAATAGACAGCAATCCTGAAATTTTGATCTATAGATAAAGAGGAAATTCAAATATTTTCTATTTTTTAATTGCATTTTTACTTATTTTTTTTATTGAATTATTTTTTTTAAATAAAATATAAATTGTTAAATGTTAAAATATTGATTTTTGTAGAAATAGTGAACACATGAAAAAATGTTTCATTTTTACCTAAAAAATTCAGTGAAAAATTATTTATAATAAAAAAAGTTTTCAATCAATCGTAAAAATCATGTTTACTTTTCTAGAAATTCGTTTTTCTCGAAATCACGTTTAAAGATTGCCTAACAATTATTTCGTATTTAACTGTAGAAATTTTTAATTTATCTTTACTCTGCGACACTTGCGCCATACAGCTGTCCTCCCAGATTAATATTTTCTTTTTGTTCTTCTTTCCTTGAAGATCTAGAGATCCTACGAGTGTCTTTAGTGGCATCCGTGAGTGAGCGCTCGGCAGCCTTGATGCGGTGTGCGTCTGCCTCGGTGCAGAAATTGAAGCAATTATGGCCCACTGGGCCCACAGTCAGTTGTAGCACTTGCATAGTTTTCATTATACTTGACAATCCATCATTAAATATAGAAGTTGCAATATTTGATGCAATGTCAACCACGTTTTTGCCACTTGAGGATGTTTTTGGACTAGCACCATGTACAGTTACTGAAGCTTATTATTTAATAGTATGGGCCGTCGGACACAAAATTCCTTAAGCCCTAATTCATATTATGAACCTTACGAGCTCAGAAGCCTTAAATCGTTGCGCACTGCTTCGGACCATTCGATGGCGCTACGACTTGCTTTAGAAAATCGGATCTAAAACCACTTAAAACATATTTTTTTACGTATAACACTAATTACAACTTATTTTTAAAACTCTAAAGTATCATTTAAGACAAAAATTTTTCGATTTTTTGAGATTTTTTGAAAATTTTACTATGGTGTAATCCCTTAAGTATGTACAATCTTAAGATGTCATAAACCAATCATAGAATCGTATTATCATCTCAAGCTATTATTTAAAACGGTCTTGAAATAAGAATCAACTGAGAATGCTGGCCTTAAAGTATGTTTGTTGATTTAAACAGAAAGATCGCGTGTTTAAAATAAAGTGAGAAAAAATGTTTATAATATATAATGGTAATTTATAACATCCTATAACCATATAACAATTTATAACATTTTATAGAATTGTTAAAATCTTTCTTTACTTTTTAACATTTTATCATAAAAAATGACTTTGTCATAGGAGTCGCAAAATTCCTCTTAAAAGCTTTCATCTTAACCCGAAATAAAGCTTTTTACAAAGTTTCATCAAAATCGTAGGTGGACATATTTGGGACTCCACCCCATCGGGGCTCATCACTTATACTTTATCAAAAATGGCCAAAAACGCGTTTTTTGCGCATTTGACCTCAATTTTTTCGAAAACCATATGTGAAAGAAAAATTTTACTGGCAGATTTAGATTCAGCGGCCAAAAATTTATAGGAAACGACTCGAGGAACCCAATCCGCATCTGATGTATCGACCAGTGTAATTAACCTTTTCGCTTCTAAGGCGGTTATAACCGGCATCCATGCGACGACTTGTAGGTACTAGCATTGGCTATGGCCGGTATAGCCGTATTGGTACTAACTCAGTTTGTAGCGTATTAAATACAAGGGTTAAAATAATGGTAAAATATAAATTTAAAAATAAATATTGTTTTTGTGTAAATTTTGTTTTAAGCTTGGAAAATTATATTTTTAATGCAACGAGTTAAAACAGTGGAGTTAGTACCTCGTCGCGCGTCGCTTCAAGGCGAACGCTGGTGACCTATACTGCCGTACCTCATAATCATTATTCAGCCGACTCTAGATATTAAAATTAACGAGTAACAAGAAAAAGTGGGCTTTGAGGGTCAAACGCGATTAGTTAATACTATGTAACGTTTAATTAATAATTTAATATAAATTATAAATTGTGTCGGTTCTACTTTAAGTCATCTTTAGCGACGCGACAATAGATAAATTAAATAATTTCAAATTCTCTGACGAGCATAAGAGAATTGAAAATTGAATGTATAAAAATAGTGTAATTTTCAAGGGAAATACCAGAAAAATTCTGCAAATATTTATAATTTGCAAAATGGATTAGAAATGAAAAGAATAATCGGCAAAGAGACGTGAAATCCACTCACCAAATCAAGACTAGAAAACGCGAGTTTGAAAAACTAAAGCCTTAAAAAAGACAACGAAAACTGAGATAATTTTTAAGCGGTGGTGATTGATATAATCGAGACAATGATACAATCAAAGAATGGACTTGGTTCCAAATATTTGCTGATTTGTCCGACTGTCAACCGTTGACTGATGACAAAGGCAGAACATAACTTACTTTTGTTGTACGTACTTTTTGTTGTACGGCGAAAAGCGGTGTAAATATAAGTGAAAAGGAAGGGAAAGAAGAGACACTAATGACATGAACATTAAAATTAATGACAAAAACTTGATGAAAACCCATGAAGACACTCTCTCAATCAATTCAATGAAAAACGTTGTGTGTAAAATATCCTACAAGGATTGCAATCCTATGTGGGACAAACGACGAGACAACTAAAAACCAGAATCTCAAGCCATCGCTACTCTATCCGCAGGAACACAGCTACTTCTTCTGTCATTATGAAACATAGAATCAATTACATGAATTTAATTGGGATAATGTGAAAATTTTGGGCAATGAAAGATTTTTATCTAAACAATTAGTTATCGAAATGGCACACATAAAACTTCAAACTAATAGAGTTAACTCACAAAGCAGACAGAATATTTACATCACGCATATGTCTCAATTTTAAGTAAATTATAAATCTTGTCCATCACGTTTACTCTTCTGCCGTAAAAATTTCAGTTGTTATTCTCCGGATTTATATTGGCGACTAATTTTTATTTCTGTTATCCTATTGTAATTAATTTTCATGTTCATGTCATTCTCTCTCTTTTCCCTTTCTCTTCATCAAAAACGTTTTTTACCGTACGTACAATAAAAGTAAGTTATGTTTTGCCTTTGACCTCAGTCAATGATCGACAGCTGGATAAACCAGATAAACATTATATTATATTAAAATTTTAGCCAAATTGGGAACGAATGGTTTTTAAGATCTAGTGGTCGTTATCTTGGTTTTAAGAAAACATGATTTTGAGGAAAACGTAATTAAATTTTTAATTTTAAATAATTTTAAAAATCAGAATTTTTTCTCTCACCCTTATTCAGCTATTCCTGGACCATAAGTCTCCGTAGCAACATGGTTTTTCTCCAAAGCTTTTTTATTCCTAATTTTTTCGCTGTAGTGCATGAGTTATGCACGTCCGCATTTGAGATGTGGATGCAATTATCTTGCTAACAGAAGTGATAGGCATTTCTGCCGATTTTTATTCCCAAAATATCCATTATCTGCAGATAAGATTTGTAACCGTCATTGAAGATGCATATTGCTATGTAAACTGCAATTTCAATACGTGTGCCGCTGAAGAATATTTTTGGTGCTATTCTTTATCAAGTAGTTCAGACTTTCGTTTATATTTTACGTAGAGCTTTCGATGCAATATTCTAATAACCATTCTTCTATACTTAAGTTCTTATAAATTGGATTGTAAGAACTTAATTGGATATTGGATCGATTGTTTTAACAACTTTAGCATTTTTCATTGCAGCGGTGATTTTATGTTGATATTGCTCCAATTCATTTTGCTAGGAACATTAAGAATCAAGTCCTTGTGGACACCAGTGATGTTGTGGGTTTCCATTGACGAACTGCATACGATAAAAAGAGACTCAAATAGTTTTCTTCATTTTTTTTCACAAATTGTGTGTTTTGTGTAACTGTAAGACCGTAATAAACGTTAACTTATCGATTAACACCGTTGTCAGTTTATCTATGCTGTCAAAATTTTTCGTATTTTTTTTACAATCACGGAGTTTTTTACTCTATTTTAAATGTCCTATTTTTTGTCATTTGTATATTATTATAAGCAGTAATGTCGATTATTCCTTTAAATGTTTTACAAACGTTTACAATGTAATCAAAATATGCGACGTGTTGCGTTCAAATTGCTATAACTCCGTGAATTTTTATCAGGTCAATATAAAACTTTGCACATATTCTAAAAACATTGCACTTTTAAAAAATATTTTTATAAAATTTGATTATTTCTATTTATTTGTCCCCTTTTAATTAAATAATAAGGAAATTTTCTTGAAAAAAATCATTCAGTCATTATTTTAGAATATGTTTAGCATTCTTCTTGTTCAATTATACAAGGGTCTCGGTTATGCAAGGTGTATGAACTTCAGCAATGACTTGAAAAGTATCCATGCAGTACGGCGATGATCTTCGTCGAATACCACGGTCCTCGTTATTCGAGGAACACTCCTCAGATCAGAAGCGGGGCATCTCACCGGATTTCTCGGTAATGTCGATCTGATTGTTATCATTGATGTTTTGTTTTTTATTTTCAACATCTTGTTTGTTATTACCGATATCTTGATTATTAACTTGATTATTATCTTGATTATTACCATTAGCATCCTGATTATTATCCCCGATGTTTTGATTATTCTGGTCGACATGATTGCTGTTGTCGACATTCTGGTTGTTATTATCGACGTTTTGGTTATTATTGTCGATATCATGATTATTATTTCTGATATTCTTATTGTTATCATCAACGAGATTTGCACCCTCTGTATTTTCCGTAGCTTCGTTGCCGTTTATGCCGTTCCTTGTCCTTCGTTCACCGAATTGTTGATGGTAATACTCCTCGCGCATTAACTCATTGAGATTACGCCATTGTAAACACATTATCAAGATAAATGGCTTACGGATTTCCTTGTTGAAAATCGCATAAATAATGGGGTTTAACGCACTGTTGCAATAACCGAGCCAGAGAAACAGAGACGATACTGAATGCGGGATATCATCAGGTTTGTAGAATGGTCTGATTAATGCCAACATAAAAAATGGCAGCCAGCAGACAACGAATGCACCAACAATGATACCCAATGTGGTGCTGGCCTTTCGTTCACTTCTTCTTCTCCTCTGCTGGCGTCTGTTACAAATGCAGACCCGATTATTACGAGTCCTCAGTATCCGTATTGATTTTTGTAGTAGATTCTCTTCGCGCTTGCCGATGAGGTGACGCTTTGGATTTCCGCCCTGTAATAAATAAAACAATTTAGCAAACCAAACGATATTATTTGCATATAAAATACCAAAAAAGAAAAGAAAAAAGTATTCTAGTTAGAATTGCATTATATTTCGATATTTGTCAATTTTTATTAAAAAATTCATATTGCTATAACATTGATAATGATGTAAATAAATTCAAGCCAAAAAGACTTATTTTTTTCTAAACACCATTTACCGGGGATGGTAAAGTTTGAAATTTTGAAGAATTCGATTTTTGGTATTTTTACATATTCTGGTAGTGTGATCTTTTAAGAATATTTCCCAGTTTGGTTTTTTGAGAAATTCGCAAAATTGAGCTCAGGAAAATTAAAAATGTGAGTGCTGGCCGGCAAAGTGTCCGCGTGCAGGTTCGCTTTGTGCTACACTTTTCCCTCGTGTCTAAAAGAGGCCAAAGCCGAAAAAAATCTGTGATGTTCTGTGATTACTGCAGCAATGAAAGCTGACCTGGAGACGTCATTTTATAGCACGGATAACTTTTGAGCTTCATACGTATCAATTTTCTAGCTAAAACTAGTATTCTAAACTTTAACCGTGTTTTTCTCGAAATGGCATTTTTCGCTAGTTCTGCCACGATAACTCACGAACGGCTGCAGATATCGACTTGATTTTTTTTAAAATAAAGATAACGAACTTTTCCGTAAACTGAACCTATTCCAGCGCACAAAAATTAATTTTTTGTAATTGTTTTAACAACAAATAACTTAAATTTTTTGAAAGTTTTTCTTTTTTGGCTGCCATTGTTGCAATCTTAACGTACTTTTTTAGACTTTAGGTTTAGTCTATAGAGGGGGATCTCACCAACAAAATGGCACCAAAAAATTGAAAAATTTCAGCTTGTTCACCAGGAATTGTGGCAAGAACAGAGCAGTGCACAAATCGCGCGGTCGCCTTTAATCATCAATATCACCTTTAATTATATTCTTGGGACTTTTACGTTTTGTTTTGTTCGTTAAGAAAGCACCAATAACACGTTTTTAAAAAAAAATTATGTATGTTTATTTGTGTGTCCAAAAACGACATTTGAATTTTACCCAATTTTCGGCCGTTTAAACCTTACCATTCCCCTTAAGTGATGTTGATGTCACAAATAATTAATCTTTCAATCGTTTTGAACACATTAAAGGAAGTTCGGGTAATTTGAACCATATGAGCAAGTTGAACCATCACGATATACTCGCAACTAGTCGCGTCGCGTAAAAGAGTCACGGTCGGTCTCGCTCCGCGCGTACTTGGCGCGAGACACTACCGTGTCTCTTGATTAAGAGTTACAGTCTAACTGACAGCAGTGGAATTACTAGCTGCTGGGTTCCTAATCTAACATACAAAGCGGTAGTGAGGCACAACATATCATAAAGTAATAAATTAAAACTAGATATTTAATGTGTACCGCTTACAGCGTAATGTTAGTATATAAACTTTTATTTTGAATATATTAACTTTTATTTTAAATCAATCTATTTCATAGATTTTTAGTTGTTTAATGTTGCATGTAACTAACTTATTCGGCGCGAACAGCGATTGCGACGTGCGAAGAGCTAGTTTCCCGGTTTTTGGGGCAGCGAGTTTGGTTGTTGAATTTGAAACTGATGGACTTTTCTGTGTGGTCCAGCTTGGAGCAAAAGATCTCTGGAGTTCGCTTTAAATTAACGGAGTTTTTCAAAGTGGCCCTACGACATGTCTCAGATGAAATTATCATCCAGCAGTGCGCGACCATCGTGAACAATTTTCCGAAGTGGTTTCGAAAATTTATTAAAATCAACGGAAACAATTTTGAGCATTTATTGTAATTTTCTTTGTTTAATTTAGTTATTGATGTTCTAATAAAGTTTTATGATCTATTAAATGTTTAATTTGTGTACCGATTTGTGGCTGCTTAATGCTCTCAAAAAAATTCCGAGAACTTTTGTGTCACCTCGTATATAGAAAAAGATTTTTTAAATTAAAAAAATGTTTAGAAAAAAATTTTGAAATTTAAAAATTATAAACAAAATTTTAATAGAGAATTTATAATCTATTTTTAGTATTACATATTTTTATTCTGGGTTCAGAATAAAGTTTATTATAAAAAGGCAATAGCAATGAAATTCATTAACAATGATATTTGAATAGTTTATATTATATTATGTCAGTTTATTATAAAATTTAGAAAACGCGAATTGTGATCAAACAAAATAATTATTTTAAATAATTTTAGAAATAATTTTAGAATTCCGGGGAGGGAAGGGTTTTTAATTCTAACAATTACTGTGTTTTAAGTCCGAAAGTAATCGGCGCGCAGTATGTTGGAAAAATTATATGTATTGTCACGACTTTTTGCACTCCCGGACCGCTCCGGGACGTGGGCCGGATCAAAAGGACTTAGGAGAACGGGATGGTTGGCCTCTCCAGTGATTTCCTCGCACCTCCAATGCTCCACGAAATGTTCCAAATGTTGGGCGCCAGACGCGTACATTCGCGTCCACGAAATCGCGAAAACCTAAACGAGACGCAAAACGAAGTGTGGAGGTGCGTGGAATCGGCTAGCTCGACCTAATCACGGGCGGGGTTAATGAAGGGCAGCGCGATATTCGGCGGGGTGACATGTTAATTTCATACTCAGTCAGATAACAAAGAAAGTAACATTTATTGAGCACTGGTTGTCGAGAAAATAACAACGTTTATCCATCCGGCTTCGATCAAACACAAGATAACTTCAATAAATAAATCAAGAATAGCCGGTGGCGGGGTGTCTGGATTCATCTAACAGAAATAATATTAAGGCGGACGCGAGACACCCACGGAGTATTAATTGAGTCTCTAATAAACACGCTGAAGGCGCTATTCTCAAACGATTAATAATTTGAGTCGAAAACCGTACGAAAACTCTGTCGCAATGATATCTTAACCTAACGCGAGTGATTCTGCTCGGGCGCAACGGGTAGGCGCCGAGTCATTTAACCAGGCAAAGAATACGATAACTAACGCAAAATACTGGATTAATGCGGTTCTCCAATGATGCGGAATACCGGTCAACGCGAAATACTAGAGTCGCGATATCGCTAATAACCACGGAACGCCATGAAGAACTACGCAAGTAACATCTAAACGCACGAAACGTGTGAACGCCGGTAATTTCTTAACGCGAGTACAAGTCTAACATAATTAATCAATCGGCGGGAACGACATTCGACCGCAATTAACAATGCCATCGACGTCCCAACGCAAAATTCGAGGTGGTCGCGAGCAGGGACGCCATAGGACGTAACGCAAGTAATACCGGACGCAAAGTTTCTCAACGCGAGAGCACAATTAGCAACCCGTAATAACGAGATCCGAACACAAATCGATACGCTAACACCGACGCTCGAACACAAGAATTCCCCGACGCGAAGAAACGGTAACGCAATTTACGAAGTACCGGCCCGTAGGCGGCCGTACACCAAGGTCACGAGGACAACGCAATATACTCGCGATATCGAACTCATTAACGCCTATCGCGACCTCCAGGGGTTCGCCATAACGCTTGTACCACGGTTCCGCGGCCACGATACCATCCCGAGGCCCTTCGCTCTCGTTATCGATCGCGAAATTACACTCAATCTTAACATACGTTATCCCGAGCGAGAGCGTGCACCGGAGGGCGGTGTCGTGGCTTTACATATCGCGATTTACGGGCAACCTCACCGGTGATACGCCTCCTCCTGGGCTCCTCGCCGTCACCTTCCACCAACGATCCTCGATCCGCCAGACAAAAATCGAAATACCCGACTCGGTGTGGCTATCGCGTATCTTAGAAAAACGTATCTCGCCGACGGACGACCAGAGAGTGAAACGCTAAACCCGCTCGATTGCGGAATCGATACGGTACCCCTTCCTGAGGGGCGCGCGAGCCAATTGGGCGCGAGCTTGTAAGCCCGCGGTGTCCCGGCGCAGTGCTGTCGATACGAGATCTTTCGGGGGCGGGCAACGGTCCCTCGGCGGCGTGCGACTCCTCAAATTTTTGTCCTTAGCGGCGGACGAAACTTCGCTCGTGCCGGTGTGCCTCCGGTTTGACCCTGGGGCGGTGGCCAGCCACCCCGTGGGTCGGTGTTTTGTGGAGATCATTTGCTGAAGCCGGGTGTTTACCCAAGCGCTTTGGGGCCCCGCTATCGGCGGCCTCGTCCGTCGCTGCCGCACGTGCCGCCCGCCTGCCGCGTTGCTCTCGCCAGCCCGCGATCTCTGCTGCTTCCGTGTTTGCCACCCCTCCTTGGTTATCGATCGTCCTTGATTTCCTTCGCCAAATACTCCCTCGAAGGTTTGCCGTGGTGTGGGTGAGGTGCCGCGCGTATTACATTGCATAAAAAAAACAAAAGAAAATAATCAAAATGCGGAAACGCGGTTAAATACGACCCCTGGAGATCTCGTCGTTGCCTCCCTGGTCCGTCCCTGGGCGCGAAATTCCGCGCCTTGTGACGGCGGCGGGGCGCCGCGACGGTGCGGCGAGCCGCAACGTCACAGTATATATATAGACATATATGTATACAGTAACTAATATAAGGCTGTCAAAGACCTAAGTTTGGATCGCATGGCTTTTGATTCTAATTGTTCGTATATTGTTACGATCCTATTTCTCTTATTATTATTATTATTCACGTCGCCTGAGAAAGACGTTTCAAACTATTATTAACCGGCTATTGCGATAAATATTACCACATGCCTCGGTGGTCGAATTGGTACGACGCCCTACACGGAATGAGGGAGGTTCCAGGTTCAAACCCTGGCTGAGGTAATATTTTTCGCAATAAATTTTCTTTACAGTTATTAGATAATTAAATCGAGTCGATTTAATTCCGGGGAGGGAAGGGTTTTTAATTCTAACAATTACTGTGTTTTAAGTCCGAAAGTAATCGGCGCGCAGTATGTTGGAAAAATTATATGTATATATATAGACATATATGTATACAGTAACTAATATAAGGCTGTCAAAGACCTAAGCTTGGATCGCATGGCTTTTGATTCTAATTGTTCGTATATCGTTACGATCCTATTTCTCTTATTATTAATTTTAGAAATGTTTGCGGGAAACAGCATGATGTAACAACGTGATGTAACAGTATAAGCCGTGTAGTAGATTTTCATATAAATTATTGTAATGTACAGGGTGAGTTTAAATTGAGACGCTTAAATATTTATCTTGATAATAAAATAATTACGGACTCTCAATAATAATAAGAAACATAAAAGAAATTGGTAATAAGAGAGTCGACGCAGTAATTGTGTATTGTCAAAAAACAAATATATTTGCATATTACAAATTTCGTACATCAATAAGCAATTCTCCATCATAACCATGAGTCTTCGGATTAGGAGGTCGGAAAACCACGAGAACTGAATGATTGCTATCTATAAATGGTTTAAACATAATTAATGCAAAGAATAAGAGCAATAACTCATTTTTATCCGAGCACTCACCAGATAGTCCGGAGAACGGAGGATAATCAACAATATAAAATTACATTAAAGATTAAAGATTAAAGTGTCCATAACATGTTGTTGTCACGATAGATCACACGACACTGTGAACCATCAAGTGGAATAAGAACAATTATACCAAGTAGGAATTTTGTAGGTCATAATGGAAATAAAAGTATAAATGTAATAAATAAGTAAATGTGTATAAATATCATTCTCAGACCAAGGAAACGCAAGGTTACAATTTATTTAAATTTATTTAAAATGGGAACGTATGCATGATGTAGGAATTTGGTATCTTTTTGTAATGTAATGTAATTTTAATTAAGAATAGTAAAGTTGTAATGCCCCTCTAGCCCAGTAAAATTAGCTCGAAAAACACCGAATATTTACAAAACGGATAGACCAGCCAATTTTTTGAGGGTGAGTAGGAGATCACAGGAAATGCCCGAAATCACAAAGTTCCAACAAAATTTCCCTGTGCATCGGCGGCCATCTTGAAAATAGGGGTAAGTTTGTATATCTCGGCTCCTATTGGTCGGATTTTTTTTCATTTTTTTTGTTTTGTAGGGAAAAATAGTTGCTACAACTTTTGTTAAAAAATTTTTTTAATAGCTGTCAAGGAAAAAAAGTTACAACAAAAAAAGTGCCGTCAATTTGAACATTTTTATTGACAATTATATTGCCCCCTGTTGGTTTTATCAAAAACATGTTTATATATTGTAAAACTTGTAGAGGACTCAATTCTCTACAATTTTCTATGCGCTTTTGCAGTGACTCAACAAATACCAAAGATAGAAGGCGTCAAAGGTATTTGTTGAGTCACCGCAAAAGCGCATATACGAAAATTGTAAAGAATTGAGTCTCTACAAGTTTTATTTGAACATTTTTTTAACAGAGTCTTCTTTCGCCGCTAATTTCTCCAAGCCCGTTCCCTTGGCAGTGGTTTCGCTAGATAGTAGATAGGCGAGAAAAGGCGGACGAGGAATCCGCAACAGCAACAATGTTCGTTCGGCGGCTTAAATTCGGAGCACACGATCGGAGCACGAGGAATCCGCGATCGGAGCACATTGATGGTTCGGAGCACACAATCAAGTTTCGTTCTGCCGCGCGAAGCACTTGCGTTTCACGAACCGCCCCCGTTCGGCAAAGGGAAACAGCCGTTCGCGTAGTTTTGTTTCGACGACGTAATCGCCTCGAATTCGCACACAAATTTTACTCTGGACACGGACTTGACTACGTGACGATTAGAATGCTTCTGCCTGTACGAAGTTTCGCGAGGGACATGAACACCGCGATTCTAGATTGTTCGATCCTTTTCACCAATGGATGATTTACATAGTACGGCTGCAACGCGGTGATTGGTCGATTTTTGCGGTATCAAGTGCTCCGCGCGGATAGGTGTTAGACGGGTCGTTAAATTTCACGGTTTGATGCGCCACCTTCGGATGGCGCCATGAGTTCATCGGCCAATTGTGGATCGCGGAATGACCCTTCGCGGAGTCGCGGCGCGAACCCCCCAAATCCCGCAACACTGATCAACTTTGTGAATTGTGGTAGTAGAGTAGCAACTGAAGGATTCTGTTTAAGAAACGTCACCACATCCAATTAGATTAGATACCGTGACATTTCTCTGTTGCAAGATATCATGAAATACATATATTTGAATGAAATCTCAGTTGCTCTGCATCAAAATCGTTTTTTCCATCGATTTTTTTATTCTTTTCTAAAAAAAAAGATAAAAAATTTTACTTTATATACCCCAAGGGGCCTTAAAGGACGTTTTTGAAGGGACGTACCCAACCCTAACCGTCTCTTCCGAAAGACGGAGCACAGTTTTCTCCACATCTTGCACGGAGGGGCGCGGTTTTTTCGGAAAAAAACTTTTCCATGATTCATGGCTCCAGTGGACTCGAACCTGGTTCCTCAGATTACGAGTCTTTCGCTTTACCACTAGACCACACCGCCGCATTTTTTATTCTTTTCTATCTTTCTGTTATAAAATGAAGTGATTATTTCTACCAGAACTTGTTTGCCACCCTTGTCTTTTTTTCCAACAATAAAATCCTCAATTTTGCATAGGAATTTTATTTTATCAGTCAAAAAACGATCAGTCATTGATGAAAGTGTTTGATCGAGGATTTTAAAGTAAATTTTTTGAAAATAATGTTGTGGTGAAGAAAAATCATGGGTAACCAGAATCGATTCGTTTTGGTGTTATTCGAACTCTGTCAACTCGAGCCATTTTTTGGTCTTTGAGATCGAGGTCTTTTGCTCCATCGACAGCTTGAGACCACACATCTTCGAATCCATTAATTCTCAGCTGTTTAAGGTCCAATTCCACAAACTTCGGTTAATTTTTAACCTTAGTGTTGAGGAGAGGATGTGCGCGCGCAAAGCGCAAGAAAGCAGTGAGGCGCTTGGTTCGAGAGTAGGCGAGCGTAGAGGGAGAGAGTAGTAGACATGGCGGACAGAGCGTCCCGTTGCGTGCGTGCTAGCGATCTGTGTGTAAGAATAAAGTCGATCCAAGACTCTAAGTTATTCCAGCAATCCATTCCATAACACTTAGGTCAACTCACTCTTCGTCTCTTTCGAACGTCCCCCTTAGAAAGAGACCGTAGTAAGTTAACCTAAGATTAAAAGTTAACCGACGTTTGTAAAACTAGACCCAAGACTATCAATGACAGTCATAATTTTTTTGTGAGATTCAATGATATTCATGTCAGATTTTTGAAGGTCTCTGTTCAACATTTCTATTCTTTCAAACACATTGATCATAGGAATAAAAAAAAAATATAATTGAAACTGTTTTAAACGTTCCAAAAGCCCTTTTGTCTTTGCAAATTGAACTGGCATCTGTGTCCTGAGCTTGTATAATTGTAAAAAAAAAAGAATCCAGAACAGCTTTATAATTGTGATAAAGAGTCTTTAATGATTTTACTCTTACACATCACCAAAAAACAAAGATAATTATCCAACAAAATAAACATGTAACATTTAATTATAAGATAATTTTACCAACCTATAGTTGTACAAAAAGGTGAAACAATGCCCAGTGAGAAATATATAGTTGACCCGACGTTGAATCAATGTCGATAATCTGATGTCGAAACAAGTTGAAATTTTGGTTGATTCGACATCAAAGTCGTATCAGATATTAACAAACTATCAACTGTCGTTTTAACTTCGTTTTAATGTTGAATCGACCTTCTTTTATAACGGTTTTTCCCATACAGCACAAAATATTTTAAAAATTAAATATTTTTTAGTATGATTAAAATAATTTATAAAAATATTTTTAGAATGTTTCTATGTCCACCAGATAATGTCAGAAAAATATTTTCAAAAATATTTTTAAAAGATTGCAAATAAATATATTTAATAATATTTGTAAAATTTTTTTAGAAATATTGCTTTAAAAAATAAAATACGTTTAACCCAATTAGCAATAATTATTTCACGTTTAAAAGATTTTTTTAATATTTGAAAAATATACATCACCTTACTTTGTAAAATATTATTTTGTAGATCTATATCTAGAGCCCGGACGTTCGGGCACGGAGACTGGGCACAAGCCGAAATTGGCCAAAAACCGCTGCGCGCTCGTCAAACATCGAGTCCAATCGCCGAAAAATCAATTTGTTCAGAGGGCGACTAAGAGATAGCGTTACATGTGCCTCATTGATCCGCGATCGCGACGGATTAAAATACTGAACAGTTTTCATAATTTATAATTAATTAATTTACATTTAAAAAAATATTTCTATTTAATTTTAATTTCAGAAAAAGAAAAATGTTAAAAATAAATTAAAATAAAAATTATATATGGTAATTGTATAGATGGGGGGGATCACCTTGGATGACCTTGATATTTTAGTATGTTGTCAAGGTCACCCTCCTGAGTAACCTTCAGAAGGTTTTAGCCCGCGCTCGTTATTCGTTAAAAAGTTATTAACAAAAAATGTTTCGAAAATATAGCAGCTATTTTGAGTATTGGAAGGCATAAATGACTAATACACGAAATAGTTCACGCATACACTTTTCACGCAAACCGAGGTTTACGCACACCCCCCCTGCTTTCGGGGGAGGTGCGGTAGCCCCGAAATAGTTCACACATACACTTTTCACGCGAACCGAGGTTTACGCACACCCCCCCCTGCTTTCGGGGGAGGTGCGGTAACCCCAAAATAGTTCACGCATACACTTTTCACGCGAACCGAGGTGCCAGATGGGTTCGTGGCGCGCTTTACAAGCTGGTTTACATATGTATATATATATATATATATATATATATATATATATATATATATGTAGGTCCAGAAGTATGTTCCGGGACTTTTATTTTTTACATCGGTATATTCCAGGACATTTGGCAGTTTCCAGGACTGTCCTGGAAAAAATTCATGTCCTACGGCACGTTTCGGGACAATTTTTTGAATCTGATTACATATATATGCGTTATATTCCAGGACTGTACATTTCAAAAAACGTAAACAGTCCCGGAACATACCTCTAGACCTACATATATATAGATATATATTGTATATACATGCTTGGAACGCGTGCTATTCAAAACAAGGTCACTGCTTATTTACATCTAGACAATATCAGATGATGTATCGTTATAGAAACTATTTGTGTCAGTCGTCAGTCAAATTGCTTCCTCTGTTGATCGTTTCACGTACTCATAATCGATATGAAACTATATCAATTTCTTCGCATCGTGGATAATCACGATGCCTTGGTTGACTTTTTAATTTATCATAAGGTTATTCGTGAAACAATTGTATGTCGCAGCTGTGGTTCTGTGATAAATATAAATCGGAAAACATTGTTTTTGGAACGTAACTCTTCAACATATGTGTCTGTACGTCGTCAAAAACGTCAGCGCGTTCAGTGCAAATTCAAAATGCACGCTTTTAACGGTACATGGTTTGATAAAAGTCGACTAAATTTGAAGAAAATTTGTCGTTTTATCGCATACTTTGTTTACCATCCTCCTCCACATCAAGCAAGGCTGATGGCCGAACTGTCTATATCACCGAATACTACCGTCGATTGGATCTCATTTTGTCGTGAAGTGTGCATCAACTGGCTTACACGGTGTAGTGCACCCATCGGTGGATCGGGACACATTGTCCAAGTAGATGAAGCCAAAATAGGCAAGCGTAAATATAGCAAGGGACGCTTGATTACGGGGCAATGGGTCTTCGGTGGAATAGACCAAACAACGAAGAAAATATTTATTGAGCCTGTGGAATCACGAACGGCTGACGTTTTGTTGGAAGTAATTCAACGACGGATAGCTGCTGGATCAACAATTTATTCGGACTGTTGGCGTTCATATAACTGCCTGAATTTTGAAAATTATCAACACAGTACGGTCAATCACAAATACAATTTTGTGGATCCAGTTACTGGGACACATACTCAAAATATCGAGCGCGTTTGGAGAGATTTACGAAGTGCAATTCCTCGGTATGGATTAAGAAAGAAACATTACAATGGCTATATTGCAGAATTTCTTTTCAAACGTCAATATGAGTTCAAAGATTGTATTAAGGCGTTTTTTCGCGCGATTGCAGTTATGTATCCGCTCGAAATTGACGATTCTGTCAAAGTTTCTCAATAAATATTAGATAAAAATTTGTAGTTAAAGCAGAGAATATTTTGTATTCTTATTTCCTAACCACGAAAGCACGGGGGGGGGGGTGTGCGTGAACCTCGGTTCGCGTGGAAAGTGTATGCGTGAACTATTTCGGGACTACCGCACCTCCCCCGAAAGCACGGGGGGGGGGGTGTGCGTGAACCTCGGTTCGCGTGGAAAGTGTATGCGTGAACTATTTCGGGACTACCGCACCTCCCCCGAAAGCACGGGGGGGGTGTGCGTGAACCTCGGTTCGCGTGGAAAGTGTATGCGTGAACTATTTCGGGACTACCGCACCTCCCTCGAAAGCACGGGGGGGGTGTGCGTGAACCTCGGTTCGCGTGGAAAGTGTATGCGTGAACTATTTCGGGACTACCGCACCTCCCACGAAAGCACGGGGGGGGGGTGTGCGTGAACCTCGGTTTGCGTGAAAAGTGTATGCGTGAACTATTTCGACATATATATTAGTCATTTATGCCTTCCAATACTCAAAATAGCTGCTATATTTTCGAAACATTTTTTGTTAATAACTTTTTAACGAATAACGAGCGCGGGCTAAAACCTTCTGAAGGTTACTCAGGAGGGTGACCTTGACAACATACTAAAATATCAAGGTCATCCAAGGTGATCCCCCCCATCTATACAATTACCATATATATCTTTAAAAATTAAAATTAAAATAATTAAAAACGGGAAAATTAAAAAAAATAATAAAAATAAGATTTAAAAAAATAAAAACAAAAAATAAACAAGAACTAAAAAAAAGCAAATGAAACCGGCTCTCCACTACGTCCTCGTTCGTGGACGTAACTAAGAATGGAGAAGTTTATCTTAAAACTTATTTTTTTTTAATTAAAAAAAGTATGAACTAACTACTAAAACTACTTTTAGTAGTTTAGCTTTTTTAATAGCGGCGGAGTCATTTAACAAAGCCTCAATGACAGATCTTATTTCCAAAAAATGCTTCTTATAGTAACTTGCTGCTTTGATCCAAGTACCCCAACAAATTGTAATTGGCGATGGCGGTAAAGGGACATTGGGAAGCATTTCTTTAAATAAGTCGACTCTATGTGGAGCTTTGCAAAATATTTTTTTTATTTCCGAAATGACCCAGTTTGCTTTTTTATACGTACACCTAACTTCTTCGGCTACACGGTGTAATCCATGGGCAAGACAAGTTACGTTGATCATTTTCGGAAACATGCCTTATAGTTTTTTCCCAGCTTTTTTCATATAAGCAGCATAAAACGCGCTCCGACGCTCGGCGATCGGACTCAATGTTTGACGAGCGCGCAGCGGTTCTCAGCCGATTTCGGCTTGTGCCCAGTCTCCGTGTCCAAACGTCCGGGCCCTATATATTATACATAACCCTTCGCCCGCATTGGTTTTTTTAGCACCTTTACGCCGCATAGGTGGGTCGTTTTTGTCCTGACGTTTTTTTTTTAAGTGTTAAAGTGTTACAAAAAATCTGAAAAAATTCATGGAGGTAATTCAAACCTTCAATTTGAAGTATCAATCATAAAATTATAAACAATTTAATTTTTTCACATAATTTGTATTTAAAAAATGGAACAACTAGGGGTAAAATCATTTGTTTACTCAAAAAATCATAACTTTAAGACAAATAAAGATATCAAAATGAATAAAAAAAGAAATTGAAGGGAAAGAGTGTAGATTTTATTTAAAAAATATTGCATGCAATTATTTTGAAATTAAATGCTTAAGTTTGCGACCTCAAAATTGCCAATAAATTAGCCCCAAATTTCGTAGTAAAAACAGTAATAAATATTTAATAATAAAAAAATTAGTAATAAAATAATTAATAACTCAATAGTTAAGTATCCCAACATTACTTTATTGTTTATCTAGAAAAATACATTAATGTAAGTCGACCATTTTTGTCGAAACACTGAACAAAAACATTTTTGTAATTTTTTTTGCGGTCAGATGTTTTTATAAGACTTCTACGGACACAATGAACACTTTGAAACAAAAAACACAAAAAAATTACTTCGTTTTTGGGCAACGTTCGCCGCACAGGTGGGTCGTTTTCGTCCTTTCAAGAATTGACGCGTCTCCTGTGACGTCCGGAGGAGGACTGGCGCTTTGAAACTTGGTAGGCGGGTTCTCGGGGAGCATAACTTTTTTTTTACGGATGCGCAGTGGCGCCCACTACCCGTTTTCAAAAGTTACAACTACATTTGATTTTTGCCCGGACGAAAACGACCCACCTGTGCGGGCGAAGGGATAATATTAATAATTATTTTATTATACAGGGTGTCTAGTAATAATCGCCGGACTTCTTGTATGCAAATAGAGTGAGTTAAACTGAGTAGAAAAGTCCTACTGTTGTGGAACGACGAGATCGAAAGAAAGCCGGTAACAAATGCTTGATGAGTAGCGTTTGAAACAAGTGAACTCAGGAACAAATAAAGCATTTGTTATCGCCGCGGTTTTCTTTTGATCTCGTCGCTCCACAACAGTAGGTGCCGAGAATTCGATATGTGTATGTCTTATAAAAATTATAAAGAAATAGCGGAATATACTGCAAGAGAATACACCGATATGATTATCGCGTACGGAACAGCCGGAAAAAACGCTGTTGGCGCAGTTCGTGTTTACGCGGAACGATTCCCCGTGCGTGAACGACATCCCGACGAAAAAGTAATTTCGAGGTGTATACAACGCGGAGAAACCGGAAGTGTTGTCTTAAATCGGCGAAACGCTGATGCACCGATACATATTTGTGTAAACGAAGAGGAAAGAATCCTGCAGGTGTTTGAAGAAAACCCCAGGTACAGCGTACGCTATGTGTCTCGGATGCTTGGTTTCTCGCGATACGTAGTGCACCATGTTTTACGTCGGAACCGAAAGCATCCGTATCATCATCAGGGAGTACAGCAACTTTTTCCGAGAGATCAAGAACAGTGCATTTATTTTTATTGATCTATTTTTGTGAAAGTATTTTTATTATCTGTATTTAATGTTTTTGCGTTATTTTTTAATAAATATTAATAATCAGCGAAACACATACAGGATTTCTCGCGCAGTGTCGGCGGAATAATTTTTTCCCCGACCATATTCTATGGACGGATGAAGCTACGTTCACCCCGAATGGCGTGTTTAATACACGTAATTATCTGTATTGGGCAGAAGAAAATCCGCACGTCATTCGAGAACGCGCATTTCAATATCGCTGGGCGATAAATGTATGGGCGGGAATAACAGCGGACCAAATCGTAAGTAGTAAATTTACTTAGTAAGTTAAGGAATTTTATTATGAAGAATAGGGCAAGGGAGAAAGCCGTAATAGAATGTTCGTGTTAAATTATTTTTAGATAAATAAAGTAATCGCTCGTATATGTCAAAATACAATAGGAATAAAAGCCAACAATCGAGCACAACAGTAGATGTCAAATTAAAAGTTTATTTAATAATAAACATATATATGACGGGACGTTTCGACCACACAGTGTCTTCTTCAGCCGATAAAAATTATATAATTACATAGAGTCGCGCAATAAATCAAAAGTAAAAAAATAAAAAATTACGAGCCGGGAATTTTTCTCGATGGTAAATGACAAAGCCATCCGGAGTCACATCTTACATGAGAGCATTCGACTATTAAAATGTAAAATTGTGTATATATAAATATCTATAAAGTCTATTGTAAAATGTAAAATTGTATATATGTGAATATCTATAGAATCAATTCGCAAGTCTGCAGTCAAAAGTAGATCCATGATTTATTCTTCGTTGGATGGCGAAAACGAACCAAGTCAGTTGTTAAAAGCGTTAAATCTTAAGTCAATCAACGGCGTGGTCAAGTTTTGAATACGTTCTGAAATTTAATGTCTCAATAGCGGGAGGAAGCTTGTGTGGTTGTTTAAATTAATCTCCGTATGGACTTACAAATTACAGAATTAAGTCGTGGTCCGATGCTTCGCGCTCTCACGGTCGATGTTAGCTCCTTTGTGTCTCAAATATTAATGACAAACATTCTCGTTTGATTAACAGCGAAGGTTAGTCTTCAAGATAATAAATAGTTAGATGTCGGTGAGTTCGCTGAAAATACTGTTATATTACTCATCCAGATACTCTGTGTCCTTATTCAAATTAATGCCATTTTTTTGTTCTTTAATATGTAACATTTCCGAGATGAGTCTTTTATAGTAGTCAGGTTCCGTATCTAATATTTTAACGTTGTCCCAATCGAAGGAATGGTTAAATTTTTTAATATGTTCGGAAATGACCGAGTGTCTGGATGGATCCATTTTTATGTTGTTTTTATGTTCGTTCATTCTAGTTCAATTCAATTCAATTTATTATTAACTTCAGCTACATAGCCAAGAAATGGACTTGGTTTACAAAATAACCTTAATCATTCATACCCATACCGCACACTCCTAATACATTCTTTTTTTTTCTTATTTTACACTCTTTCTCTCTCCACAGTTTCGTCAATACGTCGCCTTTTTTTTCTCCAATACATCATTACATAATTTGTTTACAATCTCATTACTGCTACTCCCTAACCCTATGAACCAGTCTTTGGTGTAATCACAGTCTTCAATATAGTGCCTAAGATTATCTTTACCTTGACGACAGAACACACACATCAATTTCTCCTCCTCCAACCAATACTTATTACCCTCCTCCAAATTTCCACATCTTAATCTTATTAACGCTCTTACACTATCTCCTACGTTACCTTAACTAAGTTTTCCATTTTCAAATACCTGGGACCATCCAGACTCATATAGAGCTCCTTATACCTTTCATTACATTTTGTTTCCAATAATCTATTCTCCTCCATTGTTGTTGAACCTCCCAGTCCTTATGCACCAATTCCGACTTTATATCCCCCCCCGCTGCTCTGATACACTCTATTGCTTGTACCCCCCAGCCGTTTCTATTATAATATAATTCCCTCTCATTACTGTACATATCCCCCCAGTTATTTTTATCTTTTTTCATCCAACATTTCTTTACCCATCTATCTTCTTTTTCTGCCCTTGCTTTCTCTTCAAACTTCATTGCTCTTAGTCCCCATCCAATCCTCAACTTTTTAAGTCCCAATTCCCTTGACATCAAATATCTCGGCGTGCAGAAATCCAATCTAAAAACCCATCTGACGTAATCTAGCATGATCTTCTCTAACTCTTTTTTTCCGCCCACCTCCAAATCTCCACCCCATATGACAACACGCTTTGCACTAAGTACTTAAATAACATCCATCTTCTGCAAAAATCATTCTTACAGATTCTTTCCCCCAATCCCCAGACTCTTTTGGCTGCCATCCTTCCTTTACAACTCAGCTCTTTTATATGATCCTTATAATTTCCTTTATTATTAAATACAAAACCCAGGTATTTGAAAGTCTGGACCTCCTCTAATTCCTTATCCTCCCATTTCCAGCTCTCCTTTTTCTCTTTGTTTCCTCTGTTAAAAACCATAACTTTAGTCTTATTCACACATAACAACAGTTTCTTTTTCTTTAACAGTCTTCTTAACGTGTCAATCATACCCATTAACGCAACTCTATTTTTCGCCACGAACACCATATCATCCGCATATTCCAACGACCATATCCTATCACTGAGTAACGGCACCCCCCCCCCCCAATGTTCCTATCCTTTAATGCTTTTTCTATATCTGCAATATACAAATTAAACAGAAGTGGACTCATCACACAGCCTTGGCGAACTCCTTTGTGTGTCCTGAATTCATCCGTCAGCCCTTCTTTTGTTCTTACGCCGACCACCGTCTACTCATACACTTTTTCCAATCTTCTTATAATATTCAAATTTACTCCATTGTCCTTTAGGGTTGACCACAGTTGTTTCCTATCCACATTGTCAAACGCCGCCTTTAAGTCTACAAAAAGTGCATACACCTTACTCTCCTTCCCTCCTTTCTTTTTCTCCCTTTGTATCAAATGGTTCAGAATGAAGACATTGTCCATCGTAGACCTTCCCCTTCTAAAACCAGCCTGGTTCTCGGGCAGTAATCCCAGTCTCTCTACCTCTAGCTCCAATCTATTCCTAAGAATCTCCGCGTAGATCTTGTATGCCGAGCAAAGCAGAGATATTCCTCTGTAGTTTCCCACGACTTCCTGGTCTCCTCTCTTATGTAGAGGCACGATTATGGACGTCTTCCAATCCTTCGGGAGATCTCCCTCCATCCATATCTGTCTTATCAGCTCTACCAGACCATTTCTGACAAACCTACCTCCGTATTTCCATGCTTCCATGGGAATACCATCCACTCCTACAGCCTTCTTTGTCCTTAACTTTTTCACCGCTTCGTGTACCTCCTCTTCACTCGGCAACTCCTCTTCCATATATTCCTAAACTCCCGGAGTCCTCACAGGATTACTGCTATTCCCATAGTCCATCTGCCCTTCCGTTTCCTCCAATAACTCCATGAAATGTTTTTTCCATGCTTCCTTCCTTATATTGGCTTCCCTCCATACTTTCTTCCTTTTTTTCCTGTTGATAAACTTCCATACCTCTGCCACGCTCCTCAGGTTCTTTAACTCTATCTCTTCTTTCTCTCTCTTCTCCCTTTGCTTCTGCTTCGCCAGCTCCTTCAGCTTCCTCTTCTCCTCCAAAAACTTATCTTTCCTTTCCTTTCCCTTCCTCCATTTCTTGTAAAGTCTATGCACCAACCTCTTTTTCCTTGTACACTGCCTATCTCACCAATCTTTGTGTCCTAGTTCCCTCTTACCAGTTTTCATTTTCTTCTTTACCAGTGCCTCTTGGACTACACCTTTCAGCTTCTGCTATTTATCTTCCACCGACCCCCGCAACCCGTTCTCCCATATTACATTATCCGTACTTTCCCTATACTTCTGTATTACTTCTTTGTCCCAGCAGATCCTCCATATCTCCTCTTCTCTTCTTTCTTCCTCTCCTTCTGATTCCTCTTCCTCTATCCCTCCTTCCAGCGTCACCATAATCGGCATGTGGTCCGAGTCCACTCTGTCCCCTATACTAAATTTTTGCACGATGTCCCGCGCTTTTTCATTACAAAGGACGTAGTCTATTACGGAACTACCCCTTGCTCCTACAAACGTATATTCTCCCTCCCAATCGTCTGCCGTTGTACCGTTCAGGACGTACCAGCCTTTATCCTGTATAAACTCTATAAGCCCCTTTTCGCCGTTACTTACTAACTTATCTTTACTTTTCCTCTCCACCCCACCATCTTCTTCCTCTCCACCCCCCATTTCGCCGATCCTAATGTTAAAGTCCCCCCCTATTAACATAAACTCACCGTCCATTCCCTCTGTCACGTTATCCAATACTACCTTTAAATCATTCCAGCATTCCTTATTATATATCGAGATAATGTACATGCTTTCCTCTCCCTCCACGATTTCCGATATTAACACCCCCTTCTTTTGTTTACCTATAACTTTCGTGTTCTGATCTCCCCAATTTTTCCTCTCACCTATAATAAAGCCCCCTTTCGCTCTACCCTTCCTCTTATCTCTAGTCGCAAAACTGCATTCCCAAACGTGTGTCTTTGGGAGCTTTACTTTTAGCTTTTCCCACCCCTCTTTATCCACTCACGTTTCACACATGCTAATGAAATCGTACTTACATATAAATTTCCAAAAATCTTTCCCTTTATTCCCTACCCCGCCACGTTCCAAAACATTACCTTCCTACCTAATTTATCATTTCCCCCTCTGCTTCTCTTTTCCCTTTTCTTCCTATCCTTCTCCTCCGTCCGTCCCTCCACCGTCCTCTCTTCTTGGCCGCCTCTTAGAAATTCTTCTTTTCCCTAACTTCCCTCGCCTTCTCATTCCAAATGTATAATTTTCCATCTATATTTAATTTCCTATATCCTACCTTCACGCTCTTTCCTTTCTCTCTCTCACTTCTAGCGCGCTCCCTCAGTTTCCTCTGCACGTCTCTTTCTTCCTGCGACATGTCATGATCTATGTATACTCTCCTGCCTACTAGTTTCTTTTTCTCCTTCATTATTTTCTTTTTCACCTCCCAGTTGATCAGCTCCACAATTATCACCTCCTTTCCTTCTCTACCTACCACCTGTACATTTTTCACTTTCTCCCTGACATCAAACTCCTTATTGAAGAATTCACCTGCTGTATCCCTAATACTACCTTCCCCTTTATTCAGTCCTTTCATCACTATATTATTTTTCTTTTCCTTCCTCTCCTTTACCTCTAGTGTTCTCTTCAATTTTCTCACTTCCTCCATTGTCACCTCCATGATCTTCTCTCCTTGTAACTCCGTGCTACCATCCTTTTTTCTCAGCAGATCGATTGCTTTCTCCGCCACCTATTCAGCTAAATTTTCGTTTTCCCGGGTTCCTCCATTACTTTGTCGTTCTAGATCTTCCATTCTTTTTTCCATTTTATCTAGCCTACCCTCTAGCCTTTTCTCCCTCGTCTCCCATTTTTCTTCTAGCCTGTTTATTTTGGCTTTAACTTCACTCATTTCTTTCCTCATATCTACCATTTCTTCCTTTATTTCTCTCAGAATTGCCACCAATGCATCTTCCTCTTCTCTCTTCCTTTTCTCCTCGCTCTTCTTCCTTTCATCCTCCAACCTTTTCACTTCAGGTGGAGTTCTGTCTACTCTGTTACACTTCTTGAAAATATCATCCGCACCTATCTCACATCTCTTTCTTTTTGCAATATTTATTTCATTTTCTTTGCTTATAGTCCCTTGCAAGCATTCCATAATACTGGTTGAATTCGATCTCTCTCTCCTCGCCTCCTCCCTTATTCTCATCCCCTCTACATTCCTCCCTTCCCGCAATGTTACGTGTGCTGTATCACACGGCTCCCCCTCCTTGACTCCGACGCGATACTCAGCCATCTCTCTCCTTGCCTCCGGTAGTTGTACTTGCACCGATACGCCAGGCGCCACCTGCCTTTCCTTCTTCACGGGAGAACCCTCGAGCGGCGATACGCGATGCTAAAGAAAAGAGAAGCAGATTCCCTATCTTATCCCTAGCCTATTCCTTTCCCCTCTCTGGCCTAACCTCAAAATTTCGACGTGTACTTATCCTGTTAATTATACCTCCCTCTCAGCAATCCCTTCTTTCCCTCCAATCTCACCGTTTCCTCCGCAGTTTATCTCCCCTCTCGCCTTATACCTATCGCCAAAACAAAACTACGCACGCCGTTAATCGCAGTACGCTATACCGCAATCGCACTCCGCATCCACTCACACACGCATCCACTAACCAAGTCCTCGTTCATTCTAGTTTTTAATTGTCTCTTTGTCTGTCCCACATAGAAAGCCTCACAGTCTTTACATGCAATCTTATATACAACGTTACTATTGGTGGCTAATGAGTTCTTGTCCTTTTGTGCTTTGATTATGCTATTCAATTTGTTAAGGCATCTATAGCCTATTATGTGTTCCCTTCTATTAAATAATAATCTTGCTTTTTCAGATATGTTGTTGACATATGGAATTACTATAAATTTTCTATTAACACCGCTCGAATCTATTGCGTTGTTTTAATTATTTCTGAGTTTTCCATTAAACAAATTGTCGAGCCTGGTGTTTATTTTTTTTTTTAATTAATTTTAGAGGATAACCGTTGTCCAATAATATTTCGATAATCATTTCTAAATTTTTCTTGTGATATATAGGGTGAGATAACAGAACTGCTCTGTCCACTAGATTGTAGATGGTGCCTATTTTGTGGTAAATGGTTTGAGAAATATGATAAGTATCTACCCGAGAACGTTTTCTTGTGAAACCAATCGATTTGTATGGTGTTATCTACTACCTGCAGCGACAGATCTAAGAAACTTTAGACAACGGTTATTCTCATATTCTATCGTGAATTTTAGGCGCCCATGATAGCTGTTGAAAGTATCCAGGATACATTCAATCATGTTCGACGGCGCGGCCATAAATATGTCATCAACATATCTGTGGTAAATGGACAAACGTACATTTATAGAATTTAGCGTTTTTTGTTTCAAGTCTTGCATGATCCATCAGCAATTATTGGGGAAAGTGGTGATCCCATTGGTGATCCATGGGTTTGTTTGTATATTACATTATTATATTGTTACGCCCGTCGCGCGTCCAAATCACTCGCACTCACACTCTCTCACGCGCGACGCGTACTCCGACACACACTCCAAAGAAATCGTCACAGTTATAAGAAAGAAAAGAACTTGCTTATTAATGAACTCGATATACAGGAGCTCGGGCAAACACGTCCAAGCGTGACGGAATCCCAGAGCGTAATCTGACAAACGATGATACATAACAACCGTCACTAAGGACGATTTGCGACTTCTCTCTACGGGGCGACTCGTATGAGCGCACGGCACGGTCGTACAACGCGGGCGTAACAATATATACGTCTTTATTTCAGTTATACGCCAAGAAAAGACTTGGTTTACAATTCTTACTTAAAACACACATCCATCTACACATCATCCATCTTTCTTCTTTACATACCCGCCGCTATACATTGTTATTTACAACCGCTCTAAAGCTGTTTCCATTACTGTCCCTACTCACGCTCCAATCTAACTTATCTCTTCCTCTTTTTTCTTTTCCTTTATCCTATCTTTTTTATAGCATTCCTCTCTCCTTTTCCATAATCTATTTAACATCTTTCCTTTTTCCATTCTAAATTTGTCATCGCATATGTTCACTAATATTTCTTTGTTATTCCTACCTAGATTCTCAAACCACATACTTGTGATATTGCATTGCACTCGCTTATATAATGCTCTAAGTTGTCCCTACCTATCTTGCAGAATCTACACTTTGTATCTTCTTCGTCCAGCCAATATTTATT
This sequence comes from Temnothorax longispinosus, assembly GCF_030848805.1. NCBI lineage: Eukaryota > Metazoa > Arthropoda > Insecta > Hymenoptera > Formicidae > Temnothorax > Temnothorax longispinosus. The sequence continues at coordinate 9,083,789 of NC_092361.1, forward strand.
TGTGTCCTCTAAATTGCCGCACCTTAATTTTATCATCGCTCTAATCACACCAGAAATGGCGTATCGCGCTACACGCAATATTACTCAAAGGGCCGAACTTTGTTTACAAGAACGAGGGAAACACTTCGAACAATTGTTACATTAAATTTTATGAGAGTGGATTAGACCTACTGGGGATATCACTTAAAAAAAATGCGCCGTGCTGTTCACCGCAAGGTGGCGAGGAAATGACAGCATAATCAAATTAGAATAAAATGCCATTTACGGTCCGAGTTTGGATCTTATTGTTAGTAGCCTAATAATATTTTTTGTGCACTAAGGTAAATGCACCTATTTGCGTCCGTGTAAGGGTTATAGCGAGGACGAGCGTGGCCTAGTAGACAGCGCACTGGTCTATTGAGCCAAAGGTCTCGGGTTTGATTCCCGGTAGAGTTAGAAAAATTTTATTCGTTCATTCTCCTCTCGGAAGGCAATGGCAAACCACCGAGAGTATGTCTCGCCAAGAGAACTTCTCTAAAAAATATAGCCGTTCGGAATCGGCGTTAAACTGTAAGTCCCATATACAATGTGTATAATCTACGTGCGCAACACATGTATATGAAGAGAAGTCACCACGCTCGGGCACGAGTAATAGGACTGAGGATGAAGGGTTATAGCAGAATAGAAGACCAATATACGAGTATAATCTATTCCAATTTGATTAAAAATCATTACTCATTGAAAAATATACATTTCTTTATGGAAAAAAGCTTTTGTTTTGACAAATTGCTACATATTGCACCGGAAAATTCTAAAATTACGCAAAGGTATCATTGTACGTCGTTGCGTTTGCCTGATTAGTTTTCGAACGTATTTGCGTCCATTGCATTGCCCCCTTTGCGTCAGGCCGCAAACTAGTAGGACGATTTGACTGCACTATTTTGCGTCCGTCATGGTCATGGGTAAAACGAATATGTATTGGATGTTTTCGGTCGCAAATAGAAACAGAATGTGTAGGGCCCCCATTTGCGTCTGCTTTTTAGAGGTTATGGTGGACTTGAATTATTCTGATAAAACTTAAGTTATTTTATAGGTTGTGCCGCAGAAAAAAACAGTGCACATCGAAAAAGTGATATTTTTCGCATCATTCACGACAATTTTTAGCATGAATACACTGACGATTCAATTACTTTGAATATTCGAAGCAACCGGACGCACGCATGTACATTAGGATGTTGTTGCGCTGCTTTGCTACTATTGTGTGAAATTAATAATTTACTGACCTTTCGTGTGATGAAATCACACGTTTTGAGTAGCTTGTGGAGCTAGATTGCTTAAAACACTTGGACTTACTTCGTGATTATTTCTCAGGATCCGCAACAACGATAAAAATGACAGTCACTTTCACCATCCGATCTACTAAGAATTTGCCCTCAGAGCACGCGTATACACAGATGGTCATTCACGGCGCGCACTATAAAAATTGAAACCGTGTTATATTTTTTTAATTTTAATGAAACACATTTTAAAATAGACGCAATTATAGAATATTGTCTATAGAATGGAATAAATATTCTTCATGAATCAATAAATGTAGATATTAATTGATTTTATTATTTTTTAATCAGATTCGGACGCAAATAAGTGCATTTGCTTTACATAAAATTTTTTGCAGTAAATACTTTACAGTTATGTAGATGCTTAGCGTCATAGTTAAAACAAATCAATTTAATTACGGGGAGAGAGAGGATTTTACTATTCCAACGGGAGCTGTATTGCAAGTCTGCAGACAATTTAATCAGCGCGCAGTCTACTAAATTGTTGGAGAAAAAATTATGTTTAATACACAAAAAATATTATTATTAGGCTATTAATTGTAAGATCCAAGCTCGGACCGTAAATGGCGTTTTATTCTGATAGCATAATATTTTTTATTTCGTACGCGCGCGAGAGAGAGAGAGATTGAGTGATTGATTGATAGATTTATTGCCCAAGCATAAGCTAAAGGGCAAAGTGAGAGTAAGCACAAACAAAATGCAAAACGCAATAATCATATACAAAAGTATCGCAAATAAGCTTAAACTAAAAATCTTAATACTAATCTTAGAGCTAACAGATCAACAGAGCAGGACACAGACTCACAAGTATAAGTAAATTGTATGCAAGAAAGCAGGCAATATCAATCAGACTCAAATGCATACAAATACGAACGGAGAAGATTCTTAAATTAAGTGCTAAAAGTAGATGCAGATTTAATATTGTCAGGAAGAAAATGCCAAAAGTACATTGCAGAGAGTCGGAAAAAATTGCGATAGGTAGTAGTTCTATGGAGAGGAATATGAAAGGTATGCGAAGATGAGTCCAAGCGGTCAGATCTCAACGCAGAATCGGGAGGGATGAAAAGTTCCTGAAGATAAGAAGGTGATTGCGTATAAAGAATGCGGTAGGTCTGGCAGCCAAGAAAATAAAGTCTTCTATTTCCGACCGAAAGCCATCTCAAACGACGCCTGAACGGAGTGATATGCTCATCTCGCCTAAGATTGAAAATAAATCTAATGCAACAGTTAACAAGTCTCTGCAATTTAGTATTCAATTCGTTACTTAAACCGTGATAAACAAGACAGCAGTAATCGATATGAGGTATGATCAGAGTATTAACAAGTTTGATTCTAAGCGCAGTGGAAAATGAGTTTTTATTAAACTTAAGTTTGTACAGAGCGTGATGAACTTTCTGTGAGACTTGTAGGACATGCTTTTTCCATGAAAGGTTAGACATTAAAATTACACCCTTCACATCACTCACAAAAGGGAGAGGCGTTTGGTCGACAATGATCGGTGGTAGAAGGGTAAAGTCAATGTTGTTAACATGGGTTTGACTGCCAAATACAATAACCTTGGATTTAGCAAGATTGAGTTTAAGGCCATTTGCACTGGCGTATTCAAAAATAGCACAGGCATCCCTAGAGATCAACTCAAGGCCACAAATAATATCAGCAGGTGGACATGAGAAATATATCTGCTTGTCATCAGTAAAAAGCATGTGGTTTGAGTAAGACAAAACTTTGCTAATGTCGTTAATGAATAGGGAGAACAGCAGAGGACCAAGCACCGAACCCTGAGGAACACCCAGGGACGTTGATAGCCAGTCAGAACAATTTCCCACATCATCAACCACAGCTTGAGAGCGGCCTGTTAAGTACCAGAAGATTCAAGTAATTACGGCATCAGAAAAACCAATTTTCAGCAGCTTAATAAGTAGAAGAGGATGCGAGACCGTGTCAAAAGGTTTGCTGAAGTCAAACAAAATCATGATGGTAACAAGTCTATTATCAATCCCCTCCCTGATGTCATCGCAAACACGCAAGAGAGCAGACTGCGTATTACGACCAGGGCGATATGCCGATTGTCTAGGATCTAAAATGTTATGCTCATTTAAATAGTCAGTAATCTGTTCAGCAACAATCCTTTCGAGAATTTTAGACGGGGACAATTAAAGGAGTGCGAATCTTAGACAATGGACGAATTAAAGCTTGTTTCCATTCAGAAGGAAACGAGGAAGACTCCAATGAATGATTGAAAAGTGCAGTGAGCCATGATGAGATACCAGGCCAAGCAATACGCAGAACCTGAAGTGGAATGTCATCTGAACCAGATGCATAAGAGTTGGCAGGTCCAGCAACAATATACTTAAAAATCATATTGGGTAGTATCGGAGAAAAAATAAACTTAGGACGTTGAGGTGGGCGAGCAATACGAGAGGTAGCTAAGATAAAATTATCGTAACTCAGCGGTGATGCTCGAGAAACTAAAGCGTAATGAGCATTTAACTGATCCGGTGTGAAAAAGTGGAGAGGAGAAACAAAAGAAGACTTTACAAGTCCAAGACGAGCCAACTGTCTCCATAGTTTAGCCGGATCAGTAATGCCATTCAGAGAACTCAAGTGAAACTCACTCTTAGCACGATTAATGTCTGCATTAAGCTGATTCCGAAGGAGTCTGTATCTAGCATATCCTAGCAAACTATTCGAACGCTTAGCCTGTTTATATAGCAAGTTTCGATCACGAAGACGCATCTTGTGCTCATACGAGAGCCACGGCACAGGGCGCCTTCTAACAACAAATGTTCGAGCAGGCGCAAAAACATCAAGTGCGCCACATAAAGTACGGGATAACAAAGCACAAGATTCCTCAACGTAAGTATCATGTGACAGATTGTTGATTACAGATCTAGCGTTATTGACACAAGGCTGAAGAAATTCAAGAAACTCAGAATCAACAATACTTTTATAACTTCGTCGTAAAATAGAGCGCCGAATGTTGACATTGAAATTAATTGAAAGCGAAAGTTCAATGAGATCGTGACCGGCTATAAAAGGACATGAGGATTTGTTAAACGATAATATTTTGTCGCGATCATCAACTACCAAGACATCAAGCCATGAGTCAGAGGAAGCGGTATGATGTGTGGCGTCCGATTAACAATATGTAACGATAGGCTAAACATAAGTTCGCGCAAGTAATTTGCCTCATAATTATTCGCTAGCAGATTACAATTAAAGTCGCCACCAATAATTATATTCTTATAAAAATGAGAGCAACCAGTTAACGACTCAACAAAATCTTGGAGAAGGTGACCTTTTGGTTTCCTATAGACTGACGCGAACAATATCGAGTCATTCTGTGGCGAGCAAACTTCAATCTATATATATAAGTACCGTCGTCTGTATGTATGTCTGACCGCGAACTACTCATTCGTTAGTGGTCCGAATTTTTACCAAGGGTACATGAAATAGGGGTAGAATTTCCCGGGGAGTGCCATAAAGTGTATATTATTTTGCTACCGATTTTCTGGAAACCGATTTTTCTAATTTTCCTAATTTTTCGGGAATTAATTGACCGAATCTTAAAGAATTACATATGAAATAGAGGTAAAATTTCCCGGGGATTGCTATAAAGTGTATAATTGTTCGTTACCGATTTTTTGGGGAACCGGTTACAAAATTTTTCCAATTTATCGGGAATTAATTGACCAAATCTTAAAGAATTATATATGAAATAGGAGTCAAGTTTCAAAATTTTTTTAATTTTTGGAGGATAAGTTTAATTTTTTATTAATAGATAATTTTTTATTAAGAATTGATTTTCTTGAAACCGGTGCCAAAATTTTTCTAATTTTTTGATGATTTCGAAAAGAGAAAATAAAATGGAAAAAAATGAAAGAGAGTTAGTAATGGGTCAACGGAGAGTGAAAACGCGCGAGGCACAAGCAAAAATAAAATTTAAAAATTTTAATATAAGGAATTATATATACATTTTTGAAATATTTGACAATATGCTAATCCGCATCTATAATATTATCTATTATTTTTTATTTTTTAAAAAAGAATTTGAAGAGATGTAGGTTAGAGTTTGAGGAGAAAGAATGTCAAAGGTGCTTCTAATTAATAAGTGAGTTTGGGGAGAAGGGAAATCTAGTAATTAAATATTCAGAATCATTAATATGGCCACTCACGGATACAGCTATAACCACAGCTTTAAGGGGGGATTCTGGTTTAGGAGGCTAGAAAAAAGGAGATTTTTATGAATTTTTTTTATTGACAATAATGCAGTTGAGGTTTCTAAAACTTTTACAGTGTTTTACTGCTTATTTGAAGAGGTAAAAAAAAATTTTATATTATAAAATAATTGCAAAATGGCGCCGTAGTATATTTCTAATCGGAGCGCCTCGCCAACCGAGTTGCCAATCTGCGGGAAAAATGTAGCCCACAATTTTGATCTGAGACAAAAAAACGAAAAAGATTATTAATTCTTATATATTTTTATTCTATGTGAACCAACAATATGGTTAAAAAACTGTAAAATACAAAATTTTTTAGCATTTGAACAAAAACATGACATTTTTGAGAAAAAATATCCTCCGTTTTTATGCAATAACAATTATTTAAATTAATATTTTTACCAATAATGGTGGTTCACATAGAATGGTTGTTCATTCTTTAGCTGACGCACTTTGAATCAAGTCGATTGATCAATTAGTTTTTTCTCTATCTTTCCCGCAGATTTTAAGAAAGTACGAAAATGACATTTCGAGAAAAACGCGTTTAAAGTTTGCGGTACAAAAAAATATCATTTATTGGTGACTTACCGCAATCTTATGCTAATCAGCTATACCAGGGCCATACTGCAAGCCTTCAGCTTCTTCAAAAAATTTGTTTTGCTGCATTTGCTCCAGTCTACGAGCTGTGCGAGCCTCCTTGGTCGTGCTGCTTCGCCGCCGCTCCCCTCTCGCAATTTTCTGCGCATCGTAATTATCAGCAAACATTTTGCACTGCTGGCCGATATTGATTTCTAATAACTGCATCATTAATAAAATGGCAGTGTAGCCTTCATTAAAGATGCCAGTAGTCAAATATGCAGCGATTTGAATAATTTCAAAACCCGAATTGAGGTGTTTAGGAGCGATACGCCACACAGTCGAATTGAAAGATTCATTGGAGTTTTGTGTGTGCCCGCCTAAACACCTAGTCAAAAGATCTTCATTGGAAAGATCTTCATAGATCGAAGTAAGGTGTTTCTCAATATCAGGCTTTATAACTGGAGCAGGATGTTTATAATTTACGAGTTGACCGGCGGCTTCAGCTTTGCGCCACTCGCACCAACTGTCGGCGCCTGCGGGGCAATTTTCATGTTTCGGATTTTCATCGGTCGAGCAATAATGGTAGAGTGTTGCCATTATGCTTTTTTTCATATCACCAACAGAATGTACATTTCGTCTTATGGCTAAACCATAGTAAGTGGTTAATTTCTTTATGACGAGATCGTTCAATCTCCCCTTGCCGCCAAGCTTCTCCTTTTTTTTTTATATTTCGCAGCCGTGTCCCCATCCGCTTCTGAACGTGTCCGACGCACTCACTTTTTTTTACGGGACAATCTTCGTCATACGGATTCAAAGTCAAAATGGACTTATAAGTTTTAGAATCGCCATCTCCAATGAAATTTACATATCTCACTCCAAATTTCTCCTCAGACGATGAAAACATTTCGTTGATCGCGTCTGCCTCCATTTTGCCCGCGGAACCTTCATGATTTGCAGAGCACGTCTCTTCATGCTGTTCGTACCATTCGACATACGCATCAGTATTCTTTTTCTTATTCCACAATACACAAGCTTGACAGTAGGAGCTTTTTACGGCGAGATCAACAACTTTTCCACTGTAATAGCCGATGAGCGTTGCAACGCCGTATAAAGAATTAAAGCCCTGCTTTTTCCATGAACCATCTCCAGATACTTTTAAATCCGTTAAAGGTCTTCCCTGTTGTACATTTAATTCTTTTTCTTTATCAACAGCTTTTTTTGTCGTAAATTTAAACATTAAAGACGCCGCTGTGTGTATATGTTCGGTAATCGAATGGTATGTAGAGATTGATATGCCTTGGCAGATATCCATCAAACCGCAAAAAATGTTTATGCCTTCTCGTCCAATACCAAGTAATTTCATAGTAAATACAATCCGTCGATTTATCTCGTATCCAGTATTAATCAGTGGTCCTGAAGCAATTTCTCTGTGCCCGCAGTTACACGAAACTACAATTTTAAAACCTAAGCCTCTATGTCCGCGCTCTTCAAATTTCACGTTTTGTTTACACATTTTACAAATGACAATTTCCGCGAGCGCATCAAAAACCGTAAGAAATTCTATGATTCTATAACAATGTAATGGATTTACAATAATATTATCAGTACTCGCTGTCTTTAATTTTTTCGCACTGGTGCTCGTGTCCAAATTATCACTTTTATTCTTGGCATGCTGGTTGCCATGAAATTTTCTTTTCCGCGGTTTCGAAACGCGATGCAAAGTACCTCTTGAGCCTTTTGGATACATATTTAATACTGTCAAACGATCTTTGCTAAATAGAAGCTCTTTGCTCGTCGAGAATCGGAATAAGACCGACCGTTGAAACTAACGCCTCAAAACCCAAACACAACACATACACTTACTGTTCCTACTGTAAATAAACACATACATCTTTATCTTCATCTTTATCTTTATTTTTAGCTAAACATTTGCCGAGTAATCCGGACGAAAGAACCGAGAGACAGAGCGGGCGGCTCGTTCCGGTCGAGCGCTCGTATATCTGCGCGACTCTCACTCACCATGTGTTCTATAACTTTTAAAATACTTCGAATTGGGCTCTGAAACTTTGGGAATATATTCTTGAATTGTCTAATTATCGATTAAGCCAAAAAAAATCGAAAATTTTGACCTTATAAACCAGAATCCCCCTTTAAGCGAATTATGAACGTAGCAGGCAACATCTCCGCCAATCCGACCAGCTCGATCATTGCGAATTAAAAAGTAATTATCCAAAGCCACAAGATCATCAGAGACGCCCGCATTGAGTCAGGTCTCGGATACGGAAATAAAAATTAGTGTTGAAGTGAAGTCGGATAAATTCGATATATCTCCGCAAAGAGTTAGCATTAAATTGAGCTACACGAATTGAAGCAGTACCCGAGGCTGAGCCACGATGTGAGACAGAAGATAATAAGCGATCGGAATGAGTGTGTCAAACGAGCTTATCGAGATCAGCAGCAAAATTAACCAAAACAGCGGGCTCACCATTAGAGAGTCTGACATGTATACGACCCCCCCTTACCCAGACGTACTTATACAACTTATCCCTGGCAACACGCTGCAACAATTCATGTATCTCCTTAGGCAGTAGCTCATTAACATAAATGCTCCGAGAGTCGTTTCCGCAGACCTCCCTCTGCATGAGTGCGCGACGTGCCCTCTTTTTAGAAATAACAATGTCGCGGACTGCACTCGAAGATAAGGTGACAATAAAAGAACTATTGGTAGAGCCCGGCAACGATTGGTCATGCGGTGACACCGGCAGAGACTTACGAACAACAGCCTTGATGTCAAGAATATGACACGCCAGATCTGAGACATCTAGGGTCGAGAACACGTTACAAACGCACGCCGAGGGGGTAATAGACATCACAGCAGGCACGCCTGATATGATAATTTTATTATCCGCTTGAGTTTGCGGAACAGGCTGAGAGCCACTTCGATCGTTCACCAAATCACGGACTTCGTTTGTGAGAGCAACGCACTGTTGCTCTAACTTTGTAATACGCTGAGTATTCCGATCAACACTACCCGCAATGGAATTTAACTTATTAAGCTTATCATTAAGCTCATCATTTGTACGCTGCTGACTTTCAATAAAAGCAGATAGTCTAGCATTAGACTCTCTCAACCGATCATTAATTTCGCCATTTGTCCACTGCTGACTTTCAATGAAAGCCGAGAGTCTAGCATCGGATTCTTTCAGCTGATCGATCAATCGAAGCAGAAGCTCATTAGTTGTGTTGTCACACTGAAACTGCGACCGTGATTGAGTGCCAATGCTCACTGGAGTAACCATACTAGAATTAAAAGACTGCTCAGTATTTTCTACAGGTGTAAGAGGTGAACTTAATGAAGCAGATAACGATCTGCAGCAAGTGTCTGCGTACATATTAAAAAAATAAGACTTAATACAACCCGGATGAAAGACTCTCATGCACTCACACTCAACCGATATGGTCGCAATCGACTTTTTGCACTTAGTGCACGCACGCTGCATTTCCGTCAATCAAGCAAGCCGTACAAATAAATCGCAAGAGATGACATATAATTCGATGTAAAAGTCGCTGCAAATAGACCCACAAGCCCGGCGTCACGTATAGCTGCCAATCAGCTGTCACTAGATAGCACGCGCAATAGATCCAACATGCACAATGTAATACAAAGCCGCCAAACGCAGCATGCAGACAGAGAAGTACGGCAACAATAAGCGCATGCGCAGCTGTGATCACAACCACATAGCTCACAAGTATGGTGTCACACACTGCAGCCAATCAGCAGACACTAGGTAGCACATGCTCGGATATGGCATCCAGATAGTAAGGCCTGGTAACGATAGGCGCATGCGCAGCAGTAATAAACTTCAACCACAGAACAACCAAGAGATGTAGAACAGATCAGATCGGTAAGACAGGCACATGCGCAGCGGTGGTCAACGCTTATCACGGAAGATTCCAAGAATTCTACAAATTTCCAAGAACTAGGTTAGGATGAGCAATAATGCTTGTCACGGAAATGCTCGGAAAAAGGCAGCGAGTACCAAGAAAATGAATATCGCACGTGACAAGCAACTAAAAACTTGCTTATACCTGCAACAAAATAGCCCGGAGGCAGCTTACAGCAGTAACAATTTTCACTTTATGCAGGAGCAAGAATACAACGAACTAACAATACTCACAGAAAGAGAGAGATTAATTGATTGATTGATTAATATATTTATGCCCAAACGAAGCTAAAGGGCAAGGAGAGCATAACATTACAACAATATAGAAACAAACTAAATAATACATTGAATAGTGTACACGCAATTTAAAACTATACGCGGCTTAATACTAGGAAAAAATAATACAGAAGAAGATTAATCAAACGCAGCTTAGAACTAAACGCAGCTTAACACTAAGAAAAAAGCAAAATACTAGAGGAGATAAATATAAGATAAGAATTTAACATGCGAATTCGGATGAAAATAAGTAATTACAAAGAAGGCTCTTGAAAGTTGCAAAAGAAGTTGCTGACGTCATATTACCTGGAAGAGAGTGCCAAAAATAAATGGCCGATATCTGAAAGGAAATTCTATACATTTCAGTTCTGAAAGCTGGAATATGAAATGATTGCGTAGAAGAATTAGCTAGTCGATTAGATCTTCTGAGTGATAGATCAATTGGGGTAAAAAGTTCACTCAAATACGTTGGCGATCCCATGTAAATTATTCGAAACATCTGACAGCCAAGAAAATATCGTCTTCTGTTCTCTACAGAAAGCCAACCTAGGCGTCGTCTATACTGCGTTATGTGCTCATCTCTCCGCAAATTGTAAATAAATCTAATGCAGCTATTCACAAGTCTCTGCAATTTCAGTTTAAGTTCCTTACTCAAGCTATGATATATAAAGCAGCAGTAATCTAAGGGAGGTAGAACCAAAGTCATTACTAGCTTGATTCCAAATTCCGTGGAAAGAGAGTTCTTGTTGAATTTCAGCTTGTGCAACGAATGGTGAACTCTTTGCGAGACATGCGGGACATGCTTGTTCCAAGAAAGATTGGACTGAAGAAAGACTCCGAGGTTTCTCACCTCGTTTACATATGGCAAAGGGTATCATTGACAACAATGGGTGGTAGAAGGTTTAAATCAATATTATTGATATTTGTCCCGCTACCAAATATTATTACCTTAGATTTAGCAGGGTTCAATTTCAAACTATTTGCCCTTGCATAGTCGAAAATAGCATTCGCTTTGGAGATCAAGTTGAGGTTATGGAGAAGATCAAAAGGAGAACAAGAGAGAGAGAGAGAGAGAGAGAGAGATTTGATTTTGATTTGATTTGATTTTATTATGCCCAAACCTAAGCTATAGGGCAAAGATACAAAGTAGCAAAGACATAGAATGCAATATAATATAAGCTCAGAAAAAAAAAGAAAGTAGAAAAAAGTAGAAGCAACATGATAGTAATAGAAAGAAAAGCTAGTGACAATTATATTGCATCCGATTGTATTACTTAAAACTAATGTTTAACTACAAAAAAAAACCGCAAAAGCAAGGCAAAAAGCAACTTAAAGTATAACTTAAAAACTAATTGAAAATACATAACGCAACTTAATAGTAATTCGTATAACGCAACAACGCAATAAACTGGATTATCTGACTAGACACTGATAACATTGCACTGATGCAATTCACACAGAAGGCCAAAAGTACTAAACAGATTCAGATGTAAATAAAAACGAGCGGAGAAGATTCTTGAATGATGCAAGAGAAGATGCTGTTGTGATGTTACTAGGAAGGGAATGCCAAAAATATATCGCTGAGAGCTGAAAAGAATTTCTATATGTTACAGTTCTATGAGCAGGTATATGGAAGATTTGAGCTGATGAAGTAGCAAGTCGGTCAGATCTTCTAAGTGATGAGTCAGGGGCGGTAAATAGTTCACGTAAATACATAGGTGATCGCATATGAAGAATACGATACATCTGGCATCCAAGAAAGTATAACCGTCTGTTCTCAGCAGTGAGCCATCCCAATTGACGTCTATATGGAGTAATATGTTCATCATATTTGAGATTAAAGATGAATCAAATGCAGCAATTGACGAGTCTCTGTAATTTAATGTTTAATACCGTACTCAGGGCATGGTAGACAAGACAACAGTAATCTATATGTGGCATAATCAAAGTAGTAACAAGCTTAATTCTGAGATTGGTAGAGAGAGAGAGTTCTTGTTAAAGATTATGTAGCGCATAGTGAACTCTTTGTGAGACAAGGAAGATGTGTTTCTTCCAAGAAAGACTGGACGTAAAGATAACACCTAAATTTCTCACCTCACTCACAAATGGTAGTGGAGTATTATTCACCATGATTGGTGGTAGACAGCTGAGATCGATTGTATTGATATATGCTTGACTGCCAAATATAATGACCTTTGACTTAGCAGGGTTAAGCTTAAGGCCATTCCTGTTAGCATAGTCAAAAATGGCATTAGCGTCTCTAGAAATTAACTCTAAAGCATAAAGAATATTAGCAAGTGAACATGAGTGGTAAATCTGAATAGCATCAGCAAAAATCATATGAGACACATACAACAATACTTTAAAAATGTCATAAATGTACAAAGAAAACAACAGTGGGCCGAGCACGGAACCTTGAGGCACTCCAGATGAAGTAAATAGCCAATCAGAAAGATTGCCTTCATCATCAATAACTGCTTGAGAACGGCCAGTTAAATAAGAGAAAATCCAGTTTATAACAGCATAAGAGAAACCAATCTCTTTTAATTTGATAAGCAATTGTAAATAAGGAACCGTGTCAAACGCCTTGCTAAAATCGAAAAGAATCATAATAGTGATGAGTCCGTCATCAATCCCCTGTTTAATGTCATTGCAAACACGCAGTAGCGCCGATTGAGTATTATAACCCTGGCGATATGCAGACTGTCTAGGATTCAGTATATCATATTTATCTAAGTAGTCAACTATTTGTGAAGCAACAATTCTCTCAAATAGTTTAGACAGTTCTGGCAAATTTGCAATTGGTCGCGTGTCCGACGGGGAAAGAGGTGTACGAATTTTCAAAAGTGGACGAATATATGCTCTCTTCCATTCAGACGGAAACGAAGAAACATCTAACGATTGATTAAATAAAAAAGTAATTCACGACGAAATAGTAGGCCACGCAATACGCAAGACATAAAGTGGGATACCATCTGAGCCAGAAGCGTAAGAGTATAAAAGTCGTGCAGTAATAAGCTCAAAAATTGAACTAGGCAGGATGGAGGAGAACATGAATTCAGGACGATTAGAAGGACTAGTGACTGAAGCAATAGCTGAGATAAGGTCAGAATGTAAGCATGGAGGCTGAGCATTAGAAACAGGCGTAGTATACATTAAGCTGATCTGAAGTGAAAAAATGTAGCGGAGATGTGAATGTCGATTGCGCAAGTCCTAGTCGAGCCAGTTCTCTCCATAATTTTGCTGGATCAGTGATGTTAGTAAGTGAATTATAGTGAAATTCACTCTTCGCACGCTTGATATCAGCTTTGAGCTCATTAAAAGACTGTTAGAACGTTTAGCTTGTTTATACAACCGATCACGAGCACGCAGCCGAACAATCAATTCCGCCGTAAGCCACCGCACCGGGGGCCTTTTAATTTTAAGTACTCGAATAGGGGCGAAGGTGTCAAGTGCCTTTAACATGGCATCAGACAGGACCCCACAGAATCTGTCAATATCAGTATTATCAGACAATTTATCCAGTTCAATCTGTACAGCGTCAGCATTAGATTCAAGATACTCGGAGAACTCAGAACCATCAAAGCCTCTGTAATTCCGCCGAGAAATAGTTCGCTCAGACATTAGATTAGAATTAAGTGACATTGACAACTCTAAAAGATCATGACCTGCAATGAAAGGACTTAGAGATTTAGTAAATGATAGAACTTTGTCAACATCATCCACAACCAAGACATCAAGGCAAGAGTCAGAAACGCAGTATGATAGGTAGATTCGGAGTTAACAATATGTAAAGATAAGCCAGACATGAGTTCACGCAAGTAACTCGCTTCAAAATTAGTCAATAACAGATTGCAGTTTAAATCACCGCAAATAATTATGTTTTTTAAAAATGTGAGAAACGGGTTAGTGACACAACAAAGTCGTGCAAGAGGAGACCTTTAGGTCTTCTATAGATGGACGCGAATAGTACTGATTCACCGTCTGGTGTACGTATTTTAATTAGAAGGTATTCAGGTACATCAACACAGACATTACTGGAGGTAGCTATAATTTTAACTTTTAACGATTTATGTACTATGACGTTGCAGTTTCGCTGCAGCGTTGCAACGCCCTGCTGCCGTCACAAGGCGCGGGTTTCGCAACCTTTTTTCGCGCCCGAGGATGGTCCAATGAATCGATGCGAGATCTCCAGGGGCATATTAAATTTGCGTACATTATTCTGATCCCTTCATTTTTATTTTTGTATCATTTGCGCGGCGCCTCACCGAGCCGAAAACTGGAGTTCCTGAGACGATGCTGAGAATCACGGAAAAACGGAGTCGACGACAAGGATAGAGGCGAGGAAGCGGACGACGAGAAACGGATCTCGGTGGTGCTTGCGGGCCGCCAAAAGCAGGGGAGCGCGAGAGGACACGCGCGCGGCGGCGAAACACAGCGGCGGGCGGATCCGTAACGGCAGGGCCCCGGGACGCCGGGGCAAAATCAGCTCACCTGCCCTTCTCAACCTACTGACCGGATTCCGGGATGGTTGGCCACCATTTCCGGACCGACAAAGAGGAACGCGGAGGCAATCACGTCCCGTCCGCTACCGGAAAGGATCCTGGAAAAATCGCCGCGCGAACGAGGGACCGTTTGGCGCCCTGCAAAAAGCCGTGATTGACGGCCCTACGCAAGAATCCACCGCGAGCCTGCGAGCTCACCCCTGATTGGTCCGCGCTATAGCGTCGCGGGGCGCGTACGCCCGGGGAGGGGTACGCTATCGATTCCGCCATCGAGCGAAATTTCGGGAGCATTCTTGGCTCGTCCTCGATTCCCGACGCACGCACGCCTAAGTCGCGGTACTCTATTGCGCCCTTGAGTCGCACTTACAATTAGTTTCTCGTACGAATACTGGCAGCTATTCTTCCGACCCTTGGGACGACGGTGAGGAGCCTCGCGAGAGAGAATCAACCAACGGTGAGGTTGCCTCGGTAATATTCAATGTAAAGCCACGACACCGCTCTCCGGGTCGCGCTCTCGCTCGGAATGATTCGCGATAATTAACGTATTCGCCGACAAGGCGTACTTAGCGACCGACAACGAAAGCGAGGGGCACCGGAATGGTCTCGTGGCCGTGGGATCGCGACCGAAATCCATAGACGGTAAATGTTTACAATTAGGGCCTGACCTCCGATGACCTTGACCTTGACATATGTTGTCAAGGTCACCCTCCTGAGTGACCTTCAGAAGGTTTTAGTCGGGGGTCGCTTTTTATTAAAAAGTTATTAACAAAAAAAAGTTTGGCGACCTCACCGATTTCAATGACCTTGATATATGTTGTCAAGGTCATGACCCCGAGTGACCTTCAGAAGGTTTTAGCCGTCGCTCGTTATTCGTTAAAAAGTTATTAACAAAAAAAGTTTGGAAAATACGTAGTTTTAGATGACGCGCTTTACAAATATTTAACTGTTTAAAGCGCGTCACTAATCTACACAGGTTAGATGACGCGCTTTAACAGTATTTAATTGTTTAAAGCGCGTCAACTAACCCATGCGTAAACCATTTCGGGGCTACCGCACCTCCCCCGAAAGCAGGGGGGGTGTGGGTGAACCTCGGTTTGCGTGGAAAGTATATGCGTGAACTTTTCATGCGTGGAAAGTTAATATGCGAGATGCCACATGGGTTAGATGACGCGCTTTAAAAATATTCAACTGTTTAAAGCGTTAGATGAAAATACGTAGTTTAGATGACGCGCTTTACAAATATTTAACTGTTTAACCCATGTAAGTATTCTCTGCTTTAACAAAAAGACTTCAATTTATCAACAATTTACTGCTTTAAATGTTGTGTTTTGGTAAAGCAGCGACTTTCTCGCGAAACAAAGTATTCTCTGCTTTAAAGAAAAACGTAATATTAGTCGTTTATGCCTCTCAGTACTTAAAATAACTGCCATATTTTTGAAACTTTTTTTGTTTATAACTTTTTAATAAGAAGCGACCCCCGACTAAAACCTTCTGAAGGTCACTCAGGAGGGTGACCTTGACAACATATGTTAAGGTCAAGGTCATCGGAGGTCAGACCCTAATTGTAAACATTTACCCCATAGACTCCTGCAGATCGCGGTAAGCGCGTCAATGACGACGTTCGATATCGCGAGTACGCCATTTCTCACGCCCTTTGCGTTCACGCCCGCGTGTCTCGTTGTGCGTAGGAATTCACCCGGCCGAGTATTAATCGCGTGATAGTATTAATCGCGTCAGACGGTTGTTCGCGCTGGTTTAATTATATTACTCGCAATTCATGTCCGGACACGTAGATTATCTACGCGGTATCGGTGGTGCCGAGATATTATTCCCGTGATTGCGTCCTGATGTTACCGGCCTTGCCGTCTTGTTCGCGCTTGAGTCTTGCTTTCGAGCCCTTACTATGTAGGATAATAACTGCGTGAGAATATCGTCCGCGTCGACATATCATTTGCGTGAAAATATTGTTCGCGCCGATTGACTCCTGGCGTTGGGACGTTATTCGCGTTATAAATGACGGTAAAATACGAATCACCCCGACTGATTAGTTACGTCCAGATATTATTCGCGTTATATTAAGAAGATTATTCGCCTTAGATTAAGAATATTATTCCCACTAGATTAAGATTATTATTCGCGGTAGGCTAAGATTATTCCTTGCGTTAGATTAAGATTATTAGCGACAAAATCTCTGCACGGCCTTGGGCCCTTGCGTTCACGCGCTCCGAACGTGACGCGCTATCATGTCGTGCCAGCTCACGCAATATTATTTCACGTTACTCCGATTATGTTTTGCCGATGTCGCCGGCTCTATTAATTTGAAGCCTTCGGGAAGTTAGTTTTCTTTCCCTATTATCTTGTGTAATACCGGCGCCTTCCGCGCGTTTATTAAATTAACGTAATTTTCCGCGTTTTTCTGGCGTCCGCGTTATCCTTTCTGTGTTATTCAAATTTGACGCCCACGTTATCAACCATCTACCTGCTTTATTAATGGAAGCCAATTTGGCCATTATTATTTTCTCTAAATTGATTACACAATAAATGTTACTCTTTATTTGTTAGCTGATTGAATTTATGATTTACGTGTCACCCCGTCGGATATCACGCTGCCTTTCATTAATCCCGCCCTGCTATTAGGCTGAGCTAGCAATTCCCTCCCCAAAGGGAGGGAGGGAGAGGGGAAAGAGAGAGAGGGAGGGAGGGGGAGGGAGGAGAGAGGGAGAGAGAGAGGAGAGGGAGACAGAGGAGAGAGGGAGAGAGGAGAGGGAGAGAGGGAGAGAGGGAGAGGGAGAGAGGGAGAGAGAGAGGAGAGAGGGAGAGGAGAGAGAGAGAGAGAGAGAGAGAGAGAGAGAGAGAGGAGAGAGAGAGAGAGGAGAGAGAGAGAGAGAGAGAGGAGAGAGAGAGAGAGAGAGAGAGAGAGAGAGAGAGAGAGAGAGAGAAATTTGTTTCAATCTCGTAATATCATATGTCTCATTGACAATAATATAATAAAAGTTTGCTGTTTTTAGGTCAGACAAATGTAGATAGATATATATTTAGTTTTAGCTTAAAGCTAAGAGAAGGACTCGGTTTACACACATAAACCTTTGTTTGGGGCTCGCCTTTGTAAATAGTTTCGTCATTATTGGTATTAGTGTTAATATTAGTTACCTTCGTTAGTATTAGTATTATCGGTACATTACCATATTTTCGCGAGAGTTCTGGACAGCAAAAGGGGTAAGACAAGGGTGTCCGGTGAGCCCGCTACTTTTTATTATACTGTTAGCGGACTTGGAGGAGGAGATGAAGAAGGTTAAATGGGGTGGGATTAGGCTGTGAAGGGGAAGGGTGTATGACCTAGAGTATGCGGATAATATGGTGTTGCTGGCGGAGGGGGAGGATGAAATGAGAAGCATGATAGAGAGGCTAGAAAGGTATCTAGATAAGAAAAGGTTAGAACTTAACGCGGAGAAAACTAAGATTATGAGATTCAGAAAGGGAGGAGGAAGGATGGGGAAAAGAGATTGGAGGTGGAAAGAAAGAAAAGTGGAAGAGGTGAAAGAGTTTCGATACCTAGGGTACACGCTACAAAGGAATGGAAGTCAAAAGGCGCACGTGAAAGAAAGGGTCAGGAAGGCGGCGGCGGTAATGGGTCAAGTGTGGGGGATAGGGAAAAGGAGGTTTGGAAAGAACTCGGGAAGAAGGCTTTGGCTATTTGACAAGCTGGTTTGGAGTACGAGGTTGAAATATGAGGATGGGAAAAGAGAGAGGGGATGGAGAGACTAGAAGAAATATATTTGAGATGGGTGTTGGGAGTAGACAGGAGGACGCTGGGGTATTTGGTGCGGAAGGAGCTGTAGAGGGAAAAATTAAGAGGTAGGGATGGTAGGAGGGTGTGGGGGTTCGGAAGGAGGCTGGAAAAAGGAGGAGGAAGCGAACTGGCAAGGATGTGTTGGGAGGAGGTGAAGGAAAAAACGGGGAAGAGAGGAGGGAGCTCGAGTTGGGAGGAAGGCAGGAGGAAGTTTCTTAGCGATAGGGGTATGTAGGTAGAGAAAGAAGGGGAGTTGGAGAGGAGTAAGAGACACGGCTAGAGGAGATGGTGAGGTGGGAAAGAGAGGTGCAAAGAGCAGAAAAATGGAGTGGATAAAAGAGTTTAGGTACAATAAATGATACAAGGAGGTAAAAGGGGAGGGGATATCAGAGTATCTAAAGAAAGGGTGGGGAAAGTAGATGGAGTAGGATAGCGAGGTTTAGGTTGGGGAACAAAATGAGAGAAAACAGGTATTGGGAGGAGGAAAGAAGAATATGCAGACTGTGCGAGAGAGAAGAGGAGACGTGGGAGCACATGTAGGAGCGTTGTAGGGATTGGGGAGTTGGCAGGAGGCGAGGAGATGGGTGTTTAGAGAGGGGGGAGAGGGGGAATGGTGGATGCGGGAGATTGAGGATAGAAATAGGAAGGGGTAAGTAGAAGAGCAAGAAAGGAAGGAGGAAGGAGGTATGAGTAAGGAGGGAAAGAGAGAGAGAGAGAAAGAGAGAGAGAGAGAAAGAGTGGTATGCCGAAGAGACGGGGGTAGAAGCGGTTTTATAATAAATAGAAATTTGGAGGCAAAAGAAAGCAGAAGTTCCTTTTGCGGAGAGGCGTGTGTGTGCGTGTGGCGGGTGTGGGTGTAGCGGATGTAGAGGCAGAAGCCCACATCTATACTACTAGATTAAGTAGGATTAAGTTAAGGTAAAAGGATATATAAGCTGGAGTAAAGGTTTGGGTACGTTCCTTATAAAAACGCTTTTCAAGCTCTAAAGGGAAGAAATAAAGTATATACATACATATATATACACATTTTTAAACCTATATCAGTTTTTGGTCATTTTTCCAATTCTACTCCCTTTAGGTAAGCATGTAATGAAAGGTGTGTTAAAAAAAGACCAAACTTCTTAAATAGCGCACCAACCTGCACAGAGAGTGCACTGAGTCTACGGAAAACATTTAGCGACAAGTTTTAACAACAAACTGCCTCGTTCCGCTACGAATATTAGTCGTCGAGCTACACCCGTTGAACTGAGCGCGTGCACAAGCTGTTCGTCGGATTAACGATAAAGTGGTAATAAAAGGGCTTGAAGAACAACGTGTATTGTTTCCGTTAAATGGGTTTTTTTTAAATGGCTGCCATTTTGTTTTTCGAAGTTTTTTTAAAAATTGGAAAACGATAAGGCCCCTCAAATTTAGTCTAGTTTAATAAATTTTTTGTGTTTTTTGTTTCAGATCAGCTGGCAAGACTGTGGAGCGCTCCGCGCGCATAAACTCACGTTGTTTGTAGCTTCATGGCGTGGAAGCGAGAGCCGCCATTTTGACATAAGAAAATAAAAATTTCTTATGTAACAGTACAAGAATAAAACTACTTAAAAGTTTTTTTCAAATTTATTTATTTTATATTAAAAAAAAATTCCTGAAATTCATGAATTTTTTGGGCCTCTGAACGGTGACCTCTTCTTAAGAGTATGAGTAATATGATTTTTACCTATAAAATGTTCATAGAAATAAAAAATTCGTCAAAAAATACAATAAATAACTAGCCACTTCAGGGCCGCCATATTGGACTCACCATTTTGAAAAATGATCATTTGCATCAATCATTGTTAGAAGACTCGATAATTATCATCTAAACTCATAATAAGCTTCGAATAATGTAATAAATAAGAGATATTAGCGAAAAACTCTAATTTTGGGGACATTTTTACGTTCTAGCCGCCATTTTGGAAGGAAAAATCATCAACATAAATATCAAAAAAATTCCTGTTGAACTTCAACAATTCTGTGGACCGATGGTTGAGCGATATTCCAGATTTCTGCGTAATTTCAGTCCAAAAAAATTATAAACATTAAAAATGAACAATTTTTTCTCATTTCTTTGTACAGAGGCCGCCATATTTAATTTTGTAGTTAAAAATTCTCTATTTTAAGCCCAAATTCTGTTAGAGCATACCCGAAAATATAAGGAACACTAACGTTGATCTATTTATTCCTTTGTTACAGGCATGAAAATGATGTTCAAATACATGTTGAAAAATCAACGATCTTCGTCGTTAATGGGTTAATGTAGAAATATGTAATATATATTGAAATTAATGTTTGATTTATCTAACTTTTTCTTGTTATTTTAATAGCAATGTAAAACCTAACCTAACCTTTGTTTATGCAGTTAAACTTTTAATACAGTTACAGTTGTTATTAATATAAGTATAAAATGCCTGGCTGCGCAGTACCCAACTGCTATAATTCACCAGAAAAAAATTCAAAATGTGTACTTTTCCACTAAAAGACCCAAAAAGGTGTGTAGTTTGAGTTGAAAATATGAAACGGAAAAATTGGACACCGACATTATTTACTACTTCTGATGGTAATATGCTTTTTCATGTATCAGTGGTTAAATAGAGATTAAAATAATCAACTTAAAATTATTTGGTTACCTAATTTGATTCTATCACATAAATTGAATTTAAAGGTAAGCTGTAATTTTAGAAAAAAATTGCATTTTAAACATTTTCAAAGTATACAAATGGATAAATATTTTTTTCTAATAAGTTTGTTTGAAATACTAGAATGAAACGAGGAGAGAACGGTATGTGTGCTGCCATCTATAGCTTTTCTAGTGATTAAGCGATTCAGTAAACACGCTCGAAAAGCCGGACTTAGTTTCCCTAGAGAATTTTGTAGCGCGTACGGCGCGAGCGGCGCGGCGCAACCGCCTGCGATTCACGTAATCGCCGCGTGAAGAAGGGAGCGTGCGTGCATGCACTAGCTTGCGCCCCGAGCAACCGGCGCCATTCTATTCTTGTCCGTCGATCAGTCACGACATGTTTCTGGCTTTCTGCCGTATAATTTGAGTACGCATTATACGTTGTATTACGGATCTTTCTGAACTTTCGAATTGAGGTATCTTCTGTACAAGAAGAAGTACGAGCGAGTACGAACGACTACAGTCTGCACACGGCAGGACGAGAGGCTCCTTTTCATTCTCGGACGTACGAGAGATTGACGCCATTACGCAGTTCGGCCTTAAACGACGGAACATTCTGGAAAAGACAAGGGAGAGCGGCTATCTTGATTGGATCTCCTTTTAGGAGTGCTTCCACATACGGTGGATAAAAGTATACAGGTAACTCTTAGATTTCTGAATCATCGATCCCCATAAACAATCTCAGTTACGATCATTGATTCCAGGAATCTTGAGAGATCTACCAGTCCGAAGTAAAGGACATTAGAAAGAGAAAGATTCATTCGAGAGGCTTCTGCGCTACAGCGAAGCGTTTCCTTGAGATGAACGATAATTGTTCACTTTCACTTGAGTACTCAAGGTTTTGTTAATGGTTGCAACTAACTCGGTATTATTTTTTTTATTACCTTTCTTTTGGCCAATTGCAAGATTGCGGTACGATTAATTCAGTTTATTGTAATAATTTCTTTCTTGTAATTCTTGATACATATCTGCGAAAAGATTCAATTATAGTTTAAATACGAATGATACATATTGCGTTAATTGTTCAAGACAAATTCGGATAAGAATTCGATGTTTATTTACTAAGAAAGTGTTCAGAGGTGCTATACACTGTTACATTGCTAAGTTCCTCCTCGGTATAATTTGATATCTACGTTTTAATACACGAAGCGATTTTAAATGTTCACGAATTATTCTTGATTAATGCGTTTGACATTCGGTAATATTCATTCTATTAACAAAAGAGAAATTATCCTTGTCCCAGATTCTTTTAAGAATATCAGGGTCTTGAATTTACAACTCAAGATTGGTGATATTTAGTTCAATTTAATATTTTGATAATACTCATTGTTCGAAGTTGAACAATTGTACGTTAGCCTCGTACGAATAATGTTATTAGCCTGCTAAGTTCCAGACCGTTAAAAGCGCCGTCCTTTAAATGTTTGTATTTTCATACGGTCGTACCTCGCTTATTATTCGAAGTTCACGCGCAAATTCGAGCGTCTCTAAGATCATGCGCCCGCTGCGTGCACATCCTTCGAGCGAGCGAGCAACAACGCGAGAAAATAAACATCCCCAAAACCGACGCGTTTACCTCGCGATCGCTCTCACGGTCAGTCGCTCGTACCGAGACCAAGCATAGAGTCGACTTGAATTCTACCTCAATCGCTCCGTTCCTCGCTCGCTCGCGGACCTCGCTATCCGAATCAAGCCTGTAATCGGGAAAGGAGAATCGAAAGTTTTGTTCTACACTGCATTTTGTAATTGTGAGTGAGAGTGCGCCCGACGCCGAACTGCATTTTGGCTGTGCAAAACCCCGGTCAACGCTCTTAACAACCACGAAGCGCCAATAGTTCTCAAGGACTGGAGAAACGAAGGGCTATTATCGCTCTCTCTCACTGCATTGTTATTTTGAGCATTAAAGATTGTGTTGTTACACTCGCATTATTATCTCTCGCTCCCGAATACTCCCCGGAATCCTCCGAAGCACACCCGCGCCGAGCTCAAGTCTGAGCGACCCGGCATCTCAGGCGATCTCATCGAGATCGCGCCTGAACAAATTTGGTCCTTCGAGCCGGATTCGGCGCGCGTGCGGAGGCAGGCCAGAGATTCAAGAAGCGACATTCTAGTGCGACATGACGGAGCAACTGGGCGGACAGCCACAGCTCCAGCGAATCATCGAGCGATTTCTGGAGAATTTCAAGAGGATCGGGAGAAACAATCTCTCTCCAGCAAAAATTCGTTCCCGAATCTCGTCACTCAAGGAGACTTGGAACCAATTCCTGAACGGACACGCTGCCCTCGCCAGGACGATTCCCGCGGACGTGCGAGCGACCCTCCCCTACTTCAAGGAGAACCAGTTCGAGACGACGAATGCCGCCTACGAAGCCGCCCTGGATTACATGGCCGAGTGCCTCGAAGAGCTGGAGCCGGTAGTGAGTCCCAATCACTCTTTCGCCGCGTCGACCATGCGTACGGACGGTTCGGCCTTTTCTCTCTCTCACCTTCCGCCCATTCGATTGCCCCCTTTCGACGGCAATTACGATGAATGGGAGCAATTCCGCGATAGATTCACCGCGCTTATCCGAAAGAACAAGGAGCTCGACGATTTCACGCGCATGCATTTCTTGTCCTCGTGTTTGAAGGGCCGTGCTGCCGAATGCATCGCAAACATCGCGGTTACTGCCGACAATTTTGAAATCGCGTGGCAAACGCTAACTATGCGGTACGAGAACAAGCGACGATCCCTCAACGCGCATCTCTCTTCTATTCTCAATTTATCCGTTCTCTCGCGCGAGTCCGCTTCCGAATTACGCGCCTTAAATGACAAAGTCAATGTCGCGATAGCTTCACTCGAAAATCTTAAACGCCGACCGGACGACCTTTGGAACGACATGTTGGTTCACATCGTCGCGCAAAAGCTCGACCCGGTCACCCGCAAAGCGTGGAACTTAAAGGAAGGAGACAAAGATGATCCGCCTTCCTACGATGATCTCCGCCGTTTTTTGGACTCGCGCACTCGCGCTCTAGAAAACTTCTCCCCCTCGCCGTCGGCTAAGGCTGCTCCGAAAGCCGCCACCGCCTCGCGCATCCACAGCGCAACCGCCTCCGCGAACTCACAAGCAAAGTGTCCTTTATGTCCTGCGCAACATTTCATTAACATTTGTCCCATATTCAGCGGGAAGAATCCGAGTCAACGTCGCGCCATCGTCAAGCAGCACAAACGCTGTTTCAACTGCCTCAGCGCGAAGCACTCTGTCCAAGCTTGTCCGAGCAAATACTCTTGTCGCGTGTGCCAACAGAAACATCATTCAATGCTGCACGTCAACCCGGATTCTTCCTCGAAATTAGCTGAAGCGGACGCGCCCGACAGCTCGTCAACTGCGACGCCGGACCCGAAATGCGATGTCAATTCTTTGTCCGCTTCTCATACCGCGCGTCACAAACCGTCGGTTTTGTTAGCGACAGCGTGGGTGACGGTGAGCGCAGAATCCGGTCGTTCCGCCGTTGTCCGAGCCCTGCTCGATCAAGGCTCCGAGATGACCTTCATCTCGGAGAGCCTTGCGCAAACGCTACGCGCGAGGCGCGTTCGTCAACCGATCTCCGTCTCCGCCGTCGGCGGCGTCCACGCCGGGACCTTTACGCACATTACGCGTGTTTCCGTTTCCCCGCGCCAATCTCTCGTTCCGTCTTTATCAACCAACGCGCTCATATTGAAATCCTTGACCTCTTACACTCCCAAACAAAGCATGGATCTCTCTTCCCTATCTCACTTGTCCGATCTACAGTGGGCAGACGAGAATCCCACCAGTCTCTGCCCCATCAACATTATAATCGGCGCAGATCTTTACAGCGACATAATTCTAGACGGTGTTCGAAAGGGAAACCCCGGGCTGCCCCTCGCTCAGAACTCCGTCTTAGGCTGGATCATTTCGGGACCGATCGATGCGTCCTCGCGGGACGACCGCTCTAACCCCTCGTCGGTCACTCGCGCCCTCCCGAGTATTTCCGCTCATCATTTGTTCAATTCCCCGACATTGGAGGCGGAACTCCGCCGGTTCTGGGAGGTCGAAGAGCTTCCGCAAAGCCCGATTCCCGCGCCCGAAGACGTTCTCTGCGAAGAGCATTTTTGCGCCACTCATTAGCGCGACCCCGACGGGCGATACGTTGTTCGTCTCCCCTTTAAAAAGGGCCCTCCGATCTCCATCGGCGAATCCAGGCCCCGCGCCGAACAAATGCTAAAGGCCCTGACGCGCCGGTTCCGGGATAAACCCGCGTTCGAAAAGGAATATCGCGAATTCTTGGAAGAGTACGAACGATTAGGACACATGCGACTCGCGACCGCCCCTTCGGATCAAACCAAGCAACACGTGTATATTCCGCATATTCCGCATCACGGCGTCATCCGCGAAGGCAGCTCTACCACCCATCTCCGGGTGGTGTTCAACGCTTCGTCAGTCACCTCCAACGGAACTTCCTTGAACGACCACTTACATGTCGGGCCGAAACTGCAACGCGAGATCACGGCTATCATTATGCGCTGGCGCCAGTACCGCTACGTCTATTCGGCTGATATCGCGAAAATGTATCGCCAAATTCGTGTCGATTCTCGCGACGTGAATTATCAGCGCATCGTTTGGATTCGGTCACACCTCGAGCCGTTAGTTGCCTTCATATTGCTCACATTAACGTACGGCATGATATGTGCGGCCTATCTAGCCCTACGCGTTTTGGAGCAACTTTGCCGCGACGAAGGTAAAAACTTTCCTCTCGCGACCCTCATTCTTCGCGACAACACTTATGTCGACGACGTGTTATTCGGTGCTGACGATACCCTTCGCATACGGCAAGCGCGTGATCAGCTCGTGTCATTGTTGCGACGCGGCGGCTTCGAATTAAGGAAATGGGCTAGCAACAGCCCCTCCCTGCTATCGGATCTCGACGCCGCCGATCACGGCCTCGCCTGTCACAAACAACTCGCGCAAGACGAACAGGTCAAAATCCTCGGCATAGGGTGGAATCCGGCCTCCGACATGTTCGAATTTCGGGTATCACTGTTGGATGTCGCCCCGAATAGCAAACGATCCATTTTATCCGCAATAGCCAAGCTTTACGACCCCCTCGGCTGGGTCACTCCAGTAACAATAACGGCAAAAATATTCATGCAACAGCTCTGGCGCGCGCGAATCGCATGGGACGACGCTATCCCGGAAACCCTCCTCCCGAAATGGCGGGAAATGTACTCTCGATTATCTCACCTCAGTTCACTCCAAATTCCTCGCTGGACCGGGCTTCGCGCGGACAACCTTCGCGCTGAAATTCACGGGTTTGCGGACGCATCGAACGTCGCGTACGCCGCGGTCGTTTATCTCAAGGTTGTCTCCGCGTCCGGTGAGACAACGGTCACTCTGCTCGCTGGAAAGTCAAAAGTCGCGCCTCTCAAGCCACTGAGCGTTCCCCGGCTCGAGCTTTCCGCCGCATTGCTCCTCGCGCGGCTCATACACTTCATTCGCGAGTCCCTCGATCTCGCTCGCCTACCGTATCATTGTTGGACAGACGCGAAGATCGTACTTGCCTGGCTTAAACAGCATCCTTCGCGCTGGAAAATGTTCATAGCGAACCGAGTCGCGGAAATTCAATCCCTGCTGCCGCACGCGGAATGGCGCCACGTGCCCACGGAGGACAATCCGGCCGATTGCGGCTCGCGCGGAATATTCGGTGATGAGATACTGGGTCACGACCTATGGTGGCGCGGGCCTCCATGGCTGACCTCCGACGCTGACGGATGGCCGTGCGGTGAAACGACTTTGCCCCCGGACGCTCCCCTCGAGGAAAAGGTTACGGCCCTGCAGAGCGTCGATCCGCTGCCGGACTTTGATCTCGCCTCTCGCTATTCCTCGTGGCCGAAGCTGATTCGCGTCACCGCTTACATCTTAAAATTCATTCACCTGTGTCGAGCTCCATGCTCTCGCGCCACGCCGCTCGTCCCTCCGCCGCCTAATAACCCCGCGCCGCGAAGCACCGCTCTGTCTACCTCCGATTGCAACGCCGCAAAAACCTTTTGGTTCAAACGCATACAAAACGAGTTGTTCGCTCCGGAAATTCACGCCCTATCGAAAAAACAAGCTGTCGCCTCCAGCAGCTCGCTTTTAGCGCTTCAACCATTTTTGGACAAAGACCGGATTCTACGCGTCAGGGGGCGCCTGACTAAATCTCCTTTTCCGTTCTCGTTTCGTCACCCGATACTCCTCGCTTCCCACCCCTTAGTCACGCTCATTGTGCGTCAAGCTCATTCGCGGGCCCTGCACGCCGGGCCTCAGTTAACTTTAAATATCTTGCGCCGAGATTTTTGGCTAATCCACGGCCGAAGCGTCGTCAGGTCCGTAATACACAAATGCATCGCCTGCGCTCGCGAACGCGCCGCGATCCCCACTCAAATCATGGGAGACCTTCCCGAACCTCGCGTGTCACCCACTCTTCGATGCTTTCTGCATTGCGGACTTGATTACGCGGGCCCGTTGCACGTTCGCGCCTCCGCCGGTCGGGGCATCGCCTCGCGCAAGGCTTACATCGCGCTTTTCGTGTGCTTATCCACCAAAGCGATACATCTGGAATTAGTCTCCGATTATTCCACCCCAGCGTTTCTAAACGCGTATTCACGGTTCTGCGCTCGCCGCGGGCTCCCTCAAGCTATGTACTCCGACAATGGCACGACTTTCGTCGGAGCCGACCGTGAAATGACTTCCGCGTACCGCTCAGCGCTACGCGATCCTAATTTTTTGAACGCAACCGCCTCGGACAACGTCGCTTGGCACTTCATACCCCCGGCCGCTCCGCACTTCGGCGGATTATGGGAAGCCGGCGTGCGAAGCGTCAAGCTTCATCTGCGCCGCGTTCTAGGCAAGCACATGTTAACTTTCGAGGAACTGTCCACTCTGCTGTGCCGAATAGAGGCTTGCTTGAATTCGCGGCCGCTTACGCCACTTTCGGACTCGATGGACGATTACGAATGCTTAACGCCCGGTCACTTCCTAATTGATTCCGCCTTAACTGTCAATCCCGAACCCTCGCTCCTGCATCTCTCGGAAAATCGCCTCTCGTGATGGCAATTAGTGCGTCACGTCACCGAGCGGTTTTGGAAACTGTGGCACACTGATTATCTAAATACGTTGCAACAGCGATCCAAGTGGCGAAAAATACGGCCGTCAATTCAAGTCGGTCAACTCGTCTTGTTGCGTAATCCGACCCTTCCCCCCTGCAAATGGGAGCTCGGCCGCGTGACTCGCTGTCACCCCGGCTCTGACGGACTTACTCGCGTAGTCACTATAAAAACTGCCGCCTCCGAATATCGCCGGCCTATCGCGCAGATTTGTGTGCTACCTGTCGACGAACCCCCGATTAGCAATTAAGTTTACTTTGTTTTTCACGCCGTCACGGCGGGCGGAATTCTGTATTTTTCTTGTTAGATGTAAGATTTAAGTTAAGTTGTAAGGACACATCGTGTATACCCGCTCGCGCTCCCCCTTTTTTTCTTTTTCTTCTTCTTTTCGAAACCGCAGTTTCAAGGCGGGCGGTATGTTCGAAGTTGAACAATTGTACGTTAGCCTCGTACGAATAATGTTATTAGCCTGCTAAGTTCCAGACCGTTAAAAGCGCCGTCCTTTAAATGTTTGTATTTTCATACGGTCGTACCTCGCTTATTATTCGAAGTTCACGCGCAAATTCGAGCGTCTCTAAGATCATGCGCCCGCTGCGTGCACATCCTTCGAGCGAGCGAGCAACAACGCGAGAAAATAAACATCCCCAAAACCGACGCGTTTACCTCGCGATCGCTCTCACGGTCAGTCGCTCGTACCGAGACCAAGCATAGAGTCGACTTGAATTCTACCTCAATCGCTCCGTTCCTCGCTCGCTCGCGGACCTCGCTATCCGAATCAAGCCTGTAATCGGGAAAGGAGAATCGAAAGTTTTGTTCTACACTGCATTTTGTAATTGTGAGTGAGAGTGCGCCCGACGCCGAACTGCATTTCGGCTGTGCAAAACCCCGGTCAACGCTCTTAACAACCACGAAGCGCCAATAGTTCTCAAGGACTGGAGAAACGAAGGGCTATCATCGCTCTCTCTCACTGCATTGTTATTTTGAGCATTAAAGATTGTGTTGTTACACTCGCATTATTATCTCTCGCTCCCGAATACTCCCCGGAATCCTCCGAAGCACACCCGCGCCGAGCTCAAGTCTGAGCGACCCGGCATCTCAGGCGATCTCATCGAGATCGCGCCTGAACACTCATTATTTTAATTTAAGATAAAAGTTGTATCTACAATTTTTTATGAGTCAAGGTTATCTTTCGATGATACCTTACATTATTAAATGTTTTAGTTTAACAATCATTCTTTAAGAAAAAATATTCGGTTTCTTTACATAATTTATTGTTCAACGCATTATTCTACATATGATATGTTCTGCTAATATGTGCATGATATTTTTGAATATATCGATTTGCTATTATCTTGTTTAATGTCTAATGGTCCTTTTAGTGATCAAATGTACTACGTTTAAATATGTGTTCAAGACTCTCATACAAATACTAATACATACTTGCAAATTACTTTATAAGATATATATTCTTCCTTTTACTTTTACGTTTCAAGTTTCAACCAGGAGACCAATACTTTCAGTTGATGTTTACAATGCTTTCATTGAACGGACTATTACAATGTGAATTGTATTATCATTTCTTGAATTTATAGGACTATTGACTTGTGCCACACTGGCTTCTCAAATAATGTTTTGAAATTACTCTGTTATATTTTCCGAATATATCTTATTATATTTTGTCAAAAATTCAAACTCAGTGTTTCCTTCACCACCATAGCCTACGATCTATTCGGGTCGTGTACAAAGTTACTTTTCAATTTCTTTTACTTAAACGTAAATTGATATTAAAAATTAAAAATTACTCTTAATATGTTATTTTGCAGGATTAGTGCAACAGTTATTGCCTCAAATTACGATCCAAAGTGAAACAAAAACACCCGATGAAGTATTGTTTTTATTTGAACAAAACATAACTGAAAATAATGAGATTGATATTGATAGCAGTGAAGAGATAGTATCTGAAGATGAAAAAGTGTTTGTAATGCAGCAAAATAAACTAATAAACAAAGTTTTAGTAATTTAAATGGCAAAGAAAAGATAAAAAGATATGTTGAATGTTATACAAAGGCTGAAGAACTTCGTAAAACAACGAAAAAGAAACTTTTTTAAGCAAAGCGTAAAATTAAACGTCTGGTAAAGGAAGTACAAAAAATGAAGAGATTACCAAGTGCAATAAAAAAGCTTTTTACGATGATCAAATAAAACTTTGATAAAACTTAAGATTAAGGGCGACCTCACCGATTTCAATGACCTTGATATATGTTGTCAAGGTCATGACCCCGAGTGACCTTCAGAAGGTTTTAGCCATCGCTCGTTATTCGTTGAAAAGTTATTAACAAAAAAAGTTTGAAAAATATAGTGTTGAGATTATTCGAATATATAAATACATGTACAACGAATATATGTACAACGATTATCGATTTCGATTATCGATCTCGACGTGACCGATCGCGCACATACTTTCCTCTCGTAACTACACACACTCTCTGTTCCTTTTTTCGACAACGCTCTCAGGCTCCTGTACGTAGCAACAGACCTTCTTAATAAAGACTATTGAGCATAAGATAAAAGGTATGTGCACTCATTTAGCGGCCCAAAAGTCCTGCCCTGATAGCTCGCAATATATAGCAGTTATTTTGAGTATTGGAAAGCATAAACGACTAATATGTATGTGGAAATAATCATGTATGAACAAAGGAAAGTCATTTAAAGCAGCGAATTGTTGCTTTTGGTTAAAGCAGTAAAAATTTTTATTTAGTACTTAACGAAATAACACATTAAATTATATCAGCACAATCAAATATATGTGTATACAATAACGTTTATACAATACAATCATACAATTATGGTTAAAGCAGAGAATACTTTGTATTCATGCTTTCTAACATATAAAATTGTATATAATATATTATATATATATATATATATATATATATATATATATATATATTCCACGGGCCCAGGCTCATACTCAGCTCTCGACCCCACATTTTTCGAAAGAGAAAGACTCTGAAACTTATTGTTAGACGATTAGAGGTGATTAACGATAATATACAAAATTTAGAAGAAAATAATATTGAAAAAGTAGAAGAAGTAAACTGCTCAGCCGAAATTAGAGATAAAAGTAGAGATTTAGAAGCATTTAAAAACGCGATAGAAATTGAATTAAATAATCAGAAACTACATATTAGAAGAGAGTATAAGCTTACGCAGAAGTCTAACTTTGATCTTTGGATGGTGTTCGAGATTCCGTTAACGTTGCGCCGTTCGATCAGATGGCAGCATCGATCGGGTATCGACGCCAGATCACCGCGGCAGCTTGCGCACGCACGGGCGCGCTCATCGCCAACGTCTTCCTCGCGATCATGGTATAAATACAAGGGTATGCTCTTGCGCACGCGACCAATCAGAATTGTCGAAGTGTGACGTCACAGATAAGCGCTAAATTTAAAACTGCTGTTTCTAAACAGCTTATGTTAGCGGCATTCTCGTCAGATATATTATTTTAATTTCAAGTTTGCAGGGAAAAAATCTGTTGTAAAGTAATAGTTTATGAATTTAAATACTCTGTAATAAAATATAATATAAATAAACATTATAAACTTAATAAATATAGAAAAATTTACAAAACAAATATATAAAAATGTTAATATTTTTTTTACTTTGTTTGACAGCTTTCCTCCTCATATCACTTTATAGGGATTAAATGACAACAATAATAATAACAACATATATAAAGATGCTATGAAAAAGATTTATTATTCGTAAATTTGGTTAACTTCTTTTTCTTATTCTTAAATCTATTTTGTACAGCAATGGTTCGATTAATTTCGCGTACCCTAATGTAGGTTCTTGTCCTAACAAGACATAGCAAGACCTCTCTTGGCAGTTCGATAGGTTTTAATGCAATTTCTATTTTATCCGTAAGTTTCTTGAAGATGAATTTGTCTTTACTAAGCTTTGAACCGTGATACTTGGAGAATTCTGTGTTCATAATATGTGCAGCTTTTAAAAGATCAGACGATGGGTACATGCATTTCCCTCGGGAAATAAATTGTAACCAATCTAGATCATTGACAATTGGTAGCTCGCATGTTTTAATACCTAGTGTGTCGTGTTTACTTTTGAATCTATATGCTACATAGCCAGCTATATATAATAAACCTTGATCCTCAATATTGTCGACAATTTCCATTTCATCTAATGATTTTAGTATTTGTTCTTCTTCTAAAGTAGGAATATATGTTGCTGAATTAAAGCATGGAACGCGATTTTCTTTATTATTATTAATTTCATTTTCTGTTAAGAATTCTTCTTCGATATAAAGATCGGTTGTTTCGTTTTCGTTTGTATACGGCGCTAACATATTACTTAAAATATACTCTTCACAATTATCATCGTTAAGCGGAGATATTAAACAGGATACATTTTGTTCGCTTTCTGTGACATTTGTATTTTTGCAGAAAATAGTCGTAGAAAATTTTCCTAATATATAGCGTTTTACTCTATACTTAAAATCTAAGGCTGTTGGTTGATCATTCGCACCACCACCATTCGATCTTATAAAAGAAAAGATATTTTCTAATACATCTTGGTTTAACCGATTTGTTATGACATATTTAATATTAGCCGTGGAATACTTCTCAATTAAATACGGTAATAATTGTTCCAAAGAATTACTGCTCACGATGAACCCTTTCTGAAATAACATTAAACTTTTGTGATTTCCTACTCTTAGTTCGTACATGAAAGACGTCATTTCGTGAAGTATTGCATTTTGTTCCTCTAAGTTCTTGCCATATGCATTTTTTCCTGAATGGTTGCCGTACATCGATTTTGAGTTGAATATATCAAACCAGTCATTCAACAATTTGATCATACGTGCTGTTTCCACCCACTCTACATTTTCGAGAAAACCTTTTTGTCCACACCATCGTAATGAAGCAGCGGTAGTAGCAGACAGTAGCTGCACAGCTGGGAGTACTTTTTGTCGCTCAGTACCTTGCAGGTCTAAATGGTACTGAGATATTTTGTACGCCACTTTCAAATCCTTAATATTAATAGCTAACAACCGTTCTAAACTTTTTTTACTTAAAATTACTCCGTTAACGTTGAAGTCCTTATCGAGGAAATGATTACGCGCCAGCTTAACGAGATGGGGCATATCTGCAAATACGAAAACTTTGAGTTCAATACAAACAGGATGCTGAAAGTAACATTTTTTAGGTGCAATTCCTATTCCCATTTCTGACCACAATCCCATATTACCCGAACCCATATCACTCGTCACAGCAATAACCGTATAGCCTATATTATACATTTCCGAAATAACGTGCAAAAGCGTGCTCTTAGACATAGGTTCATCAAAGTTGTAATACACTGGCTGCTTCCAATTGGAAAACAAGCTTCGTACCATGATACATTGACACGTCTTGTGAGGTCCAACGACTTGCTCACATTTGCGATCTATAGCAATTTTATTAGATAAATAGACCTCATCGAATGTTACTACTACCAGTTTTTCAGAGTCTTTTAAGCATTTCCCTTTCTGTTTCATGCACTCGAGCACACACGATATAACACCTGTTTCTGCTTTGATAGAACTTGCCCACCTTCTGAGCGTTGATGGACCAGGGAGCGGTATCTGCAAAACATTCCTTAAATAGCGATATGCCTTCGGACTGATAGATCGTAACGATATAGCACTTGCTATATCTTCTGGAGACCATGATATACGTTTCTTAGACGGGTTTAGTAACATCCGTATTTGCCCCGGAGTAAATATTTTTCCAAGTATCTGGTATATTTTTGTTTCCGCATTTTCGTCGCCTTTCTTCTCTTTCTCTTTGTACATAAGCAACTTCTTTTGTGTTGCTGCTAATTGCTCTTCAACACTATTACTGAAAGTAAACAATAAAAACCAACATTATTCTTTCATATAATGACCTGAAAAATTTCTAAATATTAGTTTGTAACTCACAGTTTCTTCAAGAGAGCAGTTACATCCTTTGATGTAGATGGTAACGCTGTTATAGTATTGTGGATCGACTGGATTTCTTTTGACACAGGTATATCATCGCCAAATGTGGCAAATAGCACTGTATCGTTGCATGTTGATTCCGAAGTTGATGTGTCATTGCATGTTAATTTCGAAGTTGATGTGTCATTGCATATTAATTCTGACATATCCGACGTATCAATTAATGGCAATGATCTTTTATTATAACGAACAGCTTCCATTTGCGGCGCGTCACACATTAAACGCAACGTAGGAATTGCATCTGGTCTCAATTTTGTCAGTCTTTTTTGAGCATAGAAAAGGGACTTTTCTTTCGACGGCTGTACAAAGCATGATGCATCGAAGTGTTGGGAACATATCATACCTAAACACAAAATTATATGCAGTTCACTTCATTATATTTGTACATTTACAAGAAATATAAAATCTTACTTTTTTTAATGTTAACGTTGAGGTTAACGTTTTGTTTTCCGCATGCTGCAAGCCACTTAGCTGCGATCGTAAAATCTTTCGGAAACGAAAAATATTTTATGCTGTTTCCGTCAAGCAATTTTGTTTTTCGATAATAATTGCCACAACCTTTCACGGAACAGGACATTGCATACTTAATGTCCACAATCACGTTTCTCCGGATCTAAACGACAAGCACCAGGGCCATATTTAATTGTGGTCCAATGGGTCCAATCAGATTCTAGCCGAGTGTGACGTCACACTTTGACTGCGCAGTGGGTGTCCACGGGATGAGCATACCCTTGTATTTATACCATGCTCGCGATATTCAGAGTCGTAAAAATGGCCGCGCAGTGATCAGACGCACGACGTGTGCTCTGTGCATTTTGATTGTGACTACACATTGAAGTACCCACCGCAGTGATTACAGCTGCCGAGATACTGCATTAACGTGTAAAGAGACCGCTCGACCAGCTTAGGTGTATCAACACGACGACTCAGGCTCACACGTGCGCGAGTGCCGACCGCCACGTGTCTCACCGGCTCACGGGCGACTCACCACACGAGGAGGGCAATTAATATAATTGTCTCTCGCCTTCAACGATCATACAAAGACTTCTCATTCATACACCGCTCATCGATTCTCAGGTCAGACTGTATCAATTTTGACGCATTAAAGACGGCTCAGACTGTGGTCTGAGTTACACATAAATAAAGTGAATAATTCGTTAACACCTTCCACGCGCGTCCTTCTCATCCCGCTTCCATCGCCGGGAAAAAACAGCGATTTCGCGAACAGATGGATTATTTAAAATCAGAGTTAATGAACAATTTGCTAGATGTAATAGATGCATGTATAAAAGGTCCAGAAAATCTTTCGGAATTAAAAATCGTTAAAAGAAAAAGTTTTGTTAGAGATATCATAATTAATCATATAGATGAAAATTATCATAAGAGAATTTTGCATGAAAAAGATCCATCAAAGATTTTAAAGAAATTAAGAGGATATAAGAAGAATGAAATAAATGTAACTCATACATCTGTAAGAGCTCGTCTCTATCAGATTAAAATGAAGAAAGATGAAAAAGTAAATAATTTTTGCGAACGCTTTGACTTCATAGTTAGAGAATATGAATCATGTGAGGATGCAGTGCCTCTCAAAGAGCAAAAAATCAAATCGTCGTTTTATCAGGCGGTAGCTTTAATGTACCAGAACTGAGGAATGCCGATTTGATCAGAAGACAAACAACTCAAAAAGAAATGTAAGAAACGCCATTGCGGGTTTCCATTCGGCGTAGGTCGCCCGGTTTTGCGTTGCGCGGCCTCCTATCTGGCCCTGATATTACTGCGCGCTCTCGCTGAGCGATATGATTGGTCCGTACAATCACGCGACGCGGGGCCCGAGCGCTCCCGGTCCGGGGAGAGCTCAGTTAACGCGGGAATCGAGCAACAGTCTCCTGCAAGACACGACCGAGTCAAGTCGATATATCTTCGCGCGTGCAAAAGTCACTGTTGTACAGTTGTTCACCAATAAATATCTGTAATATCACATTTCCGAGGCTGATTTCACGAGGTATCCCTTTTTCCTGCCCTTTTCCTGACATTCCGGCTCTCGAGTCTCTTTCCCGGCAATTACCGTCCTACCTTTCGCTTAAGCAAGGTCCTATCCCGGTAAATTACCGTCCTACCCCTCGCTCCCGCGAGGTCCCTGACATTTCTTACAGAAATGAATATTGATAAAATAAAATCATTTATTACGCAGTTAGAAGCAAAAACAAAGAATATAGAGAAAGATCAATTAGAGAAACCAGAGGCTAGAGCACAGAGAGCGAAATTAG
Source organism: Temnothorax longispinosus (assembly GCF_030848805.1). Lineage (NCBI taxonomy): Eukaryota > Metazoa > Arthropoda > Insecta > Hymenoptera > Formicidae > Temnothorax > Temnothorax longispinosus. Next base: position 9,120,568 of record NC_092361.1, read on the forward strand.
AAGCAGACGGAAAACTTTTAAAGTGCTACCGGTGCAATAAGTTAGGACTGCCCGCTCATTGAAACAGGAGCTTGGTTCTGTTACTATTGCTAAGAAGTTAGAGGTCACAAAGAAGAAGACTGTCCAAACGCCGGAGCACAGGCTAGAAGATTTAGAGGAAAAAGGTATAAAAATAAAATTTTTAATAAAAATAAAAATAAGCCGAATAAAGCCGAACAGACAAGCACTAAAAGAGTAAATAATAGAGGAAAGATAGTTAAACCAGACAGCAAGGCTAAAGCAAAGAAAGCAACAATAACCGCTACAGCTAAAGAAGATAAATCAGAGTCAGGTACGATTAGATTAATAAAGAGTAGAGATAATTCAAAAGAATTAATTAATTTTACAGTAGATTCGGGAGCAACCGATCATATTGTTAATAAAAGCGTGATTTTGTCAAACTTTGAAAGGTGTGAAAATCAGATTATCATATGTGCAAATAAAAATGAATTTGCAAATATTGTAATAGACGGTAAAGGAGATCTTTTGTTGCGAACGAGAGAAAAAAAAAGAGAAAGAGATTAAATTAACAGAAGTAATAGCAACAGGAGATGTATCAGAAAATCTATTGTTTTTGAGAAAATTAGCAGAGGCTGGTTTTAGCATTTACTTAGATGATAAGTTGCTTAAAGTATATGATAAACAAAGAAATAAAGTAATTTTTAGAGGAAATTATAATAAATCTAATTAGACAATACAATTTGAGGTTAAAAATAACAGTGTAGAGAATAATAGTAGAGTAGAATGTGCAGTATATAGATGTAGAGCAAAGATAGTGTCACATTGTGAGTCCCCTGAACAATCGCAGACAAACATTCAAAACAATGAGTTATCAATTTCGGAGGGAGAATTAAAAGAGTATGAAAATGTTGGAGCTGCGATTGGGAAGGAGAATGAGGAGGAACTCACAAGTGTGAATAAAAATGTACAGCATAAAACAAGTACAGAACTCAATCAAACGGTTAAATTAGAAGATCTACAATCGTTAGAGGACATAGAAGAAATGTGCGAAAGTTCAATAATAGAGAAGTCAGAGAAAACAAGAAGAATAAATGAGGCGATGTTATGGCATGTTAGATTGGGTCATGTATCACTAAGCCATCTAAAAAGATTACAGAAATTAGATAAGAGATTAGAGAAAGTAGAGTTAAATGATTCTATATTAGAATGTGAGGTATGTATAATGGCAAAAATGGAAAAACTGCCATTTAGAGAAACAAGAACTAAAGCACAAAGACCACTTCAAGTCATACACACGGATATTATGGGCCCGATAAAACCCACTTCATATCCAGGACAAAAGAGATTTATTATTGTGTTTATAGATAATCATTCTAGATTGGCGAAAGCATACTCATTAAAGACGAAAGACGAATCTGGAGAGGCTTTAGAGAAATACCTCATACATGCCAAAAATTTACTAGGAAAAGAAAAAAAACTGTGCTACGTAAAATCAGATCAAGGCAAGGAGTTCACGGGAGGTGCGTTTAGAGAAGTACTGGAAAGAGAAAAGATAGAAAACATATTTGCGCCACCGTATACTCCAGAGCATAACGGAGTAGCTAAAAGGTTCAATCAAACACTACAAGAGAAAATAAGAATATTTATGTTCGACTCAGGATTACCAAAAAGTATATGGGAGTTAGCAGTTGACGCTGCTGTGCATGCGTACAACAGATCTTGACACAAAACTATAGAGTAAATTCCATTGAAGAAGTTTTCACCAGAGACAACCTGTCACTTAGAACAGCTTAAGAGATTCGGATGCATTGGGTATGCAAAAATACCGAAGCCCACATAAAAATTTGATAAAAGAGCAATTAGAGGAATATTAGTTGGATACACTAATACTGGGTATATACTATGGCATCCAAGTACGAGAAAGTTTATAGAGTCTCGACATGTCCGATTCAATGAAAAGACAACATATAAAGATGTATATAAAAACGGTCAAACCGAAAATGAAAAAGAAATGATTGGATGAAAGAATTTGTAGAAGATGAAGAAAAAGAAGAGTTAAAACAAGAAATACTAGAAAAAAGGAAAAGAGGTAGACCAAGAAAACAAGCAATACAGTTAGATGAACAAAAACGAAAGAGTGTGCAAAGAGGGAGTAACGCTCCAATGACTAGAAGTAAAACTAAGAGGAAATGTAAATTATCAGAGAATATTAGAGACAAACAAGTGCAAAAACCGATAGAGGATATTAGCTTCGCTAATTATAGTTTTGTAGAAACAAATAAGTGTCAAAGAATAGAGTATGAAGATGAATTACATTAATGTCTTGTGGCATCGTTGAATAGAGAGCCTGTCACTTATGAAGAAGCTATGTCAAGTAACGAAAGAGAGAATTGGAAAATTGCAGTCAAAGAGGAACTTGAATCTATGTATGCTAATCAAGTGTGGGAACTTGTCGATAGACCATTAGAGAAATTAGATGGAAAACGACCCAACATAATAGATTCAAAATGGGTATTTAAAAGAAAATTAGAGACAAATGGATCAACCAGATTCAAAGCAAAACTTGTGATCAGAGGTTGTAAAGATAGAAACGTGTATGATCTAAAAGAGACATATGCACCTGTTTCAAGACTGTCACTGGTTAGATCTATATTGGCAATAATAAATAAGTATAACTTATACGCTTGCCAGCTAGATGTTAAAACTGCGTTTTTAAATGGAGTTCTAGAAGAAGAAATATATATGGAAATTCCAGAGGGAGTGGAAGTGGATGAAAACACCAAGAAGACCAAGGTGTGTAAATTAAATAAAGCTTTGTATGGATTGAAAATAAGTCCAAAAAGATCTCTTATTGTTACCAATAAGAGATTTTCAGAAGAGGCTAAGAAACTTGGATTAGAGAATGACCTACATGAGCCATGCCTGTTCACATGGAGGAAAGAAGGAAAAATGGTAGTAGTACTGCTTTATGTGGATAACATGCTGGTCGCAAATAATGACTTAGAGAAATTAGAGAAAATCAAAGGCAAATTAGATGAAACATTTGAAACTAAGGATCTTGGAGAACCAAAGAGCTTTTTAGGAATTACAATAGAGAAAAATAAAAAAGACAAATATATGAGTATCCATCAAGCACGATATACAGAAAGTATGCTGAAAAAGTTTTATATGGAGGAATGTAAACCTATGTAAACCTACAAAGTACTCCTATGGTCACTAGAAAGGTAAGCAATAAAAATAAAAAGAGCAGATTAGAAGAATTGAACAATGAAGATGTGATCCAAAAAGAAGAAATCAAAAGAGTGCCTTATAGAGAAACTATTGGAAGTTTGATGTATCTAGCAAACGCTACTAGACCTGATATAGCCTTTGCAGTAAACTACTTGGCAAGAAAACAATTAGAGCCTACAGAAGAAGATTGGCAAGATGTGAAAAGAGTATTTAGATATCTGAAAGGAACGGTAAATAGAGGACTGATTTTAGAGGGAGAACAAACGAACTAGAAGCATTGACATATGCAAGTTTCAAGGATTGTACTGATTCTACATCTACTGGAGAATATATTTATCAAGCTATTTGGAGATGTGATAGCATGGAGGAGTCATAAACAGACTTATGTCACATTCTCTACATGTCAAGCTGAATACTTAGCAATGAGTGAGGCATGTCAAAAAGTGATTTCACTGGACAAGTTACTCAGACATGTTGTTGGAGAAACATTCTTTCCGTCAATAATATGGTGTGATAATAGAACTGCAAGAAACTGCATTAAGAAAGATGGAAGTCACAAACTTAAGATGTTTGATGATGAACTAAAAAAAAACTTAAAAGAAAGAGAAGATACTGGAAACCGAAAGCACATGGCAGATACTCATGGAGATTTTGTCAAACAATGTGTAGTGTAGATCAAGGGAGAGTAGAAGTTAGATGGATAGAAACTAGAGAAAACTTAGCTGACATCATGACTAAACCGTTACCTTTGGAAGCATTCGCATATCTTAGAGATAATATAGCGAATTTAGAGTTTAAGAGCAATTAAAAGCGAAATCATACTCGGAACTAATATTTTGCCATTTTTCAGATAAGAAAGAGACTTAGAGGACCCGAGCCCACTACCCGCACAAAGGGAGGGAGTGTTGGAAAGATAATTTGTGCGAGTGGAGCACTCGCGCCCTTCCAGAGGGCACTACATGGCGCAGCAACGCGGGCGCGCACGCCGTACGAAGCGACAGACGAAAGTCTGAGCTCATCGTGTGCACACGTGTCTTATACTGTGTCGAGAATAAAGAGTTATAATAACAGAAATAGAAGAGTCGTTTGTTACCTATCACCACCACCATCTCGATCCCTGCGGAGAGTATATTCCAACAATAAGCCTCAGTTATAGTTGAGTTCATTTACAAATATAATTATTAATTTTCAGGAAAGTATGGATAAAGACAATATCAGAACTTTGTTGTTATTATATCAACAACATCCGTGTTTATATGTTGTAAAATTTGTGGATTACCATAACCGTATAAAACGAGAAAAAGCTTTACAAACAATATGTGATCAGTATAGAGAGATCACAAAACAATCATTAACAATAGAAGTCGCAAAAAAGAAGATCAATAACCTAAGAACGCAATATTTAGATCATATCAATAAGATTAAACAATCAAAAGCGAGCGGTGCATCAGCCGATAAGATTTATAAACCTACCTGGTGGTTATATGAGGATATGAAATTTCTCGATCCTTATATTTCACAAAGAAAAGAAAAATCTTTTATAGCAGAAAAGGCGAGTAGAAATAAAGTACTTGAAAGTTATAAAAATATGATTAGATAAATAGCAATTAAAATAATGGTAATTTATAGTTTTCCAAGGATCAGTCTCAATCTTTAACAATGAATGCATTAATAAATGAAGATGATACTGAAAATCTACAACTTATGGATATTTATAATGTTTTAGAAAATAAAGATTGTGATAAAGGTAAAAATATTAGATTTCTTTAATATTTTATAATTAAATATTTTTTTACAACACCTCCACGGAAAGTTCGACTTTCCATGCTTGTAGAGAGGGCCGAAAGCGGCCAATTTCACGCCAGGGCGGCATAGCAGGCGGAAAGTATCCGCTTTTTTCCCTGTTTGACGGGTGGAAAGTGAGCACTTTCTTCCCTAGGGCGGAAAGTAACCACTTTCCGCCCTCTAGGGAGGAAAGTAAGCCCTGGCTTGAAATTGACCACTCTTGCCTCTCTCTAGGCATGGAAGTCGAACTTTCCGTAAAGGTATTGTGAAAAATATCGCTTTCGGCTCGGGCGGCAAACTTCACACTCGTCTGAAAAACGCTACTTTCGCCCCTTGGTGCACAATATACTATAATATATGTATGTATATTTTATGTATATATGTACATTTGTAAGAAGTATAAACTTAGATTTATTTATAATTAATATTTGTATCTGTTTTATATAAAAAATATCCATCAAAATATTCTGTTGCCACTTTCAGTGGTTAGCACTTCAACACACAACATAAAGTCATCACCTTCAGTTATTAGCACTTTAACATACAACATAAAGTCGTCACCTTCAGTGATTAGCACTTCAACATGCAGCATAACACCATTATCTAAAAGAAAAAGATCTGAAACGATAAGATCTTCTCTTGAAACTAAAGAAAACTTTTGGTCAATGGCTACAACTGCAATGGAATCGGTAACTAAAAATGAAGAAACGGAAGATGGCTTAAAGCATTGGATTCTATACTTAGAGAATGAATTACGTAAGATTAAAAATTTCAAAAAATTAAAAGGGTTACAAAGAAACATCATTGCATTAGTAGATAATGCTGATAGTGATTAAACACATTTTGTTTCTTGTCTTGAAATGTTTTTTAAAAGTTTCAAAAAATTAAAAGGGTTACAAAGAAACATCATTACATTAGTAGATAATGCTGATAGTGATTAAACACATTTTGTTTTTTATGTCTTAAAATGTTTTTTAAAAATGTTACAAATTGCATTTTTATGATCTCGTGTTTGCAATTTTCAAATTGCGTAATTGTGTATTACTCTTTTGTCATGTGGAATCATTCAGAAGTTGTAGTAGCTAGCAGTAATAGCTGTCAGTATATCTCTCTGCTATTCTATTATCTATCAGTGACAGTTACCAAGACAGTTTAACTTCTGACAAGTTTAAAAGCTCTGCTTTTTCTTTTTTAGTGCAAATGTTGTCTTAAATTTGCTTTACTAAATCTTTAATGTCTACTCTATAATGTTTATTTTTTATTCATTAAAGTTAAATATGTTGTAATGCGGAAGCCGAGTCGGCCTCATTGCGACACTGGGCGGTCAGCGCAAGAGTTCCGGCTATTGTCAAAGATATCTTAAGTGGCATTCCGGGCTTCACCAGGTCGCCGGGCAACTGACCTGAGCCCGGAAGCAAAAGCGCTGACAGCCGAGTCAGCAACGAGGAAGCGACACCGCTCGTTAAAAGGCCCGCCCTTCCGATAAGCGGCGGGCAGTTACCACCGAGAGCACGTAGCGCGTTATTCTGTGTATCGTATCTTTAACCCGCAAGTCAGGGTTGTGTAAAAAGTGAACCAAGTGTAATCAGAACTAGCCGTTTATTAAACGCCACTGTTACAACCAATCTGGTCAGAGAGTGTTTCTTTCGCCTTCCTGCGGATCCGAACGAACTCGGTGCCGACCCTGAGCTCCCATTCAAGGCGCGGCACGACAAATAGTTTCTTTCTATTATATAATTTCCCAAAGATAATATATGAGAACATATCATATAAGCAATATATATTTTTATTTATCTAAGTAAAATAGATTGTTTATTATATATTTAAGAATATTTTATTATTAATTTAAAATTTAACACTTGTTACATTTGTAAAATCTATTGTCATAGACTATTCTTATCAGTAATAAAAACTACTTACGATATAACTATTTATTTATTATGTCTTATTATTAATACAAAATACAATGTATTTATTATATATTTAATATTAACAATGTTTTAAATATAAGAAATGAACATGAACGAATACAATTATTTTATATATTATTAATTACTTAAATTCTAATGCACAAAATTATAAAAATATATAAAATTATATATTTTTTATTTAATTTAATTGTTATATTAAATAGTTAAAACAGAGTTTCTATTAGTTATTCTATTATACGCTACATCAAAACTATCTCCAATAATACATAAATTTACAATTTTATTTTTATAATTTCAATTTTTATGTTATTCTTACCTGTATAATATTATAGTAATATCTTAAGACATAACTCGGTCATATACAAAAATTATAAAAAAGCATATATAAAAAACGCTCGTATATATTAGAAAGTACAGTGCTATGAAACATTTGAATTGGCATTTTTATTTAAAGTGAAGAACTCCGATCTCAACATAAATAATATGTACTTCACAAAGTTAAATCATAGCTTCTTGCCATTCAACTTTTCCAACAGTATTAAAATATTCTTTAAAAATATCACGAATATGAATTGCATTTCTATTAGGTCGTTTACAATTTCCAAATTACGCAACTGTGTATTATTATTCCTCCATGTAGCAGGTATTATAGTTAAATTCTCTAAATCTTCAATGTCTACAGTTCCGTGTAAATAAGCTTCATTTTTTTTACTAATATAATTATGTAAAGCGCAGCAAGCAAGTGTAATATTTTGAACTGATTCAACTGGTAAATATATCTTTGTTAAAAGAACGCGAAATCTATTAGCCAATATGCCAAAAGCATTTTCAACCACTCATCTACCTCTACTTAGTCTATAGTTAAATATTCGCTCATCATGAGACAAATTTTGTGACGGATATGGTTTCAATATGTGATTTTGCAATGGAAAAGCCGCGTCAGCTAGAATAACAAAAGGAACAGATTGATTCATAATAGATAAAGGTTTATCTTTTGGCACATTTAATGGATTTTGTGGATCATTTATGTATTTCGCTAAATCACTTTCACGAAAAACTCTTCCATCACTTACCCTCCCATTAACACCAACATTGACGTATATAAATTGATAAGACGCATTAACTAATGCTAATAAAACGATGCTATCTGTACCCTTATAATTGTGATACAATGATCCTTGACTGAGAGGAACTTTAAACTCAATGTGCCTGCCATCCATCGAACCGATGCAGTTTGGTACATTGATGTGACAATAGTGAGATGTAAAAGGATGAATTTGAAGATATGCTCAGTAGTCGAGGACTGGAAGTAAGAGTCGGTTGGCGTGCTTGATAGTGTTCGGACGTGTTTGTCTTGTCGAAAAATTTCAAGTGTCGCGACTGTTTGTACTGTCTGCACTGTGTGATTTTAACAGTAGTACCGTATATTGCGCCTTTTGAGGCATACAACGTTCTGTAAAATGGATTTCGAAGAATTGCAGTTTGATGGACATGAAATGGAAGTTGAAGCAAACGTTGAAGAAATGGAAGTGAATGACGAGGAAGGAATGGAAGTTGATGATGAAGCAATATTGTCAGACGATTCGTGTTATGATAGTGAAATGGCTGATGAGGATATTCCGGACGAAATTTTCAGAGTGTTGAATCAAGCAGAAGTGAATATGTTACACCCTCTGACAAAGATGTGTTGCATATACTCTTATTTTACTCCAGGACATATGAAGTTTTGTGCGTCATGCATTGTCAGAATACACGGATTGTTCTCGATGTTATACGCTGTTCGCAGACATGACACATGTCCGTATATCCTCATAGATGGTCTCTTTTGTTCATCTTGTGGAGACCCATTATATCTTATTTCACCGTGTAATCTGTGTCCTATGTGTGTTTTTGTGTAAATTTTAACTGTGTAAATAGCCTGTGTAAATAGCCTGCAGTATTTTAGTGTATACATATTATTGTGTAAATTAAGAGACAATGGCCTGAATTCTGAAGGTGACTGACTCAAGAGTTAGGGATTTCTAATTCAAATCCTGCGGTGGTAAGCAAATTTTCTATGTATAATATAAATTTATTTAAACGCAATCGTGAGCGAGAACGCGAACGGGAGCGAGAGAGACCGCGCGAACGAGAAGTCGCGCGCAACCGGGGGACGGGGAAAACATCTACGAGGGAGAGATAACGCGAGCGTGTCGTGTGACGTCACGCGGACCAGCGCGGCCGTTGCACGCGGACTCCGCGGCGCGGCGAAAACGTGGGTCCCCTCGCCCCGCGGCGCCTGAAAACGCGGCGCCGGAAAACGCAAACGCGGGTCCCCTCACCCCCTCCCCCGCGACGACCGAAAAACGCGGTTCCCTTTCCCCCTCCCCCGCGACGCCCAAAAACGCGGTTTCCCCCTCCCCCTCCCCCGCGACGCCCGAAAAACGCGGTTTCCCCCTCCCCTTCCCCCGCGGCGCCCGAAAAACGCGGTTCCCCCCTCCCCCTCCACCGCGGTTTTTCCCCGCCCTTTCCCTCCGCCCCCCCTCGCGGTTTCCCCTCCCCCGCCCCTCACCTCCCTCAGATCCCCGGAGTAGAACCGGCCTAGCTTACCTACTAGTATTGTTTAAACAATTAAAAAATAAGAACATTTTAGCAAAAAGTTTTGAAACTTAGACCTTTCGAGAAGATGCGATCGATTTAATATGCCTTTTTTTAGATAGGAAAAAAAGTTTTAGAAATATCTCACTGTTTTTATTTATTATATTCACAGCAAAAATGTCGATTTTCCATAAGGGATCCCGGGAAAAAAGAATGAGATCTGCCGAGATATGACCAGATCTGGTTCATAAAATCTGGCCAGTTATAATTTGATCTGCAAATGGTCCGTTTCTGGCCAGATCTGAACAGATATAACCAGATCTGACCAGATATAATTTGATATGCCAAGATATAATTATTTATTGAATGTATCCAGATCTGCTCAGATATAATTAAAAATTATGGAGAGAAGTAAAATGTTATAAAACCATAAATATATCGATTTAATTCGAAATTGTGTGCTACTTTATTATTAGCGTGCGATACAACTGATGATATAAGTTGTACCGTGCACTTGATTTATATACCGTTCTTATACTATCGTTTGTCATATATTAAATACGAGAAACGGATCTCATTGAACGCCATCTATCGGATGATCCGGACATTTGCACAGGGTATAACAAAAAGGTCGGGATACTGAATCATCTCGGAAAGATGACGTTTTCGGAAGAAATGTTTTATACAAAAGTTGTAGGGTATCAAGTTATCCATTATGACCTTGAAAACAACGGTCCGCCATCTTTTTGGTCGGCCAAAACACCCGTCTTGCGACGATACGTGCGTACCATTTTCCTCCTATACAAACTGATGCACGTGCAAGGGAAGACAGAATCACGCTCGAGGGAAACCTAACCTGAAATAGCCGTGAGCTGAAGTCGTGCGCCCGGGCCGCCCGGCGCGCCACAGTGACGAGACAGGCGGATTAGCCCCGGGTGCTTACAGACGGATTGGTGCTTACGCTCCAAACACAAGTTTCAGGTTTGATCGCCCATGAAATATTAGACATCAACGATAATGAAAAAACTACACTGGATTCGTGTTCAGCATGCATTACTCTTTATAATCACGTAACTCGAGATTTGAAGAGTAAATATTATTGCAGATATTACAAAATTTCCACGCGCAAAAAATTTCACTTTCACCTTCCGAAAACACGTTTGCCCTTGTAAAAATCATAACACGGCAGGTAACCTGCCGAAACTCCGTTGGTCACATAGGTACCATAAGCAGCGTTTACAATGTTAATAGCGAGTTCGCATAATATACAGGTTCCGAGATATTTGATTAGACGTATTTACCCTATAGACGTTTTAGCCCCGGTCTCCCCTATTCTTGTAACTCTTGTCGAGACGTTTTCAAAATACTAAGATAAAGCTTTCTTTCGTTATAAATTTCCTAAAATATTTTAAACTTTGTCATGACTTTTTTAATATAAAATATGTGATATCTCATAAAGTATTTACTTTTTGATAACTTTACCATCATACTTTTATACGTAGAATAATGAAAGAAATCGAATAATAATATTAATTTTTATTAATCTTTACATTTGCAATTTTGCAAAATTGAATTTGCGTCTACCAAATGCAATTAAATTTTTTAAAATATTTTTTTGTTTTTTTTTACAACAATAGATTTCTGACCTTCTTGTTACACCAGTATAACCAATAAATAATTCTTATTAATTAAAGTAAAAAATGTAAAGTCTTTAATAATTCTTATTAGAGTTGGTAATTATTTATGCAAGTCTCCAAATAACTTCAACAAAATTTTTAATGTAATTTAGTTATTAAATAATAATAAAATTGAGAATTATATCACTTTTGTTTATCCATTTTTTGTAAGCTTACAATGGACGAAATAACATATTTCTGTTATTGTCTTTTGTATTTTAGATATAAGGCAAAATGATGAAAATGCTTTTATAACAAATAACTAACATTCATTTGTTTATAAAAAAATACTTGTTTTCTGCAAATTATATTTTTATCATAATTTATTTTTATATAATTATATCAAAGATATTTAATTGAATATCTTTTTAATTTGCTATGTATATAAATAAATTTATATTTATATATTTAAATAGCTGATTAGACGAATATCGATCATCGAATATTTAATTTATTATAGTTAAACATGGCCAGATATCGACAGACTTGAACAGTTTTCGATCAAACACAACCTCAGTTCGACTTATATCTGTACAGATATGGTCAGATGTAATGTATTTTGGATCGCATTCGAGTATAGATATGGTTATATCTAAACAGATACAGTCAGATCTGGACTTTTTCGATGAAATTCAATCACAGATATGGTTAAAAAAAAGGATAAAGAATTATACTTTATATACCCCAAGGGGCCTTAAAGGGCGTTTTGAAGGGACGTACCCAACCCTAACCTCCAATTCATCCACTACCTTACTGTTTCCTCCTTTGGACCAACGGTTTAACGTCTCTTCTAAAAGACGGAGCCCAGTTTTCTCCGCATCTTGCACGGAAGGGCGCGATTTTTTCGGAAAAAAAACTTTTTCATGATTCATGGCTCTAGTGGACTCGAACCTGGTTCCTCAAATTACGAGTCTGGCGCTCTACCACTAGACCACACCGCCGCGGCCTACACAGATATGGTTCAATCTGAGCAGATATGGTCCAATTTGAGCAGTCGAAGAGACCAGATTACACCCCATATATATTTATACATATATAGTTATATATGAACATACATGACCAGATCTGCGCAGACATGAGAAGTCATATCTGAACATATCAGACCAGATAAAATTTGATCTGCTGAAATATATAATTTGATCTAGTCAGATCTAATCCTTTTTTCCCGAGAATAATGTTAATTTCATCAAATTTAAACTTAAATAACTTTTAAATCACTTACAGAGTATTTTTAATTTAATTTAAAAGAAACATCTCAATATTGCAGCCATTTTTGAATATATTTGAATTACCTCCAATACATCCTTAAAATCGTTATAACTCAGCAACCCCGTTTAGTGGATTCGTTTCACCTTTTTTGCAGCACATCAGGAAGACTAAAAGAACAATATTACAAATTTTTATCGACTTCATACTGTTTTTTAAGATGTAGCCAGAACATCCTTAAAAAGTTTAAGATGATTTTGATATTACCTTGGCGACACCATCTAAAGTCACATTGATTATACTGTTAAGAGTATTCTAAAGCGAAGGCCGAACTTCCTCGATGTCGATAATGTCAACATTTCTAATTCCGTTCTAATTTGTTTTCTATGTTACCGGCCCATATATGTCCTTGTCTAATGAGATATCTATACGATATATCTATCCTTGTCCGATTGCTGCGCCATCTCTCGCTACACGCAATACTGCTCATCCTATCAACCTGCATGTGCCTTTGAATAATAAAGTTTTATTAGTAAAAATCTTTTTTTCTAGGCTTTGGATCTTAGTTCTATTTGCACGATATTGTTCCTATATGTTGTCCCTAGGGCAATTGGGTATCATTTTGTATATAAACTGCAGTATTTTTGTTTAAGCAAATATTGTCGTCAGGTATGTGGTATTATTATTCATGTATTGTAGTTGGCAAAACTAGCTAGTTGGTTATATTTATTTTTCAAGTTTGGTACTACTGATAATTAGCGACTTGCACGCCTCTCGTGTTAGATTGCATGGCAACTTGCCCAGATAGATACCTAAGTTGTTTGTACCACTATTTAATGAATTTTCTGTTTGTAAAAGCCTTAATAAAGAAGGTTATTTTACACTACAATTTTACAAACAGTAATAGGTAAACGAACAGTAACAGTATGGATAAATTCTTGAAACCAGAAAGATTCGACGTGGAACCAACCTCAATCTCGGCGGATCAGAAATGGTCACACTGGAAACGAACGTTCTCAAATTTTTTAAGCCACATCAAAGATGTTCCAGAAGCAAGTAAATGTCAACTATTAACTAATCATATAGCCCCAAATGTGTACCAGTATATTAGTGAAACGGGCACGTTTGCAGAAGCCATAGACATCTTAGGTTCATTATATATAAAACCTAGAAATGAGATTTATGCCGGCATTGCTTAGCCACTAGACAACAGCACGCCGGCGAATCGGTAGATCAGTATCTACAGGTCTTGAAACAAATGAGCAAGGACTGTAATTTTAAGAACGTCACGGCAGAACAAAATAAGAATGAATATATTAGAGACGCGTTTATTAGTGGTTTGATCTGTTCTCGTATATGGCAAAGGTTGCTGGAAAATACAACGCTTACTATATAGAAGCTGTTTTTGACCAAGCCCGAGCGCTGGAACTGGCTGAACAACATTCTGCTTCCTACTCTGGACCACTCACTACTACGGTCGCTGCTGTTAATGATGTAGTTAAACCGGACTCACTAACGCCTGATGCAACTGTGGCAGGCGTGTCAAAGACTGAAAAGTGTTACTTCTGCGGAGAGAGTCGTCACCCTAGGACGTCGTGCCCGGAGTCCGTCGATGGGCACGATGGAGGACGGACGTGCCTCCATGTGCTCCGTATTATACGTACTGATAGTGTTCTTATTTTTCGGATTCTTACTTGGTGCTCGATACGTGGTGATTTGCGCTGTGTTCCTAATTTGAATCATATCATAAAATTATATTACCATCACATTCTAAAGAAAATTGCAATTCTCACATTGTACTGGGGGGATTATTTATGGGATTGTGTATCTGGCCATACATGTATTATCTGGAAATAACTGAGATTACATTCAAATCTCATGAATTATTACACGTGCCACACCTGTATAACAATCGAGAGGCCGCCTTGCCGGTATCTTGATGGGAGATTATAACAATCCTGGCACCTTATGATTATTACTGGACTTAATGATTGAGAAGGAATCGTTGTATTACGATTAATATTCTTGGTGAGTTCTCTGTAACTGATTGTGGTGCCGTTAACTTCCCGTTTTACATGTGCCGTTTGTCGGCCATTTTTTGAAATCGTCGTGTTTATCTTCACGTACGGTCATAATGGCGGAACATGATCTCGAGAGCTTTCGTTCTACTACGTTTGATTATAGAATCACGCAGCTTTAAGTAATACAATGTTATAAATGGCCGTGTGCACAATCATTGAACGCGTTACCATAATGGCGTTCCATCGCTGTCTTAATTCTCGCGAGTTATATTTTGAACGGAGCTTTGCGTCGATTTCGTTAATATATAATATACGCGGGGCCCGGTGTCGTGAGCTACATCATTGGTGTGCCCGTCCTCCAGACTTAAGTGCCGGCTGACTCCTTCTGCGTACTCCCCGTCTGGAGCGATTTTCATTTATTATGCGTGCTTGAATTGTACTCAAATTAGATCTCCGTGTCAAGACGTGATTATATGCGAGCATGGTACCCAGATTTTATACTCAATCGTGCATTACGAGATAGAATACTCGACGTTGATGGGACGGCCGAGCGTGATAGTGTCTACGCTTGGAACCGCCTCCTCTCGTGCTTAGTCTGCGCAAATAACCTCCAATTACTACAGCTCCGTCATGCGTCAGGGCACTGATTCCCTGACAGGTCCTAACTGGATCCTGGACTTAGCAATAAATTCTGATATGAATCCTTAACTGCTGTCAGGTCGTCGGTTTTACATCGTCATAGTGTCGCGTGACTGCCTAGTGGAGCAGCATCTAGGTTATATTTCGGTTGCGTATAGCGTACTGATTAATTTCTAGATATTATTATTATGTCTTGTTTTACGTGAGGGTTGTGGCTCCCTGAATGTATACCTATTTTGTATCTTGTTCCTTGAACAGCGTTTATTGCAAATAAATCTTGTTGAATATGATCCATTTTGCATGTTGTATTACTGAAACAATGCTTTGTCAGGCTTACTTTGTTCTTGCAATTGTTTTTGGATTTGTTAACACGATATGAAATGTACAATGATGGTGTACATATAAATAATCAATAATGCATATTTATAGTTAAATGGGCTTCTTTGTGAAATAAGATGCTCTGAATTTTGTCTGCGGTGGATATGTTAGATCAAGTGACTGATATGAATTATTATTATACTATTTGCAATGAATGTTGCTCTTTTATGTTGATGTCTTTCGTGTATATACTGTTGCGCCCGTGCCGCGCGCTTCATGCGAGTCGCCCAGTAGTAAATGTCGCGCCGCGAATCGTCCTTAGTGACGCTTGTTTATGTGAATATTGATTTTCTCTGATGCTCAATTTATTATTGATTTTCCTACCAGATGTTCAGTTATACGAGATGTTCTGTTTATACCCGATGTTCAGATTTGCTCTGGGTCTCGTCTCGTTCGGACGTGTCAGCCCGAGCTCTTCTTTTATAACGGGAGATTAATAAAAGAGTTTTCTTTTCTAACAACGTGTCCTCTTTTCTTGTGAGAGTCCTGAGAAACGCGCCGCGAGTGAGTGAGTGAGTGTAAACGTGCGGCTGACGCTTGACGAGCGTAACATTTTGGGGGCTCGTCCAGGATATGATAGGACGATCGACGAGCGCAGAGATGGATACAAGGAGTACCAGGAAAAGACTCCGAATGGATACACCTCAATATTCGTGCGAGCGGGATTCTGCGGAAGCGACGGCGATGTCAACGGTTGCCGAAACTCTTCGGACCGTCATTCAGGAGGTCCGACTCCTGCGCGAAGAACAGTCGCGGAGGGAAAGAGAGTACGCCGAGACGTTCCGTCGGCAGGAGGAAGAGCTTCGCCGTCTCCGTGGGATGAACTCCGGCGCGCAGACACAGCTAAGTCTTTCCAATAATGAAGCGGCCGGGGACTCGGGGGCGCGTGACGCGAATTTTGCAAGGGCGCGGAACGCTCGCGAGGGGGGCGCGGTCGCGGATGGCGCGGCGACGCGAGTTGCGGGCGGCCTCGGCGCGGAGACGCGAGACGCACACGCGGGCGAGAGAACTGCGATTATGAGCGGCGCGGAAACGCGAGACGCGCACGCGAGGGAGAGAACCGCGATCGTGAGCGGCGCGGAAACACAGAACGCGAGAGAGAGAATCGCAGACGCGTGCGGCGCACAAGTGCGGTCTGTGCACGCGAACGAAAGTGTCACGGTCGCGAGTGCAGAGCTCGGGTATAAGTTAAAACCCGACACGTACGATGGGACGGTTTCCCTACATGAATATTTTTCGCAATTAAATTTGATCGCGCGAGCAAATCATTGGGACGACGCGACGAAAACGATCGCGCTGGCATCAAGCTTGAGGGGAAAAGCGCGTTCGGTGTTGGAAACGGTACAAGATGTCGAGCGTTTGGACTTCGCGGAATTGAAAGCAAAACTTGAATTGCGTTTCGGGGAGGGGCGGCAATTGCAGAATAGCTACGCCGCGTTTACGAATCGTAAACAGAAATTCGGGGAGAATTTGGCGACACTCGGCTCTGAGATCGATAAATTGTCGCGTCTGGAATTATTATTATACTATTTGCAATGAATGTTGCTCTTTTATGTTGATGTCTTTCGTGTATATACTGTTGCGCCCGTGCCGCGCGCTTCATGCAAGTCGGTAGTAAATGTCGCGCCGCGAATCGTCCTTAGTGACGCTTGTTTATGTGAATATTGATTTTCTCTGATGCTCAATTTATTATTGATTTTCCTACCAGATGTTCAGTTATACGAGATGTTCTGTTTATACCCGATGTTCAGATTTGCTCTGGGTCTCGTCTCGTTCGGACGTGTCAGCCCGAGCTCTTCTTTTATAACGGGAGATTAATAAAAGAGTTTCCTTTTCTAACAACGTGTCCTCTTTTCTTGTGAGAGTCCTGAGAAACGCGCCGCGAGTGAGTGAGTGAGTGTAAACGTGCGGCTGACGCTTGACGAGCATAACAATACGAAGAGGTCTCTGATGCGTGCTCAGCGTTTTTTCCCGGCATATTGAGTTAAATAAATAAACAAATGATAACAGGTATGAATTTAGGTTATGTTTGCGTGAATGCGCTGAGACACGTATTCTTGTTACAAATTCTTACCATGATTCTTTCAGGATTCGGGATGAGAAGAAAGATATAATAGATTGCACAATAAACGATAAATGTCTTGATTTATTATTATTTATGGTTCATACATGTTGTCTGGACCTCTTTGTGTTAATGTTAATATTTTTGATGATTGTATTTTACACATTGAATATGCACACCCCTCTACTCCAAATCCTATTATCTGCGAAATACGGTAAGTGATGATCTCAGCGAATTAATTAACTATATAATTGTTTATTATTGAGGTTAGATCACTTCACTTTATGATACGCGCGAGCGTTACACTTTAAACTATGACTGAAAATCGCATGATGAACAACTTACTCACATCTAGGGATTTTTCTGCCTTAAGGCGGTTTTACACGTATATTTCAACAATAACTCTATTGGTTATAATTTCTATTGTTTTTTTCGCTACCCTACTATGGGATAAACATATTCGGTACCTATCAGAGATTATTTTATGCAGGTATAAGCTTTGCGAATCTATAAGAGTTTTTCTATAACTTTTACATACCTGCCAAAAACCGATTATTTCGACGACTATATATATTGGGCATTTGTACTCACTGACGACTAAGATCAATTTTTCTCAATATAATTTTTGCGATCTTATAATAATTTATTATTATTTATATCTGCCCAGAATTTCTTATGTTTTCTTTATATCCAACTATGGGATTAATATACTCGGCATCTACTAAAGAACACTTTATCCAAGAACAAACCTTGCGAATCTGCAAGAATTATTATAACTTTATATACCTGCTAAAAAATCGACTTTTTCGATGAATATATACTAGGCATATGCATTCGCTGATGACTAAGATTGATCATTCTTAATATAAATTTTGCGATTCTACAATAGGAATTGTGTAATATTTTTTTATTTGTTATAACTTTTGTACCTTATATGGTATTTCTAAAACATTCATACTTTGTCTATTGCCTGGCACTTTGAGAATAAAACAAATAGACAAACAAAACAAAATAAATAAACAATTCAAAACAACAAATAAACCAAACACACATGCATAAAATAAAAACACACAAAACAAAATAGAACCAAAACATAAAACAAAAACAAACAAAATACACCCTCATACATGCCAGGCAATCAATCAATTAATAATTAATTAATGGATTCTTCTAGATGTAATTCTGCGTAATCACGTAATATCTGTTTGCGAAATATAAATATACTGTCACAACATTTTATATGCTGATTTTGCGTACGGGCTCGTTTTTTTATGGGTTACGTAGGGTTAACTTAAAGTTAAACAGTCATCTGAATTTTCAAGTACGCACTTGGACAATGCGTATCTTGTAGGCTAGGTCCTAGGAAAAGGACACCCCGATAAAAAACCAACACAAAAATGGAATGGACAAGAACAAAAAGGAAAACTTACCACCCCAGGGGGGTCGGATACCCAGGGGTCGGCGCGGGGGGGATACAGTTCCAGTGCCCTCCGTGTCGCTGGACTTGGCTCCTGAATCAAGCGATGGGCTAAACCAAGTTAATCTACGCCCGAAAGGGGCGTCGAATATATTATTAACATCGGCGTTGCCCACGGGCGCCGGTGACATAGGAGCTACTGTGGAAGGAAATTCATCACCACCGGTGCTAATCTCGGGCACCGGTGGCAACGAAGCTACTGAGAAAAATAAGCCCTCGACTAAGACTAAGAGTGTCGCCCTCGGGCACTGGTGAAGTAGATGTTACCGAGGAACTGTCTGATTCGCGGCGGACGACGAGGGACGAAATCACAAACTTGATGAGGGATATCACTGAGGGAGACTATCTCGGTCGCCCGGTTGCTGCCTCTCAAGAGCATCGACGATTTTCGTCCGAATTAGACCATCTTACTGAGGTGGACTTTGCGACGGGGAGTCAGGGTCATGATATGGAGATTGACGACGCGGATAAAACAGTTCCGAGCGAAAGTTTTACATATGTTTCAGATTCTGACGAAGAGGAAGTCATATCTGAATATTCACTTAGAAGTGAAAAAAGGAAAGCGCCGGCTTCTAAGGAAAATTCACCTACCAACAAAACCCCGTTGAAGAAAACAAGATATATTGCGGGTAAGAAAGTTAGGGTCAGCAAAAGTACTACCCCCGTGACGGCTGGCTCCCTGGTTTCAGATACTCAGATGAGAGTTATGGAGGGAGGAGAGATTCGTACTCTGGAGACTGGAAAACTTTCGGAACTCGCTACCAAATATATTGATAAAGTGGACAAGATTCGCAGGGGAAGCCAGAGATTTGCGGGCCCTCTCAGCAGATCGATGAAGGAAGGCTTAATAAATCTAGAAGAAATGATGAAGACCTTGGTGAAGAGGCTGGACAATGCTGGAGACATCTTATCTCTCAAAGTGCAGGTCGTTAAACTTACTGAGAAGCTTTGCGCCTGTAAAAAAAGAAGGGCAGAGGGCTAAGCAAGAATACTCTGGTATAATCAGGGAAAACAACAAGTTCAAGATGGAGATGAGAAACCTGCAACAACGGTTGACAGCGTAATGCTGGGGCTGGGTCGAAATCTCCGATCTTCGTATTTGGAACCTTTCAGCAGCCTGGCACTGAAAAAGCTTCTTTTCCTGATTACACAACTAGAGCCTCCCAGCAATCAAATGTTGGGGGATCTTCTGCTCCCGCGGAGGTTGCGATGATGGATCCGCCATCGGCATCCTCTCACCCTGGATTCGGCGAAAAGCACAAATCTACTGAATTTCTCCCACCTCGGCCACTCCCCCAAAGGAGCCCAAGAGTAAGAACCAGGGGCAAGGCTAAACCGAGGGTTACTAGCGAGGATCGTCATTCGAGGAAATGAACTTTGATTGAGTCAGGTGCCGAATCTCGCTCTGAGAAGGAAAGCGACATTGGGACCGGCAATGTGACAGATGATCGCGGGCGATCCACTTATGATGGCACCCGCCTTGGTAGGACTCATCGTGTATCCACCTCCGACTGGTCTGAAGACTCGGAAGATGATTCTATTTCTGCAGCCAAAACTGAGATAAAGGAACTCAGCAAGGAGATTACTAAGCTGGTTGAACGGAGACACCAGCTCAGTAGGAAGGTGTCGACATTGCATCTGGGGAAATCATATAAGAACATCCTGAAGAAATCCCGTAAAACCTCCTTTCGGAGCCCGGTGACTGATACAGAAAGGGGAAACCAGCGTGGTCCGATCGTGGGAACGGTGGGAACTCAGCGTGAAAAACCTGCTCGCGGTGGAGCTCAACGCAGGCCTCCGAGAACCGCCGCAGTACTAATAACCAATGTCGAGCCCAGCACATCTTATTTGGACATCCTGAAGAAAGTTCGCGAGAAAATACCCTTAAATAGTTTGGGTATTAAAACTTCCAAAATTAGGAAAGGGATTAACGGCGGAGTCGTAATAGAGATTCCCGGATCCGACGGTGCCTCAAAGGCCGACAACCTGGCTGCTAAACTGAGAGACGTCCTGGGCGCTTCAGCCAGAATAACCAGACCTACGAAAACCAGCAGAGAAATCCGGCTTTGGAATTTAGACGACTCTACTACGCCCTCAGATATCACTAACAAAATCTCATCTATTGGAGATTGTGATGAGACACAGATTAAGATCGGAAATATTCGCCCTACTAACAATGGTCTCTTCTCAGTGTGGGCCAAATGTCCGCTTTCCGCGGCGGTGAAGATTGCCGAACCAGGCAAAATTAGAATTGGTTGGACTGTTGCACAGGTCGAGCTGCTAAAGGCTAGGCCCGTGCAATGTTTCAAGTGCTGGCGCTTCGGCCACGTGCGAAATAACTGTTCGTATCAAGAGGTATCGCACTGGTAATTGTTTCCGTTGTGGAGCTCGGGACTACAGGATAAATAGTTGCAGAAACGACCTGCACTGCGTTGTCTGCGCGGATGTTCAAAGCAATCATCGCCTCTGCTTGGCTCGGCGAAGTCTGGGCTTTGAGATGGACTCGACGAAGTCTGGGACCGACGCTAGGAAAAATTGCCCATAAATGGCTACCTTCATACAAGCTAACTTGAACCGCAGCCGAGAGGCCCAGGACCTCTTAATTTTTTATGCTAATGAGCTGGGTGCTGCGGTATGCGTGGTTTCAGAGCCCGCCCGCATGCAAGGCACCCAGCAATGGTTTGTTTCTCTGAACAAATTGGCTGCTGTATATGTCAATGTTCGCGTCGCCGACTACCCTGTAATGCTCGCAGCACAGGGTATAAATACTGTGATCGTTAGGTATAATGATTTGTATATAATTTCCACATATGTTTCACCTAATATAAATATAGAACAATACTCGCTTTTTCTCGATGAGCTCACAACTCTTTTTACATGCGTTCCTAGTAGCGCTAAAGTTGTTATGTGCGGTGATTTCAACCCCCACTCACATTATTGGGGCGCTAACCATACCGATCTTGAGGACGAACTACTTATTGCGTGGACTGCCCAGTTCGATCTGCGACTTATGAACTCCGGCTGTGTTCCTACTTTTGAGAGCCATCAAGGTACCTCCATCCTTGATTTGACATGGGCTTCTCCTAATTTATTGAACAAAATTGCCGACTGGACAGTTCGTATGGACTTGGAGTCGTTATCGGATCACAGATACATAACCTTCCGTATATCTAGCTTTTCTCGAGATGCTCGAGACGCTCCTTCACTCCCTAAAGTGACAGGGGGAACTTTAGAAAGATGGACGCCGACTTGTACAAGGATTCACTGGAGTGGTCATGTGCTGTTGCTCCATTGGACGAAGAATATTTGGTTAATTACAAACCGGATCGATGGATACACCATAGCATTTTAAACGCTTGTCAGGCTTCTGTTCCGCGCATTAGCATCAGAAAGTCAAGATCTGTCTATTGGTGGAACGAAACCAGCTAAGATCTGAAGCCATTGCCGCTAGAAGATCATGGACTCGCGGTCGTCGCAGGGATCCACCCAACTTGTCGGAGCTGAAGAGGAGAACTTACACTGAGGCAAACAGGAAGTTACGCTTCGAGATTCGTCGCGCTAAGACCGAGTTTTGGCGGGAATTGATATCGGAATTAAATGATGACCCTTGGGGACTATCTTATAAGATAGTCCTCAACAAATTAAGGAAATCCTCCCCAGGTATGTCGTCTACTCTGGAGCCCCAGACCAACTCTTGGATGGACTCTTTCCGGCGGGCAATGAGCTCACTCCAGTCGACCTCGGCGACTGTTCGACGGACATGTATCCGGTTACTGCGCGGAAACTCGTTGAAGCTATCAGAAGCAAAAAGAAGACAAACACAGCTCCCGGACTTGATGGCTTTGAAGCCACTGTTCTGAATAGGCTCTTTCCTACCATGGTGGAGCGTATTGCTCAGAGCTTTACCATATATCTCAAGTATGGGATTTTCCCGACCTCATGGAAGATAGCCGATTTAGTTTTAATACCCAAGGGAGAGGCTCCCCCTCTGGGTGAAGTGCCCAGAGCTCGGCCCATTTGTCTCCTGAACGAGGTCAGCAAAGCTTTTGAGCGCATCAAATCGAATAAACGACTGGTTGGAGGAAAATCCTAGATACAATCTTTCTGACAACCAATTTGGTTTCAGGAAGTCGCAATCAACCACGGACGCTCTTTTTCACGTTCAAAAAATTATCACGGAGGCCCGAGCAAAAGGAAAGAGTGTTTTGGCTTTATCTCTAGACATTTTAAACGCGTTCAATTCCATCAGGTTTTCGGGCATAAGATATGCATTGCGGGTTAAACATATCCCGAAATACCTTCGCCGTATAGTTGAAGCGTTCCTTAGAGGTAGAAAGATCCGATTTCGAACCATAATCGGAGCTAGACGCACGAGGAGGGTTCGTAGGGCGGTCCCACAGGGCTCTGTATTGGGTCCCCTCCTATGGAATTTGGCATTCGATTTGGTCCTTCGGACTCTCCTTCCGCATGGATGTAACATTGTTTGTTTTGCGGACGACTCACTGTTGCTGGTTGAAGAGGATGACTTCGATGCCGCCTACGAGTTGGCCACTGAATGTCTCGAATACATCATGAAGAATATTAGATATCTTGGCCTCAAGATTTCATGTCCTAAGTCCGAGGCCATGTTTTTTGGCAAACATCCGCGGGATGCTTTTTTCGAGTACGAAGATGTAAGGATCCCTATATCTAACGCTATGAAATATTTCGATGTCATATTGGATCCAAGATGGTCCTTCAGCAAACACATAAAATATATTGCTGAAAAAGTCTCCAGGGTCAGTAGGGCGTTGTGCGGCATTTTGCCCAATTTACGAGGACCAATAGAAAGCAAACGCAGGTTATAGTACACAGTTGTTCTCTCCATAGCCTTGTACGCGGCCTCTTTTTGGAGCCAAGCTTTATCTTCCGAAAACCAACAGCGGATCATGAGAAGAGTACTTAGACTCTTAGTATTGCGCACCATAATGGCATATCGTACCGCGTCGTACGAAGCTGCGACTTTACTAGCAAGGATCCCACCACTATATATGCGGATTTTTTGAGTCGCACATACTTACGTTTACAAGAGTTAAAGGACAATAAAGGAGAACGGCACTTTCACCATTGATTCTCCCTCGGAAGTGACAGAATCGGTGTGGTGCACCCTGCGTGAGCAATGGTTGGAGCACATCTGCGACAGTGGCTTGGCCGGTAGGAGAACGAGAGAGGCTATCTCCCCGTCATTTGATTTGTGGCTGGACCGACGCTCTGGCTTTCTGACGTTTCGTATCACCCAGCTTCTCACGGGGCATGGATGTTTTGGGTCCTATCTCTGTAAAATCGGTAGGGAGGAAACATCTACATCTCGGTATTGCCTTTTGGCTGACGATATTTCGGAGCACACCCTAGCTTCATGCCCGTTCTGGAGTTTCGAGCGAGGTGAATTGACCGTCATCATTGGACAAGACTTGACTTTGGCAGCAGTCGTCAATCAGATTTGTAGAACTAGTGAAGCGTGGCGTGTTTTTTCCGTGTTTGCGGAGCGGGTTCTTTCTCGCAAAAAAGGGGATGAGCGTATTCGGCAACGAGGTCTTGCCGACCCAAACTTTGTAAATATCGGCGACGTATAACTGTTTTTTTTTAGGTTAAGTTAGGCTTTTTAGGTATTGTATATAGAAATGTTATTTATCTGCGGCGTGCGCTTCCTGTGACAAGGTTTAGGTTAAGTAAAATTATATATAGAAACTTTATTTATCTGGCGTGCGTTTCTTCTTGCGAAGAGGTGGTGGTTTCTTCTGGGGGGTGGCTGTGCTAGTCATTCCCGGGCCTCGTCCCTCCTGGGATCCGGTGCATCGCGTGAGCAATGTTCCCGGATCCCTGGGGGGGGGGGTGTTGGGTCGGGCTTGGCCGGTGGTCTCGCCTTCCGGTCCCGCTACCCCTCGCCGGGTGGTTGTTTGGATTGTATGCATGCTTGCATACACATTAGTTTTCTTGGAGTCGCCGTCCTGGGGTCGGGGTCCCCCTGGGGTCGGTTGTCCGGGGCTGGCCGCTCTCTACTGTTTCGGGGCTCTGGCACCATTGCTCAGCAATGGTTGCTTGGAGCCTCTTTGTGGCGGTCGGTGCCGGTCGGTCGTCCCCTAGGTGTCCCCTTTGGCCTTGGAGCGGATCCGTCTTCGATCTTGTTTCTTGTCGTTCTCTTTATTCTTGTGGTAGAGAACGACATTTGTAGTTTTTTACCGCTCTGGGCGGTTCGGGATGCGGGACCTGGATTGGGTCCCTATATCATAGTGGCGGGTATTCCCTTGTCCTAGCGGGTTTGTGTGCAAACCTCGCGTTTGTTTTCTTGTGGAACTTCCTCTCCGGATAGAGGAAGTCCCTGTACGTTTTGTTCCTATACGTCCCTTGTGGTTCGTGTACAACTTTTTTGCGGGGGGGCATGGACTCTCTTGGACGAATGGTCTCGCAGCCAATGAAGAAGCCCCTCGATGATATGGATGCCCGCATGCTATCATCATGGGGGGCATCCGAGGCGGTCGAATGCTGACGCACAGACCCTGGATGTTTGCAGGGCATGGGACCCTCACATCATTGGTGTCGCGTGTCGGACATTCGACTAGAGGTAATTCTTCCGGAAGATAAAGTGCCCTCCTTTCCTGTTGACTTCTCGTGTGTCCTTGTTTCCTAGTTACGTTTTGTCCCGGCGCCTTTGGCCTGTGGATTGTTGCGTTGTTTGATGTTATACCTTCTGGTTTTCCGCGCAGCGTGATTATAGTCCGATGTGCTAATTGTTAGGGAGAGGGGTTTTAGTGGGTGCAAGCCCCACACTACCCGGTGGTCGGGACCGGGTGTGCGCGAGACATTTCCCCTCTACCGCGTAAACAAAAAAAAGACGTCGTGCCCGGCGAGAAATGCTGTATGTAGACTATGTAACAAGAAAGGATACTATCAGCGAGTATGTAAATCAAAATTTTACCAGCTTGCATCGAATACTACTGCATCTGCTGGCAGTGCTGGCACACTTGCATCTGTTTTTGCTGCTACTCTAAATTGTCTTAAAAAATTGATAGTGGATATAAAAATCAATGGAGTTAAGTTAAAGGCTTTAACAGATACCGGAAGCTCTCTAAGTTTTATCGACAATTCTTTTATAAAGAAATGCAATATCAAGATACTACCGTATTTTGGCAAGATTACAGTGGCCAACTCTTCTTTATCCACGGAAATAACAGGCCAATGCAAGGTCAATTTTGAGATGAAAGGCTGCCCATACAATAATATTGTAATGCTGGTGATGAAAGATCTTTACTCTGATGTCATAATTGGTCATGATGTACTGCAGTCTCACTCCTCGGTAAGCATAGCTTTCTCCGGTAAACGACCAACACTCAACATTTGCAGTGTGGCAGTTGCGAGAGTCCCTCCAGTGTCGCTCTTTGCTAATCTTACTCCAGATTGCACTCCAATAGCAACTAAATCTATGAGACATTCCAAAGAAGACAGCCAATTTATAGCTTCAGAAATTAAAAGGTTATTACAAGATAAAATAATAGAGCCCAGCAATTCACCATGGCGTGCTCAGGCTTTCGTGGTAAGAGAAGAAAATCACAAAGAGAAGACGGTCATTAATTATTCTCAAACTATAAATAGGTTTAACAATAAGAAACTTATTTCCCGCTCGTTTGAAGCAAGGCTATAATGAGAAAGACCATTATACGAGCGTTAATAGATGTTACGGAAAATTCATATCTAATTTTTATATGTATTATTGTAACACATATATATTCCAACTATTCACTGTGCTCCGATCACAGCCGGACTTAATACACAGTTATATATAGAACGTTAAAAAACTGGCTGAGGTGATATTTTTCGCAATAAATTCTTTACAGTTTTTAAATAATTAAATTGTGTCGATTTAATTGTGGGGGGATGGAAGGGTTTTTTAACGTTCTAATTATAACTGTGTATTAAGTCCGGCTGTGATCGGAGCACAGTGAATAGTTGGAATATATATGTGTTACAATAATACATATAAAAATTAGATATGAATTTTCCGTAACATATATTAATGCTCGTATAATGGTATTTCTCATTATAGCCTATAAATAGGTTTACAATGCTAGACGCTTACCCTGCCCCAAGGATTGAAAATGTAATCGCTAAAGCTTTTGAGAATGAGGTATTCAGCATCATAGACCTCAAGAGCGCCTATCATCAAGTGCCAATTTTAGAATCGGAAAGAAAATATACTGCCTTTGAAGCCAACGGAAAATTATATTAATTCCTATGTATTTCCTTCGGGCCTACGAATGGAGTGGCCTGTTTCCAAAGAGCAATGGACGAGATTGTTGAAGAAGAAAAGCTTGAGGGTACGTATCCATACCTGGATGATATTACAATTGCCATTGGTGGAAGGACTCAGGAGGAACATGATCGTAATCTAAAGAATTTCCTAGCCGCCGCTGAGAAATACAACCTGACACTGAACAAGGACAAATGCAAGTTTTCTGTCAGATCTGTCACCTTACTCGGGTACGTAATTTCCAACAAAACAATTAAGCCTGACCCTAAGCGTCTCCAACCCCTTATGGATCTGTCAATTCCTGAAGATGCGGTCTCCTTACGGCGAGCTTTAGGCATGCTCTCATATTATTCTAATGGATACCTAGGTTTTCGGAGAGAGAGTACGTCTTTTACTGGGGAAGAATCCAAAACTTCCGTTTCCGGTGCGACTAAGTTGACAGCGTGTGAGAGTGTGAGAGTTTAAAGAGAAGAATAAGGAGTGCCAGAGGAGGTTGAGGAAGGCGAGAGTGTGCGAGAAGGGAGGAACAAAGGTGAGTGAGTGTGGAGGAGAAAGGGGAGAGTGGTGGAGAAGCGGAAAGGGGAGTATAGGGAGAAAAAGTGACAGGGCTCGGACAAAGGTTACGGCACGAACAATAGCTGGGGTAGAGGGGCGACGCGATAGGTGAGCAGAGACGCGTACGGTAGCGCTAGGTAGGGCGAGAACGATAATTGGTGTAAAGGGGCGACTTGGCAGGCGTACGGAGATACACGCGGGCATAGAGTATAACACAGGTAGAAGGAGAAGTAAGACGTATGGGAGATTTTCAATGGAAATATGAGAGGAGACGAGGAGGGGGAGTTTACTTTCACGGGGGAAAGAGAAGATACGGTGACTGACTATGTCATAGGAGAATACTATTTCCACCCCTTGGAAATAGTATTAAGAAAAGGGAATGAGGAGGAAGGCAGAAGAAGGGGGTGGAAGAAAAGAAGCAGGGGGTATAGAACGAGGAAAGAACCAAGAGGTTTATTGAAAAAATAGGAGAGGTGGAAGAAAAAGTGGAAGAGTTGAACAAGGAATGGGAAGAAATGGAAGCAAGAATAACAGAGGCAATAAAAGGGGTAGAGGAGATGGAGGGAAAGAAGAAGGAGAAGGTAGGATAGTGGGATGGGGAGTGTCGAGAAGCGAAGAAAGAGGCAAGAAGAAAATTAAGGGATTGGAGGAAAGAAGGAGGAGAGGGCAGCGCTTACAAAGAAAAGAGGAAGGAGTTTAGGGAGATGTGTAAGAGGAAGAAGGAAGAAGAGAACCAGAGATGGGAGAGAAAAGTAGAGGGAGCAAGGAGGGAGGCGGAGGTATGGGAGATAGTAAATAAGGAGAGGAAAAAGAGGAGGGGAATTGAGAAAGGAATAGAAGAGGAGGAATGGAAAGAACACTTTATGAAGCTGTTGGGAGGAGTGGAAGGGAGGGTGAGGAAAGGGGAAAAAAGGTGGGAGGGAGGAAAAGGAAGGAGAGGAGGAAGAGGAGATAAGCCTAAAAGAAATGAGGAGAATTATAAGGAAGTTAAAAGATGGAAAGGCAATGGGAAGGGATGGGATTCCAGGCGAGGTCTGGAAGCGAGGGGGGAAGAAGTTGGAGAATTGGGCATGGAAATATATCAACAGGATATGGAAGGGGGGTGGATAGCCGGAAAATTGGAAGGAGGGAATGATTGCGCCAATCGTGAAGAAAGAGGAAGGAAAAAGGGCGGAGGAGTAAAGAAGGGTAACAATAATGCGTGCGAGAAAAGTCTGGAAACAGTCAAATATCTCGAAAACAAAACGTTTCTGAGAAAGATGTTTCGAACCAAAGTTGTAGGGTTTTAAAAGTTCTATTCAATGATCATATCCGTTTGACCTTGAGTGGAGGCGTCAAGGCGAGGTCAAGACCAACATAATTTTTTTAAATAGAACACCCCATTTTTTATGACACAGTATTAAAGGTGGCAGCGAGACGTTTTCAAAACACTACTTGAAAACCTATTTTCGTTGAGAATTGCCTGAGTTATGAGCTTTAGAATTTACGGTGCCGCCAGCATTAGTATTATCCAGGATGTACCGCGTGGAGGTTGCATGGTCGGACTTTACACCCCTGTGTGTGTGTGTGTGTCAGCAGAGATAAGGATCCCGCGGTTCGTCACTCCCGCAGTATTTAATGACTCCAAACCCTCTCTGCTCTGTGTGTGTGTGTGTGTGTGTGTGTGTGTGTGTGTGTCAGCAGAGATAAGGACCCCGCGGTTCGTCACTCCCGCAGTATTTAATGACTCCAAACCCTCTCTGCTCTGTGTGTGTGTGTGTGTGTGTGTGTGTGTGTGTGTGTGTGTGTGCGTGCGTGCGTGTGTGTGTGTGTGTGTGTGTGTGTGTGTGTGTAGACGGGTTTTTACTTAATTAAGTGTTCAAATTGTCTTCCGTCTGCTGCTTGACAATGACCTAATCGTAAGTAAAATTCGTTTAAAACGTTTCGTCTCATTTCTGGTGAGATAAGATTTACTTGGTGTCGTTGCAAAAAAGGTAGCGACGACGATGACGGCGGCGGCGACAACAACAATGACGACGACACGATGCGACGGCTTTTTTTACGCTGCTCGTACGCGACATTTGTTTATCACGCGCGTGTGACATTTGAATGATATTACGTCGCGCGCGTTTGTTGCACAGTTCCGTCTCTCTTCCTCTTTCTCTTAGTCCCGACCACATTACTAGATCGTATTCGTCATACAAGTAACAAATTCCTTGTTCGTAGTATATCAAGTCAAAGTAATTTCTTTTGCAAAGTAAGAGATTACCTTCAGTAGTCGCCAACATGATATTGACTGAAAGGGAAAGAATTACAATATTGATGATGCGAGGATATGGTGACCGCGTTAGGTCCTTCGAACAAGTAGCGACTTTGTTTAATGATACTTATGCAGATCGTGAACCAATTTCAAAGTCTACAGTTCAAAAAACTGTCAGACTGTTCGGGCGCGCAATAAACGCGCCGAACGAGTTGCCGAATCCGTTCCGCGAGAACGCGAGATATTACGAATGGCTTCGTTCAGCCCTTTAACTATGAGACGACCGGGGTTTCAGTTGAACGCGGACTCGATTGCTTGTAAGGAAGTTGAGTGAAGGGCCCAAAAGACAGCAATTGACTTACAATATATATAAACTTTATTCGATATAATAACAAAACTGACGAAACGCGAGATATACAGACAAATTAGTGCGTATGCACTCGGCGCGCTGTGACTTGTAGTGTTTGAAGCGCGGTGTTACATAAAGAGCGATTCTACCGAAACGCGGTTTTCTCCTACTCTATACTCCTTCGGCGCGGTCCGTTATGTTACATTTGCACGCGGGCGAAAACGCGATCGGTATGTGCGAATGCCCGGGGCGATGGCTACGAGAACCCTCGTTACGAGGCTGAGTACGCTCGACCTCGCTGAACCATGGCCGTCGGGAGTAAGTTGGATGGAGTTCGGGAACACTCTGAGAACCCTCAGTAGAGGCTCGGAACACCGGACCTCGTTTTGCGTGTACCCTGGGATATTGGATGGGGTAGGCTTCGTCGAAGGCAGCAGAGAGCCGGAGCTAAGACGAAGTGCCGGCTCCTGTCGGAGCGCCGACTTAAATACCCCGGCGCGGCGGGTTCGTTGGAAGGGAGGCCGGCGGTCGGGCGAGCCGTGTGGGGATGCTGACGCGCGCTCGCCTTCGGCGCGGATCGGCTTCTTCCGGCGGTTCCGAACTTATCGATAATTTTGCGTGAGAAGCAGACGAAAAGTATATCGCAGTACATATAACGGACGGATACAATTTTTATATTAATAAATTGGGGGAATCCCCAACACAGACGATTCGAAGAAACGGGATCTGTCAAGGATTGCCCGCGGAGTGGTAGACCAAAATCAGCGACAAATTTCGATAAAAGTTTGGATGTGATGCAATCATTTGTAGAAAATCCTCATGCTTCGACAAGTAAGGTAGCACAGGCGACTGAAGTTAGTACATTTTCCATTCGTAAAATTCTAAAGAAAGAAAAATGGCATCCTTTTAAAATAATATTTACTCAGGAGCTAACGGAATGTGATTTTGATAGAAGAAATGAGTTTTGCGATGAAATGATGCGTCGATGCGATAATGATAACACTTTTCTTGATAATATCATTTTTTCCGATGAAGCTTTTTTCGAATTAAATGGAACGGTAAATCGTCAGAATTGCCGCTATTGGAGTGACGAGAACCCTCACTGGATGCGTGATCTCCACACACAGTATCCCCAAAAACTGAACGTGTGGGCGGGTTTTTGCGAACGTGGTATTATCGGGCCCTTTTTTATCGAAGGAAAAAATGCGAACACTTATCTACAATTATTGCGAAATCAAATAGTTCCTGCTATTGACAATTTGTTTCACGGAAATATACAAAATATTTGGTTTCAACAAGATGGTGCACCGCCACACTATGCAGTAGTAGTGCGTCAATTTTTAACTGATACTTTCCCAAACCGATGGATAGGAAGACGTGGAGAAATAGAGTGGCCCCCTAGATCACCAGATCTTTCTCCATTGGACTACTTTTTATGGGGGTATGTTAAAAACAATGTGTACGCAACGAAACCTGCTAACTTGGCAGACCTTAGGAAACGCATACTGCACCAAATAAATCTTATCTCACCAGAAATGAGACGAAACGTTTTAAACGAATTTTACTTACGATTAGGTCATTGTCAAGCAGCAGACGGAAGACAATTTGAACACTTAATTAAGTAAAAACCCGTCTACACACACACACACACACACACACACACACACACACACACACAGAGAGCAGAGAGGGTTTGGAGTCATTAAATACTGCGGGAGTAACGAACCGCGGGGTCCTTATCTCTGCTGACACACACACACACACACAGGGATGTAAAGTCCGACCATGCAACCTCCACGCGGTACATCCTGGATAATACTAATGCTGGCGGCACCGTAAATTTTAAAGCTCATAACTCAGGCAATTCTCAACGAAAATAGGTTTTCAAGTAGTGTTTTGGAAACGTCTCGCTGCCACCTTTAATACTGTGTCATAAAAAATGGGGTGTTCCATTTAAAAAAATTAGGTTGGTCTTGACCTCGCCTTGACGCCTCCACTCAAGGTCAAACGGATATGATCATTGAATAGAACTTTTAAAACCCTACAACTTTGGTTCGAAACATCTTTCTCAGAAACGTTTTGTTTTTGAGATATTTGACCATTTCCAGACTTTTCTCGCACCTTGTATAAGGTGTACACAGCCATTCTGGCGGAGAGGTTAAGAGAGGAGATAGAGGGAAAGAGAATAGTACCACAGAATCAGACAGGCTTTAGAAGGGGGATGGGAACAATAGACAACATCTACGTACTGAACTACTTGGTGAAAAAAAGTTAGAAAAGAAGGAGGGGAAATTGATAGTATGTTTTGTGGACCTTAAGGCGGCGTTCGACTCGGTGGATAGAGGAGTACTGATAAAATCAATGAGAGAAAGGGGGATAAGGGAAGGGTTGTTGAGAAGAACGGAGGAGATTCTAAGGGAGACGAGAAGCAGGGTAAGGGTAGGAGACGGAATGGGAAAAGAGTTCTGGACGGGAAGGGGTGTAAGGCAGGGGTGCCCATTGAGCCCGCTGTTGTTCAACGTGTTATTGGCGGATATGGAACAGGAAATGGGCAGAATTAAATGGGGAGGAGTAATGCTAGGAGGTAAGAAGGTGTATACTTTGGCATATGCGGACGATGTAGTGTTAATGGCGGAGGGCGAGGACCAAATGAAGAGCATGCTGTAAAAACTGGAAAGATATCTAAGCAGAAAGAGATTGAAGCTGAACGTGGAGAAAACAAAAATAATGAGATTTAGGAAAGGAGGAGGGAGGGACAGTAAGAGAAGGTGGGGATGAGAAGGAAAAAAATTAGGAGAGGTGAAGGAATTTCGATACTTAGAGTACATGTTTCAAAGGAATGGAAGACAGGAAGCGCAGGTAAGGGAAAGGATCAAGAAGGCGGCGGCAGTGATAGGGAAGGTCTGGAGGATAGGGAAGAGGAAATTTGGGAGAAACTGAGGAAAAAGATTATGGCTGTTTGATAGACTGGTGTGGACGGTCCTGGGATATGGAGCGGAAATATGGGGATGGAGAGAAAGGGAAGGAATGAAAAGGATGGAAGAGAGGTATATCAGATAGGTCTTGGGAGTAGATGGGAGAACGCTGTGGTATTTTGTTAGGAAGGAGATGCAAAAGGGGAAGTTAAGAGGGAGGGCTGGGATGAGGGCATGGAGATTCGAGAAAAAGTTAGAGGAGGGTAGAGGAAGTGAACTGGCGAGGCTATGCTGGGAGGAGTTAAAGGGAAGGGAGAAAGAAGGGAAAACAGGTTTAAGCTGGGAGAGAGAAAGAGGAAAGTTCTTTGGAGACAGAAGAGTAGAGTTGAAAGATCTGGAAAGGCTGAAAGAAGACGGAGACGAATGGTTTCACAAACTGTTTGGAGGGGATAAGAAAGTGCAAAGGAGAGAGAGATGGGAGAGGATTGAGGAAGCAGACTATAATAAATGGTACAAGCTAATAAAAGGAGAAGGTATACCGGGATATTTAAAGAAAGGATGGGGAG
Source organism: Temnothorax longispinosus (assembly GCF_030848805.1). Classification (NCBI taxonomy): domain Eukaryota; kingdom Metazoa; phylum Arthropoda; class Insecta; order Hymenoptera; family Formicidae; genus Temnothorax; species Temnothorax longispinosus. The sequence goes on from NC_092361.1 coordinate 9,154,459, forward strand.
AGAGTAGATGGAGCAGGGTGGCGAGATTTAGATTAGGGAGTGAAATGAGAGAGAGAGAGAGAGCAGATACTGGGAAATGGAAGAAAAGAAGAAATGTAGGTTATGTGAACATAGGGAGAAAACGTGGGAGCATGTATGGGAAGAATGTAGGAGATGGGAATCAGGAAATGGTAGTTGGCAGGAAGCGGTAGGATGGGTGTTAGATGAGGAAGGAGGAGGAGAGGAATGGATGTTAGAACTAGAAGGGGAAAGAAGGAGAGGAAAAGGGGAGGCGGAGGAATTAGAGAAAAAAGAGGGGAATAGTGAAGGGGGAGGGGAGAGGAGGGAGAGAGAGGAGGAGGAAAGTGGAATAAAGAAGTGGTGAGCAATTAACTTTGTTACAGATTACCCAGGATGGAATACGAGGGAAGAGCAATAGCAGAGGTGGTGGAAAGGATTGTGGAGGAGAAATTAAAGAAGATGGCGAAGGAGAAGAAAGAGGTTTATAGAAGGAAGGAGGAGAGGATAGAGGAGTTAGAGGAGAAAGTAAGAAAAATGTCGAAGGAGAAGAAAGAGGCTGATAAAAGGAAGGAGGAGAGGATTGGAGGAGCTTGAGGAGAAAGTAAGAAAAATGGAGAGAAAGGTAAAAAGATTGGAGCAAAATGGAGGCAAAAAAAAGAGGAAGGACTACGAGGAGAGTGGGACTGGGAAGAAGAAATGGTGGGCGGGGACAGGTGAAAAGAACGAGGACGAACTGAGGAAAGGTAATGTAATTTTAAGGGTAGAGAAGGAGAAATGGGGAGTCAAGGAGTCGAATTGGGAGAAGGTAAAGGAGCTATTTGCGGAAGGGCTAAAGGTAAGGGTGACGGTGAGAGAGGTGATTGTGGTGGGGCAGAGAGGAGTATGGATGTCTATATTGGTGAAACTGGGAGACGAAGAGAAGTGGCGGGTGTTGGAGGCGAGGAGAAAGGCAGGGAACAGTGTAGGGGTGAAGATTCACGAGAATAAGTTGGTGGAAAAGAGAGATAAAGAGAGAGGAGAGAGAGGAGAAAATGGAAGGGAGAATTCGCAGGAGTACAGGGAGATCGGAGGAGGAGGAGATTTCAAAAGATATGGAGGAGAAACTTCTCGTGGAATCAGACGAAGATAAGGAGGATGAAGGAAAGAAGAACTGGGCCAAATAAGGAAGAGACGAGATGGGAGGGAGGGAGGACCAAGGGCAGGGCCGGTGCAAAAGCGGAGGAAGAAGAAGAGGAAAATGACCACGGAGAGCTGGTGTTTATATGTTGTCATTTTTGAATTGAATTGAATGTTAAGTAATTGTAAAAGGTTTGGGTACGTTCCTCGTAAAAAAACGCCTTGTAAACCCTATGGGGAAAGACAATAAATAGAATACAAATACTGGGGAAGAATCCATTCCCACTGTCGGATGAAGCTGCCTCAGCTTTCAAGAGCTTGAAGAATGACGTGGCTAAGGCGTCGATAGCCGCTATACAAAATAATGTACCACTCAAGTTAGAAACTGATGCTTCTGACTTCGCCATAGCCGCTACTTTAAGCCAAGCAGGTCGATCCGTTGCATTCTTTTCTAAAACACTAAATAAATTTGAACAGCAACACTCATCTATAGAGAAAGAAGCTTATTGTGGAATCTTTACGTTATTGGAGACATTATCTGATTGGTCGTCACTTTGAAGTCATTACGGACTAACGCTCGGTTTAATTTATGTTTAACCAACAACACTCCAACAAGATAAAGAATTAGAAAATATTAAGATGGCGTCTCGAGCTCACCTGTTTTAAATTTAGTATAATCTATCGTTCTGAGAGTGAAAACGCTTCGGCAGATGCCTTCTCAAGAATAAGTGCGACTATGACCACAAGTATGAACGTATGAACCTCGGGACATTACATGTTGCGCTTTGTCATCCAGGTATCACCTGATTAAATCACTGGGTCCGTGTCAAGAATCTAACCTTTTTTATGGAAGATGTTAAGAAAGTCACAAACTCATGCCAAATTTGTGCTGAATTGAAACCACGTTTTCACAAGTTTGAAGGAAAATTAATAAAAGCCACTTCGCCGTTTGAGAGACTAAATCTGGATTTCAAAGGACCCTTACCTACGAGGACAAAAAACCAGTGTATTTTGACTATTGTTAACGAATTTTCAAGATTTCCTTTTGCTGTACCATGTGCGGATGTCTTAGCCGCCACAGTAATAAAACACTTGAAGCATCTTTTCTCCATTTTTGGAACGCCTGTATATATACATTCAGACAGGACTTGGTTAGATGACGCGTGTGTGAATGGTAGCGTTGAAAGTGCATTGTGCGATTTTAACTTTGTTTCTGGGTTTAAAGATTAGTATGTGGCAAGTAGGGATAATGGAAAGATAGAGTGTAACTAGGGGATGCGATGAGAATGAAGGGAGATAGTAGGATGCAAGTAGAGAAAAGTAGTATAGAAGTGTTTAGAGAACGTGGTAAGATGACGTTATGGTGACGAGTCAATTAGGCGGTAAAGACGGTAATAGTAATGTAGATAAAGTAGGGAAGGTTTCGATCGATGATTATAAAGAAGATTGTATGATAAGTGATTAGCTAAGGAGCCTTCGGTCGTAAATTAAACATAGGTTAAGAAAATAGTTAAAGGGATGACAGGTTGAACTCAGAATACAGGTAAATTTTAGATTGGGAAATATAGGATTAAGAATAAGAAGAGGAAAAAGAGGAAAAGAGAAGAAAACAGAGGAGAGGACAACAGGTAGGTGAAAGAAGCGCTGTTATAGAAGAGGTTATACGAAACAAGGGAGGATTAAATGTGAAGAAGATTATCGAAGAAGAAAGAAAAAAAAAGTAGTTGTAAAAGCTCTCGAGTTCCGGGTTAATGGAAACAAAAAGAAGGAAGGTGAAATAAAGCTAGGACACAAGGATTGGCGGGTCTAGAGGTATTCTAGGAAAGGGAAGTAAAAGAAGATAAGTAACTGAGGAAGGGTAGCCAATGATGAAGAAAAGAGAAGATGGAAAAAGAAAGGTGAAGGAAAGTGATTGGCGTAATCTTGAAACAATGATTGGCGAAACTTATCTGCGTTGAAGGAAAGGAAAGGTAAAAGAAAATGGAAATAGGAAAAGGAGTAAACAAAGACACAAGGCTTGGTGAGAAGAGGAGAGGAAGAAGAGGAAGAAGGAAAAATAAGAGGTATGAACGTTACAGTTTAAGAAAGGACGCAGCAGTTTTCTGGAAATATTAAAATCTTTAGATGGCACGGATGCGAATCCAGGTATATTTTAGTTATGCAAGAGAGAAGAAGAGCTGGGAGACAATTTAGTAAGAGTGGAGAGGAACAGTGCCGAGGAATTGGGCAAATAAGGAAGAGGAATGGAACGATTCGATGGCACAGAAGTTTTTTTTAGTTAAATTAGGAATGAATTCAAAAGATCAGGAAGATTAAGGTTAAAAAGATAATATATTGGAAGAGAAAAGAAAAGAGGAGGGAGGGGGCATACAGGGAGGTGTGATGAGTTTGGTAGGGCTGGGGACATAGGAAAGTATTAGTTAGGAAGCAGGAGATTTGTTATTAGTCGAGCTTATTATATATGTAGGTGTATGTAAATATTTGAGTGTAAGGGTTTTACAGTTAAATTGAGTATTGTAAGATAAGAGAGTTTTGTTAATATTTTAAGGTAAAGGTAAGGAATTATTAATATATCAATATGTGGTTGAAAAACAGGAAAATAGTTGTAATATTGAGGTAGAGGTAGGGATAAAAAAAAAGAGAGAGAATTATGTTTTGTAGTTTTAAGATTAGGCTTTGAGTTTCGCACGCAGAAGTTATGGAAGATATGAGTTTAAGGTATATGATAGGTTCTGGAGTATAAACCTAGGTTTATAGAGAGAATGCATTGATTTAGAATTCAAGTTTTATAAGTTTTATAATGCAAGGAATATTATTTTAGAGATAAAGCAAGATATTTTAAAGGAGATTTGAGAAAAATTTAAAAATATATAAAATATTAATATTAGTTGTTGCGCGTGTTGTATGAAGGTATGCGTGTGTGTGTATAGGTGAATAATGTCCGTTTCTTGGCCTACTGCTGAAGCGGTAGAAACTAGGTTCAAATATTTGAGTTTAGGTTGTGAGTTTAACGTGCAAATAATGGATTTAGTCGTTTAGGATTGTTTTTCTAAAAAAATTTAAGAAAGTACGGAATAATGAATTAACAGTTGCACGCGTGAAGTTAAAAAGTTGGTATGAATGTGTCTAAGGTATATTGTAAACCAAGTCCATTTCTTGGCTTTTTGTAGCTGAAATTAATTAAATCTATCTATATACATTCAGACAGAGGAGCATCATTCATGTCGCACGAAGTGAGATCATTTTTGACATCCCAAGGCATCGCAACTAGTCGAACAACTCCTTACAACCCTAAAGGAAATGGTCAAGGAAAGATACAATGGAATAATATGGAAAACATCATACTTGCCCTCAAATCGAACAACATGAAAACTGAGCAATAATAAGAGGTACTGGACTCTGCATTACTCTATTCGTTCTTTTTTCTGTACGGCGACAAATGTCGCACTACATGAGCGGATGTTTAATCAGTCTAGGCGATCATTCAATGGAAATTCTACACCAACGTGGTTAACTGAGCCTGGACCAGTTTTAATGAAGAAATATGTTCGTACCAGTAAATATGACCCGTTAGTGGAAGAGGTAGAATTAATAGAAGCAAACCCGGAATATGCTTACGTCAGATTCCCGGATGGTCGAGAAACTACGGTATCAACTAGATATCTTGCGCCTCGAGGAGAAATCCAAATAAAAACCGAAAATGAGAATGAAGTGGAACCACCTGAACATCAAGCAACCGTTTTTCAAGAGGAAAAGCTTGAAGAATGACGATGATGATTCTTTGCGAATGACGAACAACTACGGTCTTCAGAGATTTTGGACAGAGCACAGCGTCCTGTTCGTTCAAAACACCCGCCCGCATATTTGTCCGATTATGTAACAGATTTATAGAAGGGAGGGGTGAATGTGGTATTTTTATTCGTGTATAGTAGTTGGCAAAACTAGCTAGTTGGTTATATTTATTTTTCAAGTTTGGTACTACTGATAATTAGCGACTTGCACGCCTCTTGTGTTAGATTGCATGACGACTTGCCTAGATAGATACCTAAGTTGTTTGTACCACTATTTACTGGATTTTCTGTTTGTAAAAGCCTTAAGGCCTTAAACAAGGTTATTTCAAACTAGGTGACAACTGCATGTGCCAAAATTTTTATTTTTTTTTGTTTTTTATATAAAATCCTGTGTTCTGCCCTAGATTTTTGTACGTACTTTAATTCTATAGTTCTTTAATTCTAAAGAGTTTTGCAATTCTGTAAAGCCAATTCAAGATTTCTTCTAATAAAGAAATGTCGGTAATTACTGCCACTATAGAACCCCCTTAAATGGATTTTTTTAAACTCGATAACTTTTAACTTTTGTCTAAAATATTGTTTTGTAAAATGCTTTTTTCCGAAATATCAGATTGTTTTGTTTTTAAACACCCTGTATTAAAAGCTCATCAAAATCGGAGGGAAACATTTCCGTGTGATTTTTATTTGCACGATATAACAGATTCCTAGTGTTCGAGAGTCCGCGGGTAGAGACAGCACAAGGAGGACAAGCACACGCACGTAAAATGAAGAGTCGGAAATACGAAGCAAGGTTATAATGTCTAAACAAATATATACAAGAATTTACAATAGTTCTCTTTCAAGTAGAGTGCCGTGAGCGCGCACAGAATTTAGCACGGCTAAAGCGGCGAAACGCAGTTAAGCAAGGCGAAGGCGGTAATAAGCGGTTGTATTGAAAATACTTGGCGGGTGATCTGCGAGCGAAATCGATCCCGCGGCGTAGCGGCGGTCCTTTTATTTCCTCCGAGGCGAAACTCCCTCCAGGCGGATTTCCACTAATTTCGGGAGGGTGATTGGCCATCGGAGCCCTACGTCATCGTGCGGACGTCACCGTTTTCACGTGACGACCCGAAGGGAACGATACTTGTTTTTAACCGCAATGTTTATAGCATGGATCTTTCCTTTGTGTTAGCTTGGTTGCTTGACTTTGTTTTCGCCGAGTGAATGTCGACGAACCTTCCAGAATGCGAATGCTAGAAAGATCCATGCTATGCTGAACATCAACGCGACAAATTTAAGGCGCAATATTAGCGAACATTTTTCATGCGTGTTTGCGCTGACATGCAATCGAGAGCGGTTTTCGCGATGCGAATTATGCAAGCTAATCTAAATGAGTCCCTTCTGTCCTGCGAATCATTACGATCTCAAACACCTTGACAATAAAATTATTCAAGTAATTTCTTTAAATTGACCGTGACTGGCAATATATAACGTTTTTTTTGCAATAAAAATTTAAAACTATTTAATTTAGAAATTACATCAACTGACCAAAACCCATGGTCGAAATTAATAATGCCTCGATGATTGATCCGAAAAAGTGCTGTGTGAATCCGACAAACCAAGTTGGCTCACAGTTTTTCAATGTTCATATCGAAAAGATGTTATATATTGCCAGTCACGGTCGATTTAAAGAAATTACTTGAATTGTTATTCTTGTGACGTTGCACCGTGTGCCCGTCACCTGTACCTGTAGCACGTACGCCACCCGAAAAATTTGTATTGCGCGGGTACTGTCTAGTTACTAGTTTCAGGTAGAAGCGGCCATGCGGCCCCAACTCGGCAGGGTGGCGCCATCCGCCGGTGCGGCGAAGCGCCCCAATCTAGGGGGCCGCGAATCGAAGCCGCGAAAAAGATCTCGTCACTGTTGGGCCGATTGTAAGCGCGGGCGACGGCCCGGCGAGCCCTATCGAGCAAAGGGGACCGAGAACTCGAGAAATGTAAACGGCCAGCAATTCCGGTAACGAGGTAATGGGGAGCCTTATGGCGAGAGGTCGCGTACCGTGTTTAGAGATACGCGTGGAATCGTAAGGATTTCCGCGTAATTATTAGAGATACGCGAAAGATCATAAAGATCCCGCGTAATTGTCGTGAATCCTTCGGGATTATCGTTTGTCGTGTGAATCCTTCGGGATTATCGTTTGTCGTTTACGGGTCTGACCAACCCCGCCCATCGCTACCCCGGAGACAGATTAAGAGGGCCCATTCGATGGGAGGGGGAGGGCCCTCGACTCAGCAGTCACTACCGTGTATTATCGTTATATTTTGTGTGTGAGATATATTTCGGGTATTGTAAGATATCTCGTGGGTTATATTTTGCGTATCTTAGTTTAGCGTGTTCGATTAGAATACTCCGTATCGACTCAACAGTCACCCGGTAGTATTAGTTTTGCGTTCATGTTAATTCTAGTTGGCGTTCCCGTTAGCGTTAATTTTCGCGTATTTGTTAAGATTCGTCGGGGCGTGCTCTCGATGCGTGCATCCATTCCGGGGCGTGCTGGCACCCCGATGCGTTAATTACCGCGCCCGGTACTTAGAGTGTGAGGCGTCGGGATCACGGGTCGGAGGTGTACATTTGAGAGTTATATTGAGAATTATATTATTGGTCGCGATCAACGTGTGAAGTTTCGCTAAAATAGAGAGCCTTACTCGCTCCGGGGATGTCGCACGCGAGTATCACGCGCCCACGACGTGATTAGCGTATCGAAGATAAGCGTACCTCGCCCGTCCTGTATGGTGCGTAGATTTCAATTGCGAGTATTATTCATTTTGCGAGTATTATTCTTTTGCGTATGATAATTGCGAAAATTCTTACATTGCGCGTATTATTTTTGCGGCGTATAAACTTTCCTTGCGTGTATTATTCCTTTGCGTATAAGCTTTCATTACGTGTATCCTTCTTTTGCGTATAATCTCTCCTTGCGTGTAGTATTCATTGGCGCCTATTCTCTCATTGCGGGTATAACGTCGAGTCATCAGAATTGATTGTTTCATACTCGGTGTGACGTGGTGGATGTGATCCCGTGATGTATTTCCTGACCTGAGCATGTTTTGCCATAAGAGGGAAACTGATGAAACACATAACGTCACACTTATTTTTATTTCATGAGAGTACAAATGAGATTAGATTCGTGAGTTTATTCGTTTTGGCGGAGGACTTTCGGCGAATAATATTTATTCAAGTTACATTGTGCGGACCCTCGTTAGAGTAGCACGTGATCGACATGTGTACGGTAGACCGCGACGAACCGGAGGAGCCATTGTACGCAGTATTATTAACGTGTTCAGTACGTGACTCCCGCGTTGTAAATATTGTCCCGCATTCCGCGTCTTTCACCGTAACGCGAACATACTGAATTGTCGCGAGGATTATGACACATGGGTCATAAACATTATATTGCCGTTGTCATGGTTGATATTACAGTACTATGATCTACCATAAGACCTATGAGTGATTTCTTTTGTGTCTCGTCTTTGCCTAATCACAGCCAACCTCCTCTAGGCTCTGCCCCCAGTTGAACCACGACCCTCTACCGCGGAATGAGCAGCCATCGCGAGCGACAAGAGCAAAGTTATTCGAGTTAGAGTATTTAGAGTATTTGGAGCAACTTCGCATATTGAGAGAGTTTCGAGTTATTCGGCGTATCTAGAGTAAAGTTAGCGTTGACGTTCGTGTATTTAGAGTAAAAGGTGGTGTGGCCTTCTCCACACCTGGCGCCCAACATATTCAGTGTTCGTATTTTGCTCTGCTATACTCACTCAGTATATTTGTAGCGCGGTGCAGTCGCGTATAACAGTCTCGCGGCCGTAAAAATTAGCGTCGCAAAATATTCTATACTGGCGAAAGATTATTCTGTTTAATAAAATTATTATTATTAACTTTCGAAGTTAGAGAGAGAGGGGGGAATGTAGAAGAAAAATGTAATATCTCTCTACGTTTCCAAATATAGCTGCAAACAATTGCGCAAACATGCGCGTTTATGCATGGACGAACTTTATTGACAAGTAAATGATTATATAATTGATGTCATAATCGCAGTTACCGCCATCAAAAATACGATTTATTCATCAAATCGTCACGGCAAGCAGGCTACGATTAAATATTGATTAGCAATCAGTGTATGTTGCGACAGCATCATTAATAAGCCTTCTGTTTGCGCGAGTATTGTTTTGGTGTCATCGATGCTCACTTGCGATCGTACATAGTTCTTCGCAGTATCCGACCAAATTCTTCTGTCATTTGAGTGAACATTTAAATTTCAAACATATTTGATAACGTTATTTAAAATTTAAAAAAAATGATATGCAATGTGAGTCAGGAGAAGAAGGAAATATATTTTAGGAGACGGTGGTATATGGATTATTGTAAAAAAAAGTTTATACAAACATGGATATTATTCTCAATAGTTTCGGACATACAGTTGTTTGAATGTAGCGTAGTTAAAAATGAAACAGGCATATCTTTCAGACTTGCTTAATATGAAAGATGCCTAGTCAGGCATGGGACGAATTGTTGTCCACGGATGTATATCTCTCGCTTTTAAATCTAACCACATTTAAAGTTTAAACGCTATCTGGTTTATGTAACAGTTATCAGCAGAGAAATTTAAAAAACTTATATTGTATGTACGTGTTATATGTATACTTATTACAAATCTTCTTTGCCCATTATATGTAACGCTCTGTCGTGCGTAATTAATTTACTGTTAACATAAGTATATATACAATATATGCACACGCTATTATTTACTATTCATATTTGTTTCTCTATTTACATAATATCCTACATATGGCATGATGATGGCGATATAATGCAACATTCTCGTGAACAATTCATTGCCGTGATATTACATAATACGCGCCCGATTAATATGTGTCCATTATGAGACATTATTAACACACTGCTGTTACGGCATTTATATAAAGCGGTAATAATAGTCGGTATCGCTGTGTAATAACAACAATAATATATTATTACGTGCAGTGATCAAAGCGAACTGCCTTTGTTTTTATTTGAACGAAATACCAATTTTATTTTAAATTTAATTTCGATTTGCCAATTTTTCCATTTATATATATGTATATCACAAAAATGTCGTATTTTACGAATTGTATCGTGTTCGTTAGACGCAGCCATTATTAAATTGATTGCATATCTATTTGGTTACAATAATCGTCTGTCTAACGCTTTCGCAATTTCATTTGAGATTATATAGCAAATGCTTTTATTCCTTTTATATTTTTTAAACTAGATATTTAGAAACCATATAGAGAATATAATCAGTTCATATATCCTTAGACAATCAGGGACAAACACGAATCATGTTTGTTTTCTTATTGGGTAAACAAGTAGCCGTGCGACCATAGAAGTATAACGTTACAATATCGATTTTTGCCACTTTAATTGCCAATCAATCTCATCCTATATTGTAGCTTCAAAAATAATTGATATACATATTTTAATAATATATGAAGTATTAATAATAATTGAACGAGCATTAATAGATTCTTTTATTTAAGTACTAAGAATATTTTTGTTGCATTAATTTCAAACTTTCAAGATAATCTCTTGAAGAGTATTTATTTTATTATTTATGTTTAATTTTTATGTCTCATTTAAGCTGTCATTTCTTTGTCTTTTGCAATAAAATGATAAGCTTTGCATGATTTGTTAATGAAAGTAGGTACTTTTTATTTCCATTTTTGAACTTGATTATTTCATTGTACGAGATAAGCTGTAACAATTTATGGACTATATAGAGAATAAAATTAGTTGACATTATCCATGTCAGATAAATCGAATTTTATCTGACATGGATAATATCAAATAAAATTCGATTTTTATACAAGAAAGTTAAGCAAGCATTATACAGGGTGGGCCATTTTAATTTCCACTTAAATATTTTTTTTCTACGTTTTAAAAAAAATGTTTTACTCAAAAGTTGTTTGACCTTAAGGGATAGGTACATAAGACAGCGATATCAATTTATTTACAGATAGCACCATTAGTACAGGCAAGATACGGAAGAAAAGGGGTCAACCCGGAAAAAATTGCACTACGCACGTTTTTAGGCTTAAAATTTTCAGAAAAATATATTAAATATATCCAAAATCCACCAAAATCGCTTTTGCCGTTCTATGCTTTTTTAAACAAAATACACGTGAAAATGTAAACAAATAAGTTTTTCTCAAAAACTATGAGGAATATCGAAAAAACTCAAAAGATCAAAGTTGTAGATCTGATCGAGATCTACAAAACGTACTTTATCATTTTTTTCTTAAAATTTATAATTTTTGAGATATTTACAAAAAACTGTGATTAGTCATAAAGGAATGAATTATGCAACGTATACGCGTTTAATTATTATATTGTTTCGATTTTTATTAGTGCTATAACCATTTTTGTGCATTGTTGTAACAATTTAAAAAAATTATTTATTTATAAAATTTTTAAACAAATTAATATTTTTTATTAACACTATTTTTGCAAATAAAAAACATGTATGTTATAGTAGTAAATAAATTGTAAAACAAATACATAATATATCAAAAATATGAGGTGATCAGGTAGAAAATATCCGGTTTGACTTGATCCTTCTTGTTCATGTAATTTAACCGTACGATTTAACCGTAAGTGAAAAATTACTCTACAAAATAATTGGGAAATCATATTGATAAGCGATCACTTTTCGTATTACTTTGAATCATTATAGGTCCTTACTTGACAAGGAAGAAAAAAACTGACATGCGGAGTACGGTTAAATTACGCAAATAATAAAATATTCTTTAAAATTCTAAATAAATAAGATAAGCACATTGCACAACACTAGCGCAGCAGGCGACTTTCATTAACTTTGGAATAAAAAAAAACAGATAAAGAAATAAAAAATGTGCCTTTATTGAACCGCATTGTATTTTTGGCGAAACTTCCGCAAACGTCAGTGCTCAGATTTAGGTCAAACTTTGTGTAAGTAGGTTCTTTTTAGATAAAAAAGACACATACCAAAAGGATTTTTTGCAACTCCAAAGTTGAGCAACTTTTTAAATATTTTTTCGAATTAACTCACAGTATATTACGAGTGAACTAACTCAGTACATTTCAAACCAAAACAGCTCTCACGTAATGTAAACAACCATAGAGTTATACCCGTCAAAGTCATAACATAAACATCATTGGCGAAACTTCAAAAAATCAGAAACGTTGTAAACCCATGTGACAACTCGTCTCGCGTGAAAAGTGTATGCGTGGAGGCAGTAGGTTCCGCCCCCCTGCTCCACTATTGTTAAACTGGACACATAGTGTGCCTTCAAAGTACATGCGTGGGCTTTCCACGCGTGGAAAGTTGTAAACCCATGTGACAACTCGTCTCGCGTGAAAAGTGTATGCGCGGAGGCAGCAAGTTAAAAATGTTAAAAAAGTTGCTAAACTTTGGAGTCGCAAAAAATTCTTTTGGTATATGTTTTTTTTATCTAAAAGGAACCTATTCACAAAGTTTCACCTAAATCGGAGCACGGACGTTTTCGGAAGAACAACCGTATTTTTATTTTAGTTAAAGTCTTCTCTTTTGTAGCTTTTATAATTTATAATTTAATGATAAGATTGTTGATAATTGCTTCTTATTTTTGTTTTAGACCCATTATTGTCCTTTCTTACATTATAATGTTTAAGAATATTCACAGTCAGGATTAAGGGCACAATATTTTTAATTTGTTTTTAAAATTAAAGTTAGCTATAAGTTTAGTACCGACTTGGAAATTATTATTGAGAGCTTATCAGATCTCTATTTGTTATGAATCTTTAAAGAATTATTATTTATTTATATTTTATTTCTGCAAATTTATATCCTCTCTAATTGTATAAGTTAAATTGTTAAAAATAGAAAACATATTAAATTTTTGTATACCTAATAAAGTTATAAACTTATTGTTTATAATATTGCTAAATTATTAATATATAAAATTATTAAACAAGTAAATATATAATCATATAATGTAAATATATATAAAGTATAAATAAAGTATATAAACCTGGAATTATCATAGGTGCATGAAATTAATTCATTATACGAATAAACTGTAAATATTATCACTTTTACCTGTTTCGTAAATTTCATCGAATAGAACATTTATCTAATAATATCTGTCAATTAATTTGAATTAAAATAATCATTTAATTGCCTCGTATGTATGCGTGCAGTGTTTTTTTGTGGAATGTTTTTTGTTAAAGCGTGTAATACAAAACGTTCAATGTTGAAATGATACAATCGAGAGTGCTTTAAATGACGTCTTTCACTCGCAATGCTTTTTAAGATTTGAAGTTGCACATCTAATACACTTATCCGCAGATAGTACACAGATAAATATACTATTTTCTCTTGAATTCACTCGTAAAACGTAACAAAGAAATTCGAAATCTCAACTTGTTTTCGATCTATTTTGGCGAATTTGTTTTAGTGATATGCGTTATATTATATTCTCTAAGACGAATATCGGATATCTTCCAGTAATTGTTATACCTCGAAAAAACCTAAGTAACAAGTGGTAGACGTAATCTTTGTATCTCGAAAAATATATGTTCTCTGTAATTGGCGCTGTAATTTAAAAAAAGATATCATTTCTTTTTTGTAATTGTAATAATAGATCACTTGAAGCGCGACTCTTTTTTTGATAAGGTAACGTAATTTTGTGATGTGTATCACTTGAGTAATAATTTTTTGGAAATAAAAATAATACTGCTTAGGTTTTTTCGAGATTTTTGGAGATACAAAGATTACGTCCACCACCTGTTACTTAGGTTTTTTCGAGGTATAATACTACTACTTTGTTTTTTTTTCGAGGTGAAGATACTACTGTTTAGGTTTTTTCGAGATTTTTCAAGATACAAAGATTTCGTCTACCACTTGTTACTTAGATTTTTTTAAGGTATAATACTACCACTGTCTTTTTTTTTCGAGGTAACAACATATACACTACTATGCGTGTACTTGGCGCCTTTCTTTACCTTTTTTTTAAAAAAGGTAATTTTGTACAGATATCACGCCTTTTTGCAGTATTACGCATTGTATAAACAATATGTACAGGGTGTTATTTCGAGGTATAATACTACCACTTTGTTTTTTTCGAGGCAACAACATAATACATATATACTACTATGCGTGTACTTGGCGCATATTTTTACCTTTTTTTTTGAAAAAAGTAATTTTGTACGGATATCACGCCTTTTTGTAGTGTCATATAAGACGTCGGCGTTAGAAGTAGATAGAAGAAGAAGTATCTTAATAAAAAATTTTCACATTTGGACTTTGCGTCGCAATATCTCCGCTCGTAGGGCACGGAGCGGGATATTATAAGAGAAACCCTCCCCCCCCTAATTGGACCCCAAGCTATCGATCAAGCCTACTTATAACTTGATCCGTTCACTCGTTATTGAGATCTCAACATCTCGGGTACTCGCAACCCGTCGCGTCGCGTAAAAAAGTCACGGTCGGTCTCGCTCCGCGTGTACTTGGCGCGAGACACTACCGTGTCTCTTGATTCTGCCGCTAGGGAATTTTTAAGTCGATTCTTATGAATCAAGCTTGAATTCGATGTCTAGGTGTCCCAGGTTGCCGATGACGAGGTTCACATAGTGCGCTTCATAGTTTTCGGTATCCAGGTGTATTAATACCTTGAATTCGATGTCCACGTGTTCCAGGTTGCTGATGTCGGGTTCCAGATAGTGCGCTCTATAGTTTTCGGTGTCCAGGTATAATAATACGTTGAATTCGATGTCTAGGTGTCCCACGTTTCCGATGACGAGGTCCACATAGTGCGCTCCGTAGTTTTCGGTGTCTACGTGTATTAATACCTCGAATTCGATATCTATGTGTCCTACATTCAGATTTAAAGTTATTAATACACCTAGATACCAAAAACTACAAAGCGCACTATGTGGACCTCGTCATCAACAACCTGAGACACCTAGACATCAATTTCATGATATTAATGCACGTAGACACCGACACCGGAGCGCACTATGTGGACCTCGTCATCGGCAACCTGGGACACTTAGACATCGAATTCAACGTACGATTACACCTGGACACCGAAAACTATGAAGCGCACTATCTGGATCTTGTCATCGGCAACCTGGGACACGTGGACATCGAATTCAAGGTATTAATACACGTAGACACCGAAAACTACGGAGCGCACTATGTGGACCTCGTCATCGGCAACCTGGGACACGTAGACATTGAATTCAACGTACGATTACACCTGGACACCGAAAACTATGAAGCGCACTATCTGGATCCCGTCATCGGCAACCTGGGACACGTGGACATCGAATTCAAAGTATTAATACACGTAGACACCGAAAACTACGGAGCGCACTATGTGGACCTTGTCATCGGCAACCTGGGACATCTAGACATCGAATTCAACGTACGATTACACCTGGACACCGAAAGCTATGAAGCGCACTATCTGGATCCCGTCATCGGCAACCTGGGACACGTGGACATCGAATTCAAGATATTAATACACGTAGACACCGAAAACTACGGAGCGCATTATGTGGACCTCGTCATCGGCAACCTGGGACACCTAGACATTGAATTCAACGTACGATTACACATGGACACCGAAAACTATGAAGCGCACTATCTGGATTCCGTCATCGGCAACCTGGGACACGTGGACATCGAATTCAAGGTATTAATACACGTAGACACCGAAAACTACAGAGCGCACTATGTGGATCTTGTCATCGGCAACTTGGGACACCTAGACATCGAATTCAACGTACGATTACACCTGGACACCGAAAACTATGAAGCGCACTATCTGGATCCCGTCATCGGCAACCTGGGACACGTGGACATCGAATTCAAGGTATTAATACACGTAGACACCGAAAACTACGGAGCGCACTATGTGGACCTCGTCATCGGCAACCTGGGACACGTAGACATCGAATTCAACGTATTATTACACCTGGACACCGAAAACTATGAAGCGCACTATCTGGACCTCGTCATCGACAACCTGGAATACCTAGACATCGAATTCAAGCTTGATTCATAAGAATCGACTTAAAAATTCCCTAGCGGCACTTTCTGCCAAGCGTAGAGAACCTTCTTTTCCGTTGACTTCATATATATTATATCACAGATTAATAGACAGATAGCCAATGGCCCCTCTAAAGTCGAGACCAGCATTTCCGTGCTTTGATTACCGACTCACTTTGCCCCTTACCGACAGACTTTGCCCCTAGGATTGAGTCCGGACTAAATCACATTACAGACTTTGCCCCTGGTGCGAGTCTGGACTAAATATACTCGATTTTACCTACAGACTTTGCCCCTGGTGCGAATCCGGACTAATTTTGCAGTGATGCCAGATTTCAGCGGTGATGTCAGATGCTCGATGCTCGGTCAGCCGAGCCGGCGAGAATCGTGCTAGGCTTCTTGTTAATATCTCGGCGCTCGCGCGCGCGCGCGCACCTAGGTCTTGTCGCACTTATTAATTACTTATGATATTTATTGATTATTTTATATATACATATATATATATATATATTACATGAAGCCGAGACCGAGGATTAATGAACAATACTATTGTTATTATATAATAATAAAGAAAACTTATTTTGTAATTTAAATTAATTTTTTATTTTTTTATGAGCAAATCGTTAACTTTCCTAAAGTTGTTAGAAAATATGCGAATAATTTTAATGATTGTCAAATAATTTTCCTAGTTTATATGTATTACATAAAAACTCATTTGCCTAAAAAAATAAAAATGCAAAGAAGTTAGAAAAAAACCAGGACTCGAACTTGAGAACTTCATCATTCTAGCCGATCGTTTTACTCGCTCGTCCACATTTACTATTAGAAAATTGCTTCTACCGGCTCGATAGATTACGCACATGGAAACTTTAAGCAATTTTATTTCATTAATTATTTGGCATTGGCACAAGTTACTATTGTCTTGTAAATACATATAGTAAAATTAAAGGACAAATTTTTGCAATCACAGCAGTTATGTGTATTTCACTTTTACGAATAGATTACGTATATATTGTTGCTCAACGGAAACCGCGAGAAGGTGATGGTCTCTTTCGTCATGAGATAATGTAAAAAATTTGTTTTTTTTAACATTGCAATAATTTTAATATGTATAAATTAAAAATATATAAGTAGATAAAGCTCGTATGTCTTAGATAAAACAAGAGCCAATAACCGAACAACATGATTCTAAATAATATAGTTTAATATTCCGTCAAAATAACTGGGACGTTTCGTGCTTTACAGAGACTTTTTCAATCAATAAAATAAATCCCTCTAATTGCGAAAAAACCCTGACTGAGATAATATTTTTTCGCAATAAATTCTTTACAGTAATATTCGGGAAAAGGGGGGATGTTAGATACGATTTGTATCAGCATTAAAAATTAAATCGATTTGCGATTTATTTAAGTGAATTTACTGTTCTAACGAAGAAGCTGTGTTTCAAGACCGACAATTCGTTGGCGCGCAGTTTAGTTGGAAATAGTATTGGAAATTCACACGGAAATTATTTGCTACTTAGATCCTAGCTCGAATTTGATGGCGTTCTTATATTAAATTGATTTTAAATCGCCGCAGGGACTACTGTCAAAATGCATTCTGCGCTTAGCGCTGTTTATAATGTGCAAATAAAATATACGCTCGCTCATCTATCTGCATTAGTGTCATCTTGTGCACTGTGTTCATACAAGAATTCGTGCAAATGGAGTAAATTGCTACCTATATGTGCACATGGGTGCATTTATATCTTACCGTTTAGAGTACAAAATATCTATTCTCTAATGGGTAGATATGATTGCAACCCGTCTGTAATACAACAGCGTGTTTATAATCCAGTAAGTAAATTAATAGCAAATTGTTGCCAATTTGGCATTAAACTCACTTACAAAGAACTTTGCCCATTTTTATAAAGGTTTTAGGCCCCTTGCGTCTAGTAACGAGACTTAAAATGAAAGATTATTGTTAGAGGATCGAAATATTTCTGTATAAACATAATCCTTTATTGTAAGTTAATACCGTTCAGAGATACACTCTTTGAAAAATTAGAAAAATGTACAAAATGGCTTTGTTTCATTCGATTTTTCGACGTCCTAGGCATCTCCCTGTGATGACGGATAATAAACTATTTTAATATATTAATTAAAGTACTTTTTATACAAATAAATTTGTTACTACTGATCCAGCTAATTGCAAATTTCTGGATGTAAATCAGGGATATTCAAAAGAATGCTATATAGTATATTTTTCTAATGTTTCAGAGAGTGTATCTCTAATCAATGTCGACTTAGAGGATTATGTCTGTAGAATATTCTGTACCCTTAATGTGTATCATCTCTCAGATATTATTCTTTTTGAATAGGAAGAATCAAAAAACATCAATCTGACATTAATTCAAAAGTCTTGTTCGCCGTCTGTTATTTCCTGCCATCGCTTACAAACTAATCACGACTTTGATTACGTCCAAATTTTAGACAAAAAAACCTTCCTATTTAAAAAGAATAATATTCGAACTTTGATGTACGCATCCAGATTTAAATTTTATTTTTTATCTCTTAATTTTTGATCATACAAACTAGCATTTGAATTATTTTTATACAATTACAATGTGACTTTTCGACTTCCCGACACCCGAAGTATTTAGCGCTTACGTAATTAACGTTGTAAGTTTATCTGAACTAGCCGTTTTTATCTTTCAGTTTATATTTTACCGTTAATTTTTAACCTTTGATGATAAAATCAAAATTACATACATACGTTTCGATCTATTATAAGACCATCTTCGGTGTAAAAATAATATCAAAATTTAAAAATTAACAGTAAAATATAAACTAAATGATAAAACGGTTTTTTACACTAAAAAGGTGGTCTGATAATAGACCGCACGTATGTATGTAGTTTTAATTTTATCATAAATTATACATATATGTTTTTAACGTTAACACTCATTGTCAATTGCGACTCTATATATGCTTTTTACTCAGTGAACACAATATGTTTGAAATCGGGTGTCCCGATTTGGGACATGCGTGTTGTCTGATCCTGTAACAATAATTTTTTATTTTAGTAAAGTCTCGTTGTTAGACGCGAGGGTTCTAAAATAGACAGGGTTCTTTGTGGCAAATCCAATTATCAATAAAGTGAAACGTGATATAAAATAATGTAAAATCTCATAAAGTGAGAGAATGTAAATGTAATGTGTTATTATAAAATAACAATAAATATTTTAAAATTAAAAAATCTTCCTATACTTATCTTTCCGATAAATCATGTAATGGTCATCACTTGCGATGATGTTTAAAACTTCCAAAGAACTTTGTTCCCAATTGCAAATAACACTTAATATAATACTAAAAAGCAACGTACATTAAAATATGTTTAACGCATTACATTTGTTTTGCTTTTTCACTTAACTTTTGCATATACTTACAATAGATTAGGCAGCAAAAATAATCAATAACTCAATAACATAAATGTTTTGTCGTTTATAGATCTTCACAAGTTCGAATTCCATTTCAACAATGACAAAATCTTTTCCTGTTCATATTTTTTATTGTTTCTATCGTATATCGACTGATATCTTTCGGGAAATCGTATCTCAAAAACTGTCACTTTATAGGATTCGTAAATTTTTGTTTTGTTGATAAGCATCAAACAAGATAGTTTGCTTTACTGTTCAAAAGTATAGTGATTTGGAATTAAAATACAGCTTTATTGTTTAATTTAATATTATTCGTGGGAAACAAACGCAAAAACGCAATTTTTACAGATACGACGCACTTCAAAATTGTAACCAAATGAACAAGATACGACATATTTATTTTTAAATAATATTTATTATTGTCATTTAAAAATAAATATGTCGTATCTTGTTCATTTGATTATAATTTTGAAGTGCAAATTTGTCGTATCTACAAATACGAGAAAATGCGAGAAAATTTCGACAACTATAATTCATTTTTGGTAATCTATTTCAAGATAGGATGTAGACGTGTGTGTGAAGCTAGCGTCTCATTTTGCGGAAACTCACAAATTATTGAGAGTTCTGACTTCCTTTTCAATAGTTCTAGAGTTCCTGATAGTTTAAACAAATAGTTCTGGCCATTAAAGCCAAAAAACGTGTCAGTACTAAACTGAGACGTTATGGTTCACGCAGCGTCTCACTTTGTCCTACACAAGTTTCACCACTGTATCTCATCAGATTTTGCGAGATCTCTAGTTCTATAACAGTTTTATAAAGAGTTTTGCCATATAAAAACAAAAAAATTAATTATAAGGTACTAAAAAAAAATTACAATGTAACGAGTATACCGAGTTAAGACGCCAGTTGAAATCTCGGAGTTCCGGTTCATATAAAATATTTTTTGAGTAGTTCTGAGCATTTCGAGCGTTAGAAGCATTTTCTAAAGAGTTCCCGACACTAGCAATGTTGTATAATTTTAAATAAATTAATAACGCTCGAAAGTCAGGAATTTATCGAAAATAGGTGAGACGCTGGCCGTATTTCGACAGTTCTGCGAGTTCTATTACAATTTTCGTGTAGTTCTGAACGTGTTCTAACGTTTTCTAAAGACTTCTGGCGATAAGCGTTATTTAATCATTTTTTAAATAATTTTTATCGTTTGAGAAAGACGCATTTACGGGTATATGGGTGAGACGCTCGATAAATTCCTGATTTTCGAGCGTTATTAATTTATTTAAAAATTATACAACATTGCCAATGCCCGGAACTCTTTAGAAATTGCTTCAATATACTTAGAACTATACGAAAAATATTTTATATAAGCCAGAACTCCGACATTTCCTACAGCGTCTCACCCATATACCCGTAAATGCGTCTTATACTCGTTTTATTATAATTTTTTTTTTTAGTACATTATAATTAATTTTTTTGCTTTTATATGGCAGAACTCTTTATAGAACTGTTATAAAACTAGAGATCTCGCAAAATCTGATGAGATACAGTGGTGGAACTTGTGTAGGACAGAGTGAGACGCTGCGTGAACCTAGCGTTTCAGTTTGTACTGACGTGTTTTTTTGTTTTAATGGCCAGAACTATTTGTTTAAATTATCAGGAACTCTAGAACTATTGAAAAGGAAGTCAGAACTCTCAATAATTTGTGAGTTTCCGCAAAATGAGACGCTAGCTTCACACACACGATGTAGACACTTAGCTTCGGGGTTTGCTGACTGAGCGTTTAAGCAGAAAAACCGGAAATTGTGTAAAATCGACCTCGAATTGTGTAAGATACGACCTCCCGAAAGATATCAGTCGATACGTGAAAAATATATTTCTTGATTAAATTAATAAATTAAAATTTAAGAAATTAATAATAAAATAAAAATTAATTTTATAAACTGAAATTAAAAATATTAGATATTAATTAAAATTTAAAGAAAAATAAAAATTATAATCAATAATTTTATAAACTATAAATTAAAAATATTTTTGTAACATTCTTTGCGGTGTGTGTGGAGATGGGTATAGTATCGGTATTGTTAAATTGATTATCAATTTAATTATGTAATTGTACGTTTCAGTTTCAGACTGCGTTTCAGTTTCAGACTGCGTTTCAAGATTAAAAGTACGGCGCGTGTAGTTGACGAAGCAAAAGAATATAGTTTTAAAATTCACACGAAAAATTGTTACTATATAGGTGAACAAAATTCAGCCTGACCGTATTTGGCAGTTTAATTTGATGAAAATATTAATTTTATGAAATTACCAGGGGAATTACATAAAAGTTTATTTGAAATTTTAATTGATATACAAACACATGAAACTTTCCTACATAGTATAAATAATAAATATAATTAATAGAATAAGTTTATTAAAGAAGCATCGCGAATTAAAATATTTATCCTTTATTTGTTCTTAAAAGAAATTTCTTATGTTATTTATAATTAAAAATATATAATTGATGCATGATTATTAACATCGAGATTAACACAGAATCTATTGCGTCAAAAAGTTGCAACTATATACATATACCATTCAGAATTTATGAATTATTTTTTAATTATGTATTCAAAGTTAAGGGTTTTTTTTTAAATAACCGCAATATTAATCGGATGGCAAAGTTAATTAAAAATAGCGGATATTAAAATAAAAATGATAGAATTTTTACTTTTGATATCCGGCCGCCGCTATATGGCACCGACATTTTGAATTTATCAACTGAATTTAACATCAGATTAATATTTAGCAACCTGAAAAACTCTTGAGTTTGAGTAACAAGAAAAATTTCATAGTTTCTTAATTATATAATGGTCTATGTAAGTCGCAACTTTGATGCAATAGACTCTATGTTAATCATCAATATCTTTTTAACTACAATTGACATAACAAATTTCTAAGGGCTAAAAATCCTAACAATTAACATACTTAATTTTGATTGCAATATAACTTCTCTAACACGT
This sequence comes from Temnothorax longispinosus, assembly GCF_030848805.1. NCBI lineage: Eukaryota > Metazoa > Arthropoda > Insecta > Hymenoptera > Formicidae > Temnothorax > Temnothorax longispinosus. Next base: position 9,176,870 of record NC_092361.1, read on the forward strand.
CACGCGGAGTTCTCGGCTTAGAGATCAGTGCTCTGATTCTATAACTATTAACAACAATTCGTTATCATTATATTGTCGTTGCGCAGCTTTTTTATCATATATTATATCTGCACAACGATAATATAACGATGATAACGAAACTGTAGTTATAAGAGTTACAGAAAATAGCCTTAACAACGCGACTTTTTGACTGTTAGCGACTTCGTCCGAAAATGACCCGCTTTATCTTAAGAACGTAGTTACTGCATTGGCCGCTACACGGTATGGCGCTGAAACCAGTGAGAAATGCTGGTCTCGTCTCAACCCGGACCTTTGGCTATCTGTCTATTAATCTGTGATTATATCAAGCTTGATTCATAAGAATCGACTTAAAAATTCCCTAGCGGCACTTTCTGCCAAGCGTAGAGAACCTTCTTTTCCGTTGACTCAATATATATTATATATTACCTAATTTACCTAAATAGAAATCTTCCTCCTGACCGATAAGTCTATCGACCTAATTTCGAAATACGCGCGCGATATCGAAACTGGCGATACCTGCGCCGCCAGCGGCGAAAAAGTGAAAGTGACGTTTCTCTGATAATCATAATAATATTGAGATGAGAGCGGTCGACGTAGAAGTAGGAAGTAGTATCTTAAAAATAAATTTTCATATTTGGACTTTGCGTCGCAATATCTCCGCTCGTAGGGCACGTAGCGGAATATTATGAGAGAAACCCTCCCCTAATTGGACCCCAAGCTATCGATCAAGCCTACTTAGAACTTGATCCGTTCACTCGTTATCGAGATCTCAACATCTCGGGTACTCGCAACCCGTCGCGTCGCGTAAAAGAGTCACGGTCGGTCTCGCTCCGCGTGTACTTGGCGCGAGACACTACCGTGTCTCTTGATTATTTAACGCTATTTTTCACGTGAACTTCTTAAAGCGATTTCAGTCTAATCGATCGTTGACAAATTTTTCCGATTACTTTTATTTTCTAATAAAGTATTTAAATAAATCATATTGTTTTTCACTATGAACAGCTATCGGCATCATTTAAGCATATATTGAAAAAGATTTCCCTATATATGGAATAAGAATATATAAGAATTAAAATAAGAATACAAGAATTGATCCCTATAAATTATTTTAAGTAGTAAACAACGCAACATAGTGTATATACAACAGGATTTCAGTGATTTGAGTTTGGTTCCTCACGTTGACGTGAGATTTTTCATTAACATATTCACCGCCAAGCATATATTTTATATATATGACTTTTTGTTCAGGCTAATTAAATTATTTTATATTAAAAAAATAAAACATTTAATTTATAGTAGTAAATTTATAGTATTGAATATGAATATGAATTATGAACATTTATATATTTGAATATGAATACGAACGTATTAATATGTCTCTGCGTTTCTTTTGCTTTATCTTATTTATTATTAATTATTGTCTTACACATAATATTTGTGCTTGATCAATACAGAATACAAAGCAAAGAGAGGATCAACTTTATGATTAACAAATAAAAAATGAAAAAACATGTTAGAATTTGAATTGATCTGGTGCTTTCGAATCAAGTCTGAAGTTTTCGGACATTTTTTGAAGTTTTCAGACGTGTTGCGAACGACTTTAATAATCTATACCTATTAGTTCTTACATTTCATTAAGTTGTATCATATGTTGTTGTGTGTTATACAGGATTACTATTATTAAAATCGGTAAATCATCAAATTTCTACTCAAATCAGTTTTCTTTATTCAGATGAATACGGGAATGTCGCGAAAATTCGAGAACGGCGCTGGAGTGGAGCATTATCAAAACATATGTATAATATCAAAACATATATGAGTAGTATAGAAAATTTCTGTAATTTATATCAGAGAGTATATTTGGCAGAGAAAGTGAAAACACACACACACACACACACACACACACACACACACACACACATTTATAATATAAATGCTAATATAAATTTTAACAGAAAAAAATGTATTACAGATTTGATTAGAAAAGCATCCAATATATTAAAAACTTAAAAGTTGCGAGGCACGATTTTTTTGTTAAATAATTATTTTATTTATTCTTGATATTATCCAGATTTTTATTTTTATTTATATTTCATAATCTTCATGTTTTTAATACATTTATTTTTATTCACTTTATTTTTTACAAGCTTTAAATCATTGAACCGTTGATTTAAAGCGAGGTCCACTACATATTATATGCTGCTAGTAAAACATTGCATCTAAAAATGCTCGAGCTGTTTGCTGCAGTTTTTATAGCCTTTGGAGGCTTGAAATTGATTTAGGCGTGCCTACATACAGACGTGGATATATACGACGTTGCTCGAGGGGAAGTGCAGCACATTCCTTATCTAGAGCAAAATTTATTGTGGGACACGAAATTCCCTTACTGATATTATTGAAAATTTGTTTCTTTCTATTTTAGCTCTATATATTTGATATAGTTTTGTATTTATACAGGCTCACGCTAATGACAATTAGACGCTATTGTTTCTATTGAACACATTTGACAAATTATCGAAATATTACTTCTATTTACTCTTTGTAATTCAAGCTTTTGAATCCGAATCCACGGTCAGAATTTTGAAGCTAGCTCGCGTTTTTTCATTACGGCTCAAAATGTACTAAAAAAAGTATGTTTTTGAGATTAGAAAAAAAAACGAACCAAGTTTTGAATTCTGACCTCGGATTCGGATTCAGCGACCCAAAATACGTAAGAATTGACTAGTCCGGTCCGCCGGACAGAAATTTCATTTTTTTTTGTGGGGCTGTGTAATTGATCGAATCTTAATGAATTGTATATTGGAAACCGGTTCCGAAATTTTTCCAATTTTTCCGGAAATAATTGACCAAATTTTAAAGAATTCTATATGAAGTAGGGGTAGAATTTTCTGGGGAGTGCTATAAAGTATTACAAAGGCCTGATCAGTGTGAATACAAGTTTAATACGTAGTTGGAGCGATAACGAGTTCTTGTGGAATTTGAGCTTGAGAGAAATGCAGAGAGAGAGAGAGAGAGAGAGAGAGAGAGAGAGAGAGAGAGAGAGAGAGAGAGAGAGAGAGAGAGAGAGAGAGAAGGATGCGGAAATCTATTGGCGTTAAATATAAATATACGCTATCATCTATTTGCATGTCTTATTACATATGTCCTCCGGGGCGAAGCCCGGGTAACCAGCTAGTTATATATACTTTAAATTATTATTAAGATTTTTAAATAAAATAAAAGTTGATAGAACTTCACGAGTTTCAAAATTCTGTTCTATAGTTATACTTCGGACATTGCTTCTAAAATATATATTCTTGACGAAGTTTTCACTTACAAAATTTACACATGTATCGAATTCAAAAGAGAGCAGTACAAGTCAACATATTTTATATCTATCAATCTTATCGAGAAATGAAACGTAATATAAAAGTTTGTTATATTCACATTTTTCGCTTTATAGCCGAGGTTCGCGCTATACGATACCGTGAATAAATCATAAGAAATATCATAAAATCTCTAATGCTATTTATACAGAAGTGTATATAGATACTTATTCAATGCAGATATCTTATTTCTTTTTCATCCCCGTCGTAAATTGGATATTGATCGGATTTCGGATTCTGACAAAACGCATGTATATCTTCTTGTAGTAATTCACTAAGCTGTTTATCAATTTTTAAGGTGTTCCTAACTAAAACTAAATATGAATTCTCGGTGTCAATAAATTTGGAAACATATACATATAATCATGACATTATTTAAACGTGTACCTATCTTAAGTATAATCGAAAAAGCGATGGAGAGAAGTCGGCTGTGAATGACAGTTTCCATATTTTGTCTTCCTATATAAGCGAGCAATGGAAAAGTGGCAAAAAAAAATAACTGTCTATATTTCCATACATTCGTTGGCATCTCATCCTGGTCGGTACACCAGTAAGAGCGCGGAAATTTGATTTCTGTCATAACGTGAGTTTTTCACTCGACTACTGTCTCGATTTTTTTCTTTTTACTTCATCGAATTAGTTCGGGTCAGTCAATACATCTCTCTGAAAATCTTTGTCGGACGATGCACTTTCTCTCTGAAACGTGGTAGCCGTGGGATATGTCTCGAAAATAGACAAATGAGAACGATATTGAAGTCAAAGTTTATGACAGTACTATTTTTCTAGTAACAATTCAACTATCTTGTAACAAAAAAAAACATTATACAGCGAAAATTTCCTTTTCTTTCAGAATATATTTTCGAACGCCTGATACAAAAGATTAAAACGTATTTATGTATTTCACCATTGGATATCGAAAACTTGTAAGTCAATATACGTGTATACACATATTGGATTCTCGATAACTCGCTAAACTGTTTATCGATTTTTAAGTACCTCTCGCTAAATTTAGATAAATTTCCAATGTAAATAAATTTGGAAACATACATGAGCATAATATTTTTTTAATGTATTATTTTCTCGTTGATGTAGATTCCAGCGTACATTCCGCACTTTTATTACTCAAGAGTAACTTTCAACATGATAAAGATTTTTGGTGAATATCAATTAAGATTAGCTATCAGTAGGTTTCCATCAAAGTTTCATATTTTCTGCCAAATAAACTGCCCGTGAATCGCATTTAATATTAGAAACTTAAAAAATTTAATAAAAACAAAAATTATAATAATAAAAAACAAAAAACAAGAACTTAAAAATTAATTGGGAGAGTAATAATCGACGCTGTGACTGGCAATATATAAATTTATTATATCTCACGACGTTTTGACCGTCACTTTCGGTCCTTATCAATTGTTATTAAAGTTACACGTGTACCTTTGTCACTCGTGGGTTGCTGACATGCTCTTCTCTCATATACCACTTCTTTTACATATGACGCGCAAACTTTTTTTTACCTTTGGCTTGTTGGCACAATGCCAGGACTGAATTGTTTGTAAGAGATATGTAACTTTAATAACACTTGATAAGGATCGAAAGTGACGGTCGAAACGTCGTGAGATATAATAAATTTATATATTGCCAGTCAGCGTCAATTATTACTCTCCTTTTTATTTATTCACTGGCAAAGAAAAGGTTTATTCTTTTTTGGTTAAAAATTAATTGATAAAAAAGTTAGTTTAAAAAAAAATAGACTTAGTCCAGTCAAAATACGATTAGACCTAGAAAAAATTGCAACACAAGGTTTTATTACGTCATTGTGTTCAGAAAAATATACTGAATAACATATTCAAATTCCGCCATTTTCCGCTATCCTTAAGTATGTTTTTTATTAACAATTTATAAACAAATTCGTTTTTCTCTACAAATACGATGAATTGTGAAATTTTTGTAGAGATCAAAGTTGTAGAGCAGACAAATGTCTACAAAAAATGTTTTTATGACTTTTTTGAAATATCTCATATTATTTGAGATATTTGCAACAAGAGTTACTAGGCTACGCGCGGAGCGGAGCGAAGAGTTCTAACAAGCACACGTCATAGTTATGGCTGCTTAAAGGGATAAATTCAAAATTTCAGATTCAACATGACGCCATGTTGAATTGCGCATATATGTCACACGCCTTTCGAAAGCTCTTTTCAAGACGAACATTTTCCGCCCTTAGTCATTAAAATCCGTCCATACCAAATTTACCCCTCCTCTGTCCAAAATTGGTATGGACGGATTTTAATGACTAAGAGTGGAAAATGTTCGTCTTGAAAAAAGCTTTCGAAAGGGGTGTGGCATATATGCGCAATTCAACATGGCGTCATAGTTATGGCTGCTTAAAGGAATAAATTCAAAATTTCAGATTCAACATGACGCCATGTTGAGTTGCGCATATATGCCACACGCCTTTCGAAAACTCTTTTCAAGACGAACATTTTCCGCCCTTAGTCATTAAAATCCGTCCATACCAATTTTGGACAGAGGGGGGGTGAAAGTGACGTGGATTGTCCCATATATGTATATATATATATATATACATATATGTGTGTGTGTGTATGTGTATACATAGACACATATACTATCGAGAACCAACTCAAGTTCCTTGTAGAACCTAGAGAACTAGCAGCGACCGGTAGAGACTGCCGTGTGCTTGTTAGAACTCTTCGCTCCGCTCCGCGCGTAGCCTATAGTAGCTTTTGTTGCAAATATCTCAAATAATATGAGATATTTCAAAAAATTCATAAGAACATTTTTTTGTAGATATTTGTCTGTTCTACAACTTTGATCTCTACAAAAATTTCAAAATTCATCGTATTTGTGGAGAAAAACGAATTTGTTTACAAATTGTTAATAAAAAACATACTTAGGGATAGCGGAAAATGGCGGAATTTGAATATGTTGTTCAGTATATTTTTCTGAACACAATGACGTAATAAAACCTTGTGTTGCAATTTTTTCTAGGTACCTCCCTTTTTTTCCGTATTTTGACTGGACTATGCCGTTTTCGGTCGAAGCGGATCTTGATGCTTAATAATATTTCACAATATCAATTATATTATTAAATACATGTTTCAGTTTTTTAAATTGGCATTGCGTGCCAATATGGACTTTGTCGGACTTAAAACGCAATTGTGTAAACTGAAACTAAAAATAATATATTTTATATTAATTTGATATTGTCAAGTAAAATAATATACTAGAAGAATATTTATAACAGTTATACAAATTTATATGGATAGATCCATTATAGAGTATATATTTATTTATGATTATCTTTAACCTTATAAATATACTTTTACATGATCACACATGATAATATACTAGTATATAAAACCATATATGACTATATAAAGTTATACTTAAAGAAATTTAGCCATATAATATTGTTCAAGATTATATTTCCATTTCTTATATGACCATATATAATTATATATTTACTAATATGAACAAATAAGAAGTATTTTTTCCCGAGTATATAATCATATATGGTTATATATATATAATACTCTCATATATGGCCATATAATATAGTTTAAGATTATATTTTCCATTTCTTATATGATCATATATAATCATATTTCTACTAATATAAACTAATATGAATAAATAAAAGGTTTTTTTCCCGGGAAACCACCCCATCTTCTCGGCTTAAAAGAGAACTGTACTTAAAATAAATAAAATTAATTATTTTGCGACTAAATATTGTTTACTAATTTATAAGCTCGCAAAATACATGCATTCTGATTATTGAATTGCAATTTTTTTTGTAGGAATATTTTATATTTCTGCTATACAAAAAAATTATAAGTTATACTTATAGAATATTAATTTACATTTTATCTAAATTAATTCTTTAATAGCCCAAAGTATACAAAAGTGTAAATCATAAATTAAAAAAAAATTAAATTAATTGCATTTGCTTTTTTGTGAATTACATCAATACGTGAATTATATTAATATGTGAAATATAAAAGGTAAATTCCGGAAAGAATTTAATTTTAATTTCTATATTACAACACAACATTTAATAATTTTCTTACATTTATTCTTACATTTATTCAAAAGAATATAAAATAATTACTGGAATTAATAACAATTCTCACTATCTGTTTAAAAATAAATTTATCTATTATATTCTTGTTGCATGTGATTTGGATCTTTATATAAAACAAAATTGCTTTTATTATATAGGAAAATAGTAGGGGAGACCGGGGCAAACTCGACACCGGGGCAAATTTGACAGGTTTTTCGACAATTTAAGAGCATGTCAAAGAAAAAAATCGAATTAAAAATATGTTATAAAGAAAACCTAAATACGCGCGCTTAAATTTACAATTTTGAGAAGATTTGACGTCTAGACGTCTTGACGTTTTTGAAATATTAAATCTCAAAGTTGGCATTTTTGACAAAGGTTTTATGGGAAATTGTACCGAAAACATACATTTTTCGAGAATTTCACTCACTATCTGTAAAGAAACAAGTTTAAAAAACTAAAAATAACATTATTTGATTTTTCTAGCACTTGTTAAGTATAAGACAAAACGACGTTGACGTGTAATAAGGCCAAAAATTCAATCAAAAGTTGATGAATTGTCGCGTTTCTTGTCGGCCTTTCGATCAGCTGTACGCGACGTGAACATGTGACAACGCCGCGCCGTGTAGTGTTTTCTTTCCACAGCACTATTCTTTTGAAAGCAAATCTCCCGTTATTGAAATTGTTTGTTACCTTCCATCATTTTTCAACATAAACACAATATATAACCTCACTCAAACACATGGCACTCTCATGATAGCTGCCTACAGCGAAGAGATGCAATGTCGCGACATTTCTCTTGTACGAATGTCAACTGAAGTCAAATCTTGAACTGTTTACATTTATCAGTAGATAAATTGATACATAATCAAATTAAAAGTTAGGTATTTATATAGTTTTACATTATAAAACCAGTAATTATACAAGTGTCTAGAATATATCCATAGAGAAATGGTTTTTCTTAAAATAAAATTTAGATTGCCCCGGCATTTTTCAATTTGAAAATTTGTCTTTGCATCACTTTTCCTTTTCTAGAGACAATTCTAAGCAACGTACAGCAAAACTTTCTGAAGCAATTTTGTACCTGAAGGAACACTCTTTAAATGTGTACCATTAAATTTGCTTGAAAATTTTAATTAATTGTTAAAAATTGTCTTTGAAAAAATTGTGTCGAGTTTGCCCCGGTCTCCCCTACATTAGGAAAATATATTTTAAACACATTTTATTTATTAAAACTTTAGTTATAGTATAGTTTATTTAAACAACAGTATTTAACATAAACAGTTATGTAATATTATGTAATGCTTAATATATATAAAATATTATGTAGTATACAGGGTGTCCGAAAAATCGCCTACTCCACTTCGGGAGGTGATTCGGGACCCAAAAACAAGCAAAAAAGTTCATACAAACATAGGTCCGGAAATGAGCCGTTTCCGAGTTATAGCCACTTTTATGTTCAAAAATCGTAATTTAGAATCCGTTTGACATCCCTCTTTCTTAATTATTTCTTAAATTAAAAATTTTTATTTTTAAATATTTTTAATTTTTTTAATTTTAATTTTTTATTTTTTTTTCAATTTTTTAATATTTGTAAATACGATTACATTATTTTTAAAAGAAATCAGTTGTTTTCACGGCTACTTGAAATCAGTTGTTTTCACGGCTATTCAAAATCAGTTGTTTTCACGGCTACTTGAAATCAGTTGTTTTCACGCTTATTCAAAATCAGTAAGTAAATCACGGCTTTTCAATAAGTTTCAAATTATTATTTAACAACACCTTACTTTTAGATTGTATCTAATCTTTCCGTATTCATCACTGGATCGTTTAAGTTTTAATGAATTAGCTGATATGCATCTTATGTATGGTCTTGCTCAAAGTAATGCTGCCGAGGCAAGAAGATTATACATCCAGTCTTTTCCAAATCGAGATGTGCCGGGAATAGCGTCTTTTCGAAATGTAGACAAAAACTTGAGAGAATTTGGTAATTGTAATTTTAAAAAATTGAAAATAAAAATTTACGATTTTTGAACATAAAAGTGGCTATAACTCGGAAACGGCTCATTTCCGGACCTATGTTTGTATGAATTTTTTTGCTTGTTTTTGGGTCCCGAATCACCTCCCGAAGTGGAGTAGGCGATTTTTTGAACACCCTGTATATATAATATATAGGGAGGGCTTCGGTTGCCTACAAAACGATTACCTACAGGCATTATTGCGCACATGTCGCTTTGTCTACACGATCATATTGCACACAGCGCATTGCACACACGACCGTACTGCACACAGCGCATTGCATACACGACCGTATTACACACACGACCGTATTGCACACACGACCGTATTGCACACACGACCGTGTTGCACACACGACCGTATTGTACACAGTGCATTGCACACACGGCTGTATTGCACACAGCGTATTACACACACGACCGTATTGCATACAGCGCATTGCGCACACAGCTGTATTGCACACAACGCATTGCACACACGACCGTGTTGCACACACGGCTGTATTGCACACACGACCGTGTTGCACACACGATTGTATTGCACACATGACCGTATTGCACACATGGCCGTATTGCATACAACGCATTACGCACACGGCTGTATTGCACACAACGCATTGCACACACGACTGTGTTGCACACATGGCTATATTGCACACAGCGCATTGCACACACGACCGTGTTGCACACACGACCGTATTGCACACACGACCGTATTGCACACACGACCGTGTTGCATACACGACTGTATTGTACACAGTGCATTGCACACACGGCTGTATTGCACACAGCGTATTACACACACGGCTGTATTACACACAGCGGGTTGCATACATGGCTGTATTGCACACAGCGCATTGCACACACGACCGTATTGCTCACAGCGCATTGCGCACACGGCTGTATTGCACACAGCGCATTGCACACACGACCGTATAGCACACAGCGCATTGCACACATGGCTGTTATTGCACACAGCGCATTGCACACACGACCGTATTGCATACAGCGCATTGCGCACACGGCTGTATTGCACACAACGCATTGGACACACGACCGTATTGCACACATGGCCGTATTGCACACATGGTCGTATTGCACACACGACCGTGTTGCACACACGGCCGTATTACACACACGACCGTGTTGCACACACGGCCGTATTGCACACACGACCGTGTTGCACACACGGCCGTATTGCACACACGACCGTGTTGCACACACGGCCGTATTGCACACACGACCGTGTTGAACACACGATTGTATTGCACACATGGCCGTATTGCACACACGGCCGTATTGCATACACGGGAGAGCGTCCCGTTTGACCAGGTTGCAAATAATCACAGCTACTCACAGCCCCCGGTGCTTGCAGTTTTTCCACTGGATCAGCTAATTAGAAATTTTTACGGACGGCCAGATCGAGCAACGCGATTAGTTGAAATCTTGCAAAAGTGCGCGAATTTCAAACGTATGTATAGTTATAATGCATATCACTTAGCTGGACACTGCATTTCTTTATTGGTAAGACTTCTGAATAGCCCCTACCTCCAAATTTAATGAAACTTGCAGCAATTGTAGAGCATTAAAGGACACGCCCACACCATAAAAAATTTTGTACGAAAACAAATAAAAACGAAGAAATTAAAAAAATACAAATGGTAAATTGTATGATTACCTATTGGGTAATAGTTTACATGGAAGGGGTCAACTTGGATGAGCTTGATATTTTAGTATGTTGTCAAGGTCACCCTCCTGAGTGACCTTCAAAAGGTTTCGCGCTCGTTATTTATTTAGAAGTTATTAACAAAAAAAATTTAAGAAATGTAGCAGTTATTTTAAGTATTAAAAGGCATAAATGACTAATATATATGTCAAAATAGTACATGCATGAACAAAGAAAATACGATGCAATACAATACAAATGAATAATTTGTATATCGCCACAAATATTCACACAGATGATCGACTAACTTATCTTGTTTAATACCTCCTCTACTTAAACGAGCTCGTAACCCAGGTAGCAAGCACTCGTCATTTTGACGTCAATATTTGGTCATAATTGGTCAGTAACGTCATTCGTCGATTAAGTGACGTATATTTAACGTCATGTTTTAATACGTCAAAAAGACTTTGTAAAATGACATTATATAGACGTTTAATTGACTACCCAGGTAGCAGACAGTCGTCATAATGACGTGATTCTTACGTCATTTTATGACGCATGTTACGTCATTTATTCCTAAAGTTTGACGTAAAAATGACATATTTTTCACAGTATTTTTCACAGGAATATTCCTACATTTATAAAGTGTTTCGTAACTTTATGATTGACGTTGTGAATTTATGGTATAAGTGGATCTAGTTGCGTGTGTAATTATAGTTTTATGACAACTATTTCATGCAGTGTTATAACTATTAAGAAGATATCATTACAAGATTTTTGACCACTTTAAAGATGTACCTGTTATAGACAAGTACAGTTAATAGGGAAGCATCAGGGTGAGAAGATCGTCACTGTCCACTGGATCATCGAAGTCAAGCGACTCGGACGCGGTACTGTACTAGGATGGGTGACCGCCTTGAGAGCGGCTATACGCACATGGCATGTAACGAAACAGTTAAAAAGCTTTTTTTTTTCTTAGATAAAGAAAAAGAACATTTTTTTATAAACGTTTATCAAGTAGACATTTTAAAATTTTAATTTCATAAAAAACATTTCTAGAAACCGGTATGTCGTACATTGGACCTATTTTTGCCGTCAATAAAACGTCAGAAAATGACGTCGTTGGGATGTGACTTAGGACCGTGAAAAATACGTCATTTTTACGTTAAACTTTAGGAATAAATGACGTAACATACGTCATAAAATGACGTAAGAATCACGTCATTATGACGACTGTCTGCTACCTGGGAAAGCACGCCACGAACCCATGTGACAACTCGTTTCGCGTGAAAAATGTATGCGTGGTGGCAGTAGGTTCCGCCCCCCTGTGGGGGGCTCCACTATTATTAAACTAGACATATAGTATGCTTTCAAAGTACATGCGTGGGCTTTCCACTGCTTTAAGATTTCTACTCACTGCTTTAAAAGACTTTCCTTTGTTCATACATATACTATTTCCACAAGTTTCATCAAAATTCAATAGACTGTAGTAGTTAATCTAGGCCGCTTCTAACCATGGAGCTCCGAGAGGGGTAAAGGAGAGGAAGTACCGGATTTCGCGGGGGGGAGGAGAAAAGAGGGGACGGGGTATCGGGTTACACAAAGGTATTGAATTTCGCGGGGAGTGAGGGGCGAGGGGAGGGGAGGGGTATCAGGTTACACAGGGGTATCAGATTACAAGGAGATAACGCGGGGGTAAGGGAGAGGGGGGAGGGGCGGGGTAACGGGTTACACAGGAGTATCAGATTACAAGGAGATGACGCGGGGGTGAGTGGGGGGAGGGACGGGGTATCGGATTTCAAGGATATCGGATTTCAAGGAGGTGAGCGGGGGGAGGGGCGGGGTATCGGATTTCAAAGATATCGGGTTACACAAGGGTATCGGGTTACACAAGGTTATCGGGTTATGTGGGGAGGTTGACCTTGGCATACCACCGGTATGACTCACCGGGATGACTCACCGCGCCGCGGGTTTGCGGAAGGGGAAGTCCGCGTTCGCGGTTGCGGTCGCGCCGCGGGGTCCGCATGGAGGTCCGTGAAGGCCGCGGGGGGGTCTGCTGTTGCGCCGCGGGGTCCGTCGGGCCGCGGGGGCCTCGTTCGCAACGACGCCGCTAGGCGGCGCACAATGGTAAGACTAACTCGATAGCGCACTGCGTAGGAGCGTGTTTTGTCGATGACCCACAGTGGTTCCAAATCCCAGAAAGCTGGCCAAAAGTCGAAAAATAAAGTTTTAATCTAGGGGATTTTGACTGTTAGGTTGGATAGAGGGAAGGTTGAAATGTCATTAACCGAGGTTAGGTAGGGAGAATTGTTTATACCTGCTTTTATACAGCCAGCACAAAAGTGACTTTCGAACGAGTAGCATCTCGTACGCACGCAAGGAGAAAGTAACGTTGTGTTTAAAAGTATACCAAAATTTGCACGTTTCACCGATTTGAATTTTATAAAATGGATCCTTCAGTTAAAAGTACGTAGAATATGAACATGTATTTCTAATGTTTTATTAATAATATATAAATTTGGATATTATACATATAATTTCTTAAAATTTATCTGAAATTACATGAGAAACTTATGGAAATTTAGAGAAAAAGTTATGAGTTCTGCAGAGTTCTGCAAAAAAACTTATTGTGGATTGTAGTTTATACTGTTATTTAATAAAATAAACAAAAACTAGCATAGCTGCCCTTCCGGTTTTTTTGCAAGTTTTTGTGATGAAAAATACAAATACCTTAGAGATTAGACATTTTAATGTTCTAAAAAGTTTCTCATAAATATTTTATTTTTAATTACATTTCAGAATCTGCAGATAATACCGAAAAAATTGGTTTATTAAGAAAGGAGATTTTTCTTTTATTGAAGGATTATTTAAACGAAAATGCGACTATAGCATATACAATAATTGAAAATATTATGTCTGAGAAATTACAATCCTCTTTTACATTACCAGAATCTGTGAAACCAATTATACGCAAATTAATTTTTGATCTTAAAACGAAGTGGCAGCAAGCTAAAAGGATGGAACAAAGATTTTTTTAACACTTTTGATAGTTATCTAAATGTTTTTGTTTCTTTCAAAGAAGGGCTGTACTTCCGAAAACGTCCATGCTCAGATTTAGGTGAAACTTTGTGAATAGGTTCCTTTTAGATAGAAAACACATATACCAAAAGGATTTTTTGCGACTCCAAAGTTTAGCAACTTTTTTAACATTTTTAACTTATTGTCTCCGCACATACATTTTCCACGCGAAACAAACCAAAACAGCTCTCAAGTAATGTAAACAACTATAAAATCATACACAAAGTACAAATATATTAGTTTATATACTCTGCTGTATACTCTGCTTTACCGAAAAAAGTGGAGCCCCCCGCAGGAGGGCGGAACCTACTGCCTCCACGCATACACCGTCCACGCGAACCGAGGTTCACGCACACCCCCCCCCCGTGCTTTCGGGGGAGGTGCGGTAGTCCCGAAATAGTTCACGCATATACTTTCCACGCGAACCGAGGTTCACGCACACCCCCCCCGTGCTTTCGGGGGAGGTGCGGTAGTCCCGAAATAGTTCACGCATATACTTTCCACGCGAACCGAGGTTCACGCACACCCCCCCCCCGTGCTTTCGGGGGAGGTGTGGTAGTCCCGAAATAGTTCACGCATACACTTTCCACGCGAACCGAGGTTCACGCACACCCCCCCCGTGCTTTCGGGGGAGGTGTGGTAGTCCCGAAATAGTTCACGCATACACTGTCCACGCGAAACGAGGTGCCACATAGGTTCGTGGCGCGCTTTACAAGCTCGTTTAAGTAGAGGTGGTATTTCACCTCTACTTCTCACCTCACAGAGGAAGTTTCACCAATGATGTTTATGTTATGACTTTGACGGGTATGACTTTATGGTTGTTTACATTACTTGAGAGCTGTTTTGGTTTGTAATATACTGAGTTAGTTTGCTTACGACAAGAGCTGTGTGCAAACGTGTTTCTTGGATAACCGTTTAAAATGTCGGATCGTATAAACTTATTTTTTTTGGCTAAAAAATTGAATAATCGCCATACGACAATTGAGTGGCTTAGAGAAATTCAATTAATTCCTACAGAAAAATGGTGTATAAGACATAAAAAAAAGATGATTTTTATTGAAACAAGAGGAAGTTTGGGTTCTTTTCAGTGTTATAAATCTGGTAAATACGACCACAGTATTACAGCAGCACATAATACGTGGTTTGAACGTTGTCATTTAAATCTTGAGAGTTGCGTAATAATGACATATGCTTTTGCGTGGCAATTTTCTTTTGAGCAAACAAGACATGAATGTAGTCTTATTGATGGTAAGATTGTTTCTTCTGAAACAATTGCGGATAGATTTTTGTTCTGTAGGGAGGTTTGTACCATAGCTCTTGATAGACGATATGACGCAGAAGGATTACTTGGTGGTCCTGGGATAATTGTTGAAATTGACGAATGTAAAATTGGTCGAAGAAAATTTGAAAAAGGACGTTTTCGTGAAGGAATGTGGATATTAGGTATGTTTTTGTGTGGTTTCTATACAGGTTAGTTGATGCGCTTTAAATACTTAAATACTTTTAAAGCACGTCACTAATTTGTATAAAATTTTAATTGTTTATTTTGAATATTTTTTGTTTGATAGGTATGATAGAGCGTGGAGGATATAAGTACCGCTTAGAAATATGTACCGACAATAAACGAGATGAAAGTACACTTTTATCGTTAATACAGAAGCATGTAGCAATAGGTACAGAAATTCACACTGATTGTTGGAAAGGGTACTTAAATTTGGAGAAATATGGTTATGTTCATAAAACCGTAAATCATTCAACAAATTTTGTAGACCCAGAAAGTGGAGCTTACACACAAACAATTGAATCTTCGTGGCGTGCTTTACGAGCTCGTTTAAGTAGAGGTGGTATTAAACGAGATAAGTTAGTTGATCATTTGTGTGAATATTTGTGGCGATATACAATAAAAAGAAATAAAGAAGATCCATTTTATGTATTACTAGATGATATAAAATATGTGTATTCAGGAAATTAGAGAATATATAATGTTTCATAATATATATATATAATTTTGTTATTTGTTTTGTATATAAACTAATATATTTGTACTTTGTGTATGATTTTATGGTTGTTTACATTACTTGAGAGCTGTTTTGGTTTGTTTCGCGTGGAAAATGTATGTGCGGAGGCAGTAAGTTAAAAATGTTAAAAAAGTTGCTAAACTTTGGAGTCGCAAAAAATCCTTTTAGTATATGTGTTTTCTATCTAAAAGGAACCTATTCACAAAGTTTCATCTAAATCTGAGCATGGACGTTTTCGGAAGTTTCGCCCAAAGAAGATAAAAAATCAGTAGAAACGCCAAAAAATCAGATTTAGGTCGCCTTGCCTCAGAATTCGCAAGTTCGAGTGAAAAAACAAAGCGAAGAAGAACTGAAAACCTTCGTTCACAGGCAAGTGTCCAAGAACTGTCTTACGCGACGCAAATGAGTCTTCGAGCTGCAGGAAAAACAGATGCTGCAAATGTTATGAAGGATGACAATGGGTAGCCCATCAAGAGCAAAAAAATACAGTAGGTCTATTGAATTAATTGAAGAAAATATTCTTTCTGCCGATTCTGCTCTTTTGCTTTTGATCGAGCTGAAATTATCAAGAAGCCAATATCAAGGTTTACGAGCTGTAAGCAGAGAAAATAAATGCAAGTTATATCCATCATATAAGGCAGTATTGGAAGCTAAGCGTAAATGATAAATCAAGCATTTCCGTAACAGAATGTAGTGCAGAAGTAAAACTACAGACTCTTTTAGATCATACAGCTAAACGAATTTTATTAACACAAATGGATGTTATCAAAAGCTTGGCTTTTGAAAATGTTTATAATTTAAATTTAATTTGTAAGTGGGGTTGCGATGGCACCTTTTGTCAAAGTATGTACAAACAAAAATTTAGCGATGATGACGGAAGTAAATCGGATGCAAACGTTTTTTTCACTTCTCTAGTACCATTACAATTCATATCTATTAATGAAACTACAAAGGCAGAAATTATAATATGGAAAAATCCGAGACCTTCTTCTCCTCGATTTTACAGGCCTATAAGGTTACAATTTTTACATGAAAATGCTGAAGCCACCATTAATGAAGTAAATTACATTAAAGAACAAGAAAGTAAACTTATCAGTTTCGAAACAATAATGGATGGAAAAGAAATTACAGTATCGTATAAGCTTGCTCTAACAATGATAGACGGTAAAGTTTGCAACGCACTCACCAATACTGCATCTACTCAACATTGCTACTTATGTAATACAACATCCAAAAATTTTAATGATATTGATGCAATTTTGCAAAAAAAAAGTTAAAGAAGATAATTTGCAGTTTGGATTATCTACGCTACATGCATGAATACGATTTTTAGAATGCTGTTTACATTTGTCGTACAAACTGGACATAAAGAAATGGCAAGCGCGCACTGCTAAAAAGAAGGAAAAAATGCAGACTCGATCAAACAATGTAAAAAAAAGATTTTTGTTTGCAACTGAGACTTATCATCGATCAGCCAAAACTTGGTTTTGGTACTACAAACGATGGGAATACTGCTCGACGATTCTTTGAAAATTCCAGCATTTCCGCCTCTATAACAGGAGTTGATGAAGATTTAATTAAACGATTTCACGTAATATTGCAAGCAATTTCAAGTGGCCACAACATCAAAATAACTAAATTTCGAGAATACTCAATAGAAACAGCTCGTAAATTTGTACATACAACTGTATCCATGGTACTATCTGCCAACTTCAGTCCACAAACGTTTAATTCATGGCACAGAAATAATATCTTTTTCTTTATTGCCGATCGGACAAATGGCTGAAGATGCTCAAGAATCTACGAACAAATATATTAAACGATTTTGAGAAGACTTTTCAAGGAAAAGTAGTAGAATAAACACAATGGAAGATGTTTTTTTACGGCTCTTGGTAACATCAGATCCATTTATATCAAGTCTAAGAAAATTGCCACAAAAAAATTAAAATCATTGTTGCCAAAATCAGTGCAGTTATTAAATCCACCATCCATTGAAATGAGTGATGAAGCCTCCAATGTTTCCACAGCACAGTCAACTGACCATGACACCGATGATGATTTAACAGATGAAGACTTTGATTTATAATTTACATTATACATTTTCTATTTAATAATTATTAAATTTATTTTGATAAATGTATATTTATTATATACCTTTTACTTTTTATTTGAGCGCTCCTACTAATAATTTTCTAAATTTTAAATTTACACTAAATAAAAAATTACTATATAGTTATTTAAACATAAATTTTTTTCTTTCATTTTTGATATTTGTTAACTTTATTTTATTTCAAATTTATAATTAACGGTCATGACAAAAATGTATCTATTTTCGTTTTTTGAACGTTTTTTTTAACATTCATATCCGCCATATTGGATTCGCCATTTTGTTTTTCGTAATTTTGACTTTTGATTCGTAATCAGCGACCTCGAAAACCTTAGTATACCAAGTTTCATTCAAATTGAAAAACGCCTTCATATTTTGGCCAGGTTTTTGGGATTTGGAACCACTGTGTGACGCATCGAACCTGTCGGGACATATTCGTCGTAAACAAATTTTTTCTTGAAAAAGAGGGCGGTTATAGCGTAGACTAAACAATCTATCTACGCAGTACGCGAGACAAAGGAAGAATAAATGACGTCATCTGGACGATGATCGATCCGATAACGCATTGAACCTGTCGAGACATGTTCGTCGTAAACAACATTTTTTTAGGAAAAGGGGGCGGTTATCGCGTAGACTAAACAATCTATCTACGCAGTACGCAAGACAAAAGAAAAGAACTTTCAAAAAATCAATTAGAGTGAGAGAGAGGGCAAAGAATATATTAACGAGAAATGAAGCGCATCGAGCCGCAGTAGTAAGATTTGAGAGCGATACATTGATTGAAAAGTATTGAGATTTATTGTGTGGTTAAACACGTTATCACGTGCAAGTGCAGTGAAGCTATATAATAAAAGAATAGTGCGAAAGTGATCAAACATGGATCAATTCGAGCAAACCAAACGCGATCTATTGGAGCTGTCCGACCAAATAGCTATCTTGGGTGAATTTTTCACATGGACGCTGAAATGTGAGGAATTCGTCGAGCAGCTCGAAACACGCAATAGTGCCAAACGTCAGCGGTTCTGCAACAATCCAACGTTCGGGCAGAGGCAATTGTTGGTTGCCAGAATAGCGCGACTCGAGGGTGCGAAGTCGCGATTGGAAAGACAATTTATCTATAGACCGGGTGATTATGCGAACACCGATAACAGTGGCAACACGCGCGCGGCAGAACTCGTATGGCGAGAAATTGATGCCGCGTTCAAAACGCGAACAATGACCGGTGCGGTAATTAATACAGACCATATAGAACCGCGAGAGTTTTTGGAAGACGCCTGCAGCGTAGTGTGCAAGCGACTGCGAGACATTATAAAAACACATAACTGTGTCAAAGTGAACACCGCGTTCAACAGGGAGTTTGTGGCGGGTGATAAACGTGCCAATAAAAGTATATGTACAAAAAACATAGAACTCTGTCGTACATCGCACTTGCGCGAGTGGTACGAGCGGCACGTTATCGAGCCCACATTAGCAAAACTCGAGGAGTTCCGGGAACGCGACAGTGGGTGGGCGTTGACTCGAATCCTCAATTTGACGGTGAACGTCAACAGGTACAATCCTTTGCGCGCGGGGTGTCACTTGAAATTGCCTAAAGACATTAAAACGAAGAGAGCGGTGATCAATGTGCGATCAATGGACAATGCGTGTTTTGCGTGGGCCGTGACGGCTGCTCTGCATCCAGCTGAAAGACATTCAGATCTGGAATCATTATACCCGCATTATTCAACGGTACTGAATTTACGAGACATTGAATTCCCAATGACGTTGAGTCAAAGTAAACAGTTTGAACGACTCAACAATATATCCGTCAATTTCTATACCATCGAGGGACAGAAGACTTCAAACGTTCTTCCAATACGGCTTACCGACTGCACGAGTGATAAACGTGAATCTGCTGTACGTGCAGGATCCGCGAGACAACAATGTTGGACATTTTGCGGATTAAGAATCTATCCACCGGTGACACCGTATCCGAGAGCGATTACGCGCACCCCGTGAATGTATGGCAGCGATTCTCCGTTCAAACCCTGGACGAATACAGCGATCTATACCTGAAAACCGATGTCTTGCTGTTGGCCGACGTGTTTGAAAATTTCCGCAACAGCTGCGTCGCAAGTTACGGACTTGATCCCGCGTACTACTACACTTTACCAGGCTTTACGTGGGACGCCACGTTGAAAAATACGTGTGTCAATTTCGAACTGCTGACTGACGTTGACATGGTTATGTTTATCGAACGTGGTATTCGCGGCGGCCTGAGTCAGTGTTCTAACAGATACGCGAAGGCCAACGACAAGTACATGCAGTCGTACGATCCATCTAAACCGTCGTCCTACCTAATGTACTTCGATGTCAACAACTTGTACGGCTGGGTGATGTGTAAGCCACTGCCCTACACGGAGTTTCGATGGGTCGAAGACGTGTCAAATTTCGACTTAAGCGCAGTCGCTTTGGATTCGCCTACGGGCTATATTCTCCAGGTCGATCTAGAATATCCGCAGGATAAACACGACGCGCACGCTGACCTACCGTTCTGTCCAATGCGCGCTAAACCGCCCGGCAAACGGCAGGACAAACTTCTCGTCACGCTGGACGATAAAGAGCGTTATGTCATCCATTATCGCAATCTGCAGCAGTGCACGCGCCACGGTCTTCGCGTCACACAAATACATCGCGTATTGCAATTCGCTCAATCTGCGTGGCTCCGCTCTTACATCGAACTCAATACAAAAATCAGAACACTGGCCAAAAATGAGTTTGAAAAAACTTTATATAAATTAATGAATAACGCGGTTTTTGGGAAAACGATGGAGAATGTACGCAACCACGTCGATGTAAAATTACTGACGAAGTGGGACGGATGATACGACGCGAAGGCAATAATCGCGCGACCGAATTTCCACAGCAGGAGCGTGTTTTCGGAAAATCTGGTAGCCGTCGACCTGCGCAAACTCGAGGTGAAATTCGACAAACCGATCTACGTCGGCATGTGCATCCTCGACTTGTCGAAGGTGTGCATATACGAATTTCACCACGAGTACATGTCTCCTCTGTACCGCGACTCGTGTAGAATTATGTATACCGACACGGACAGTTTGATTTATCATATCGAGTGCGACGACGTGTACGAGAACATGAATCGTGATATAGTCAGGTTCGACACGAGTGACTACGCGGTAGATAACGCTTATGGTATGCCACTCGTCAATAAAAAAGTGTCGGGGCCTGATGAAGGACAAAAACAACGGTGCCATTATGACCAAATTCGTTGGACTTAGGGCGAAAATGTACGCCTTGCGAGTCAATGGTAAGAAAGACACTAAAAAAGCGAAAGCTGTCAAAAGCAACGTCATCGCGCACCATCACGTTCGACGACTACACGCGATGTCTGAACGATGAGATCGAAATGACTCGACTGCAGTCGTGCATAAGATCAAAAAAGCACGAAGTGTACACTATCAACGAGACGAAAATTGCTCTGAGTCCGTACGACGATAAGCGATATATCGTGCCGGGTTTGACCAATACGTTGCCGATGACGACGGTGAGTATGTAGTGGCAACCTCCGTTGAAACGCGAGTACGGGTGCATCTCGACGATATCACCCTGCCATAGGTCGTCGTACCCTCACACTATGACGTGTCTGCGAGGAAAATTTCTTCTCGCCGCGGCCGGTGCGTGCAATTCGTCCACCAACCATCGCTTTTTGATATTTTTATCCACATCGGATTTTAACAGTCTCATGTTTTGTTGTCGCCGTTTCTGCTTTTAGTGCATCGTTCAAAGCAGTTTCTGAACGGTTCATAACCGCTTCTGAACAGTTCGTAACCGCTTCTGAGCCATTCGTAAACCGTTCGACAACCGTTCCTGAATCGTTCGTTGTCGTTCGTCGTCGTCAGTTAACTGCTTCTTGTCACTCATCGTCGTCGTCGTCGTCGGCGGCGGCGTTTTTTAGCCGTTTGTAGCTTTTCCTGTTTCCGCGTAGTTCGCACCTGTTTCTAAACCGCTCGTAATCGTTTCTGAGCTGTTTTTGAACCGTTCGACAACCGTTCTTGAACCGTTCGACAGCCGTCCGACAACCGTTTTCGAATCGTTTGTTGCTGTTCGTCGCCGTCGTTAATTAACCGTTGCCTCTCTTCACTCGTCGCCGTTCGAAAGTCGTTTCTGCTGAACCGTTTCTTCATCGTTCATTAGCCGTTTCCAATCTAACGATATTCGCACGTCGATACTTGTTCACCGCAGCCTGTAACGCTCGCACTTTCTTCTCAAACGCGGTAAGCTTCTCGTCTGACTCTATTTGTTGATCTGTCAAACTTTTAACGCACTGATCTACGTATAGTTTGTTTATCGCGTCACCGTCAGTCTCAGGTTGCGCTACGCGACGAATCCTTTGCGACCTTGCGTCAAAGTCCGTGGCGGTGCGACACAGAGCGTTGTCGCGC
Source organism: Temnothorax longispinosus (assembly GCF_030848805.1). Lineage (NCBI taxonomy): Eukaryota > Metazoa > Arthropoda > Insecta > Hymenoptera > Formicidae > Temnothorax > Temnothorax longispinosus. Next base: position 9,199,663 of record NC_092361.1, read on the forward strand.
ACAAAATTTCTCACTAATCCGCTCTACCAATGGTACGAAATGGCATTCGTCGCGTCTTCGCTCTGCTCGAACAATCCAAATTTATTGATCGGCATTTCGACGCTGATTGAACGGATCGCTGTCGCGCCGTTTAATTTATAATAAGCCCAGCCTCGCGAAGTTGCTCGATGTTCGACGTGATCTCGTTGTCGTGGGCATTGTTGCCAGCTTGACGCGAAGTGTTGAGCAATCGCAGACGATCCACCAGCTCGTTGGGGTCGTCCCAGTGCACGTAGTCGATCTTATTGTCGGTTAGCGTCATAACGCGAGGCGCGAATAATCTCTTTCCGAATTTGTTCTTCTTGGATTCGGTCGACATCAACGGTGAGATTACATATAGATACTTGTATCCCCTGTTGCCCTTTATTCGCTCGCGAGGATCGTGCTTGTATTTATGAGCACTTGTTGCCAACAATATGCTCCTGTACTTTTGCCTATTGTCCTCAGTGTAGATATCGTAATCGGGTATTTTCTTGAAGATTAACACGTAAGTACCGAGTGTGCCGGCGTATCGTACGCCGTCGATATAAATGTTATCCGCTTTATTCATGTCAAAACGTTTATTACCGAGCATCATTTCATTCTTGCCGAGATAAACGCCGTATACGATGTCCATCGTTGGCGCCCAAAACAGACACGATGTAAATTTGGCTCAGTGGACCCAAGTGATCTTGCAACGTTTCTGTAAACAATTCTCGACCCTTCGACGTTTGCAACTGCTTTTGAACGGTCGTCGCGATCGAGTCGTCCGTGGTTTCGAAAACATCATCCACGTTTGTCAGTAATTTGGGACTTGTACCTTGCACGGTTTGCGTCAGTGTAGAGGTTATCGGTAGTACTATCGATCGTTTCGATTGATCAGATTTACGCGGTGTCAGATCCGACCAGGAGTCTAATCGATTCCTCTTTCTCTTTGGTGTAGCATCCTCCTCCCCCTCCTCCTCCTCGGCCAAGCTCGAGTTGTCGACGCTCTTTTTCAACGGCCCGATGAGAGATCTAAAGTGCGTGTCCAACTCAATGTCCTTCTCGATTTTACCGGTCTTTAAAGCGCGAAGTTTCTTGCGAATTGAATCACTTGTTTTCGCAATATCGGGGGGGGAGGAAACAAAGCAGAGTGTCGATCTCTTTCTGTAACGCTAACGTTTCACCTTCGACGACGTATCGGCGACGACTGACCGCTTTTGTGGTATCGCGAACACGTTAAATCTTTTTCTGTATCGGCCGTTCGAAAGCGCGCTGTCCTTGTCTATCACTACGAATCCGTACTTGCAATGCCAACAATTGTGGCACAACGAGCAAAATTCATCGTACGACATGCCGGTATTTACATGATCGTTGTAAACGTGTTTCAAATTAGTGCCATCCTGTTTGAACAGAATCAGCAGATTCGCGTTGTCGCGTATTAGATGTTTAGGTATTCTTGCGTACGTCTGACAGAGATAAAAGCAGTCGACGCTCGAGTGCCTGCCCATCGAGAAATACTCTCTCACAGTGTCTTGCTTATCGCACGCCACGTCGTCGAAGACGAAGATTGAGTTTGGACACGCGTCGCTCGGTGAAATGACGTCACTGTTATTGAAGAAGGTGTAGTAGCCGATTTCGTCGATCGATGTCAATAAATTCTCCAGATATTAGTATTTCGGTTGTTGCAGCGATTTCGAGTACACGTACACGTTCTCGAAACGTACACCGTGCGGATTTTCCAGCAAACTTATCAGAACGTTGGTTTTACCACAATTCGAGGGACCGCAAATGATCGCGCGTATAGTAGTCGGCAGGATCGTACCGTGTCTGCGCTTCTCCGCGTTGCCCTCCATCGACCGTGCTCTGTCATCGCAATTCGTCACGCGAATCGCCAACGGTGGTCGTACAAATCTCATTTTTTTTCTTACACTTTGTGCGACTGAATGGAACTTTCGTTTGAACGTCTATTTATAGGCACAGCGAATTGCTCAGTCGCAAAGATGTTCGTCCTGCTGTTGAGACCTTCGAACATTCGCGATTTTAGCGCCGAACAGCTGCAATTCGTGCCGAAAACCGTTCTACTGCAAGTGTGTGGTTATCACGTCTACTACGTGTGGGACAAGCTTCCGGAGCATATAAAGGCCGATTTGGAGGTTCAGACTTATCGTCGCTGTGACGAACATTACAATCAACCGTGGCAGCGAACGCACATCGACGGTCCCGCTCCGATGATTAAGGATTGCGGCGAATGTCAACGAATATAAAAACAGGTAGAGGCCTGTTTAATCGCGCGATAGGTACACTTTCGATCGTATTGCACATTCCCGGCTATCAGTATTGCGGTCCGGGTACTCGTTTGCGAGAACGATTGGCTAGAGGTGATCCGGGTGTAAATCCATTGGACGCGGCGTGTCGCGAGCACGACATAGCCTATTCGCGTAGCAAAGGTCTCACCGAGAGACACGCGGCGGACAAGATACTCGTCGAAAGAGCGTTAGGACGCGTCATCGCGAGAGATTCGGCTCTCGGAGAGAGAGCTGCCGCTACAGCCGTCTGGGCGGCCATGAAGGCTAAGACGAAGCTCGGAATGGATTTGAAAACGCGGAAATCACGAACGAGGAAAAGACCGACAAAAAAACGGATACTTCCGACAGCGAAACGAGGCGGTGTATTGCCAATTCTACCGTTGTTGGGAGTTCTCGGTTCTATGGCCGGCGGAGCGGCCGGAATTACAACGGCGGTGAACGCTAGCAAAGCCGCGCGGCGTCAGCTGGAAGAGACGTTGCGTCGTCGCAATCGCGCCATGGAAGGTCGCGGACTTTATCTCACTCCGTACAAATATGGACAAGGACTGTATCTTGGCCCGCACAAACGCGGGCGAGGAGTATCGTTGAAGATTAAAAAAAAAACATCAACGAAGTCATTAAATATGTTCGCGGGTGCTACGACTAACGTACAATTGAGTCGACTGGCAAGGCGAATGCGCGTACCGTTTTTCATAGGTGTTTTCATGCGTGATTCGTTACCGATCGTCGATGGCATACGTCGAAACGAGAGCGGTATCGTGAATTTGGATGATGCAGCGGGCCTCGGTACTCATTGGGTAGCGTACGCCAAGAGGGGAGATCGAGTCGTATATTTCGACAGTTTTGGCAATCTTCGACCACCGAAAGAACTGGTGCGATATTTTGGACCAAGCGTGACGAAGATTGAATACAATTACACGTCTTATCAGCGATACGATCAGAGCATCTGCGGACAATTGTGCTTGCAATTTCTCCGGACGATCGACGACGATCGGCGCTAATTTAAAACCTGACGATGCGCCGTGCGGAGACTCAGTGTTCGTCGAACAGTTTCTGCCGACATGTCTATAACGTTCACGCTGACTGGGAAGAGCAGCATCCTCGCGGAGCACTATTTTCCCGCCGTGGATCTGACCATGAGCGACGGTGACTACGAGCTTGGTCTAACGTGTTTCGAGACTTATCATACGATTCCGAACGTGAATTCTTCGAATAATAAATTTTATTTCGACGAGGATGACACGGAAATTACGATTCCCGAGGGATCGTACGAGATACAGGCCATACACGAGTTTTTGAAACGTAAAATTTCACGGAAACGTTCGCGACGCGTGGTTCGTTCAAACGACGATTGTCGTACGTCGATCGCGGATATCGCGCGAGAGAGGACCGTTCGCGCGAACGGTTACGAAGACGAGGCCGCGGAATACTCGATAGTGCTCCGCGCAAATTACAATACGATGAACAGCGAGATCAAGTGCGCTTTCAGAGTGAACTTTAACAAACCGAACAATGTCGGATCGCTGCTAGGATTCTCGTCGACGCGTATATTGCAACCGGCACAGTGGCACGAATCGGACGCACCGATTAATATTATCAACGTAAACATTATCCGCGTGGAGTGTAACGTGACCGCGGATGCGTACAGCAACGGCAAACACGTTCATACAATACACGAATTTTCACCGAGCGTACCACCGGGATATAAGATATCGGAAACGCTGACACAGATCATTTACCTGCCGATCATCACGCGGAGCGTTACGAATCTAAAGATACGCGTCGCTGATCAAGACGGACGATTGCTCGATTTTCGAGGAGAAGAGATCACCGTCAGATTGCATGTACGACGGCGAGAGCGATAACGCACCAGTGTATGCGTGAGCGTGAGTGCACGCGCAACATATGAAATGCTAGTGTTGAACGACTCGGAGCACGTGACAGATAACATTAATATCTTTACAGCTGCGCCGATCGATGATATCGTGAAGTCGACATTCGGTGACGTTAAACAAGAGACGAAAAAGAAGCTCAACGCGTTAGGTTTTTACAATCTCTGGGATCCGCGGTGCAAAACATCTGAACGATGATTGAAATTCTCAACATCGGAGGCGAGCCGGTCTTTGACGATCGCATCGTCAAGATCGAGACTCACACGTACAACCCGTACGCCAACACAACGTTTGATTATAGCGACGAGATACGAATACCCATACAACAGCAGGATCTGTATACGTTGCCGTGCAAAAGTTTTCTCTACGTCGAAGGAACTTTGACGGTAACCAGAGCAGCCGACCAAGTCGATAACGTGGTATTGGGTACTAATTGCGTCGCGTTCATGTTCGACGAGATTTGATACGAGCTCGACGGTATGGAAATTGATCGCTACAGAAACGTAGGAATAACCAGCACGCTCAAGAACTACGTTACGGTATCGTCCGACAGAAGCGTGATCTTGCGAAACGCTGGCTGGGATCCGTAGAATAACTCGAACGGATATTTCAATTTCTGCGTACCGCTCAACTTGTTACTGGGATTTTGCGAGGATTACAAACGCGTGGTGATCAACGCTCGTCACGAATTGATCTTGATACGAGCGCGCAACGACAACAATTCCCTGGTGGGAAGTCTCGCGTTGGAGCCTACTATCAAAATACTCAAGATACAATGGCGAATGCTTCACGTGGTATTGATGCTGCGCGCCTTGGAAGACGAACGATATCTAAGTATGGGTTTCCGTTCGTGAGATCTGTACGAGTATCCCCTGTTGCAGAACACGACCAAGCACTCGTGGGCCATTAAGACCGCGACTCAGCTCAAAAAACCGCGATACGTCGTCTTCGCTCTGCAGACGGGTCGGAAGAACGTCATGTCCGCCGACACAAGCCGATTCGACGACTGCAACTTGACCAACGTAAAACTCTATCTAAACTCGGAAGTTTATCTATGACGACCTGAATTTGGACTTTGGCAAACACAGATGGGCGATTCTGTACGGTATGTACGCGCGTTTCTGCAAGGGCTACTACGGATACGAATATCTCGAGCCGAGTCTCACCGTTTCGACTTTTCTACGTAACGGCCCGTTTGTGATCATCGATTGCTCCCGCCAAAACAAATCCGTCAAAAACGCCACCGTGGATGTCAGAATAGAATTCGACTGCATGGAGAACGTACCGCCTGTTGTGTCCCTTTGTGGGTACACTAAGATTCGATCGTTCCAAGGAGGAGGCGGGATGGATGACTGATAGAACACTCTTTGATAAACAGCACTTCGAATAAAGAATACTTTAATTAAATCTGCTTTACAGTTATTTCCGTACAAGAGAAGCCCTCTACTGATCTGCTCCCTGACTCCGATTGCCCTCTCGTCTCCTTTTGTCGCTTTTTTTTGTATCCTCGTTCTGTCCTTCGATATCGCTGAGTTGCTCGATCGTATGTGGGCCGATCGCGCAACTCATCTTTTGCTGATTCGGCGTTGCGTAATTCTTTCGGGCTTTCGCGGTCTCGTTCCCTATTGTTATTCTCGGTCGTCATAGATAAACTTCCGAGTTTAGATAGAGTTTTACGTTGGTCAAGTTGCAGTCGTCGAATCGGCTTATGTCGGCGGACATGACGTTCTTTCTTAATACTATTCATATTTTATTATTACATTAATTGGGGCCGCAACATCCCTCCCCCTTTAAGAGAAGGAAACTACGGTCTGTAGTTTTCGTTACAGTTTTTTCGCTGCTTATCCTATTTCTATTTCTATTAGGTTGGTTTATTTTCTTTATTATTTTTTTACGGTTACATTTTTCTTATTTTTTAATATAACATCGCTGGGTCGCCCTGTATTTGCGGTCGGGCGCTGGCTCGTTTTTTATTTTTTTTAATTACATAGATACTTATTCCTATTACGCTTAGTATTATTATTATCGTAAGTGTCCATTCTACGGGATATATGACATAGGGATTTTTTATTAGGGTGTCTTGGGATTTTTCCAACTATTTATTTATGTCGCTTATGTCTAGATTTAATTCCATTAATTCGTTCGGATTCCTAATTACAGGTTCTAATCTAATTTCTTTTTTCGCTTGTTCGTTAGTATTTTTATTTCCGTTTGTTTGCGTCAGGTTAAAATCTGCTAGGTGTATTTCTATTTGTTTCATATTCGTTTGTCTTTTTGTTTTTATAATAATGTCGGGTGTGGTTAGTTTACAATTTTCGTTTATACTTAGTTTTCCTGTTCGCTCGATTTCTACTTTTTGTTCCGCCTGCTCGTTACATTGAATTGTTAGCTTTTGCTTTTTCGGCGTTGAGAATAGCCACGTTTGTGGTCTGCTTAATGTTATCCATAAAATTACGTTTGACATTATTTGACGATTCTCGCAGATGTTTACATATCCTGGCGTTTTTACATAAACTTGTACCTCGCATGGTGCGTCGGCTTTTATAAAGTATACCGGTTACATACATATTTTATTCCGTTTCGTTTACAATCATTTAAATCGCGTTCCTCTAGCGTTATATAATTATGATTCTCTTTATCTATCGCTAATATGTTGTGAGTAATTCTTAAGAATGGAAAAAAATTTGCGTGGTTGTGGACAGGTAATGGTGTCGTTCTTATTATTTCATACACGGGGTATGCTACCACGGGAAATTTGATTATCGTATAAATGTTCGGATTATCGTAATACGCGTTAATTTCTACGTAGCTTTGTATATCGTACCAATTTTCTAGTCTAACTTTAAATGGAAAATGAGATTCTCGCGTCAATTGTGACGTCGCCTCTTTTAATTCTGTTATTATTTTTTCTATCGGTAATAAACGAGTGAGTATGACTCCTTCTCGCAAATATGTAAGATAGTCTATCGTGTCTTTCACGTCTTCTATTAGATCCTCTGTAATTGTGGTTAGTATTAATAACTGTTCGTCTATTTCTTCTCTTCTGGCGTACAGTGCTGTGTCTAACTGTATCCGTGTCGTGACGTTCGTCAGCAGTTGTTTGTTATGATATAACGATTTTTCTAAGGCCTCTATGTGGCCTATTGTGGCATTTATCACCTTTAATTGACTTTTCGCGGTGTGCCGTAGAGTCTGTTGCTGATTTTGTATCAGTTCAAGCTGCTCCTGTATGTGTTTTGCGTCGTCGGCATCCATAGTGCCGAACAGCGTTTTGCTGATCGTGCCGATCGCATCTATTAAACCTCGTTTATTATTGTTTGTTTTATATATAGACTGTAATCGCGTTAATAATTGCGTTAATTTTTCGTTATCTTTCTCTATCGTATGGAGAATGTTTTTGCACGTCAACTGCGTGTCCTTTGCGATTATCGTTTCGAATAACTCTTCGGTTTGCTGTAGAAATTCCTGAAGTTGGTGATATCGGTTTCCTAGGGCTGCTACGTCGATTTTAATCGCTAGTTTCCATGTAGCTTCTACCTGTTGCAATTGTTCGGTTCTCTCAAAGTATATTCCCGGCTCGCTGCTGAATTGTCGTATCTCGTACGATGGTGCTGTCTCGGGTTTTGCTTTTTTTGCGAAGTGCTGGACGACGATCAGCGTCCTGTAAGATAAGGACTCGTGTTACTTTTCTTCGAATTTTTTCTTGGCTTGGTTATGCCTTCTCCTGAATTTTTTGTTGCGCGTTTAGTCGCTCTTGAGGCTTAGATCTGAGCACATATTTGTTTGCGCTAACTTGTATAATTGTAAAATGAGGTGCAGGCTGTGTGAACGCTTTTTTGTTCCGTCGACGTGCGACGCATGTTGGCGCACGTACTGGCTGCGCGCTGCTCGTGCGGGTGCCGTGAGTGTGGGTGCCGCGCTTAGTGCGCGGGTGGCGGCGAATTAGGGTTCGGGGTCGACGTCGTCCCCTCCCTCCTACGCGGAAGTATTGTTAACACCCCCGGGCACATGGGTGCCCATCATGCCGCTGGAGATCACGGTGGATGTGGCCACCGGTCGGCGTGTGGTGCGAATGGACCGCCGTGGTTGATGTTCGGTGAGTACTTATTATCTTATCTTTTTTATTTTTTTCTATCGCCTACTTTCTATCGCCTACTTTCTATTGCTTGTTTTTGTTCTTTTGCGCGGCTTTTTGTTGTTTTATGAAGGGCTTTATCCTGTTTACGTGCAGTCGCGTAGTTTTCCGTCCTTTTTTGATCGTGTAATTGACGTCTGAGTGTTTTTTAATTACTTCGTACGGTCCTATCCACGGGGATTCTAATTTTTTCGATCTCCTTTTACGCACCGTTTCGTCGTGCAAAAGAACTTTGTTTCCCACTCGGAAATTGATTTCTTTTGTCTTCTTATCGTACGTCTCTTTGGCCTTAGATTTTTCGTTTCGCAAATGTTCCTTTGCAACTCGTTGTGTCGCTCTTAATTTTTCTTTTAGCTCTTGCGCGTAATCGTCATACGTATACGTTGGTTTCGGTGGTTGCGACAGTGCCGTCGGTAGTGTCGCTACCGGGTGCCCGTATACCAATTCAAAGGGTGTAAACCCGTGTGTGGCGTCGTGTTATACGCGAACATTGCGTATGGCGTCTATTCGTCCCAGTCTGTCTGGTCCGCGTTAATATAATGTCGCAAGTATTCCGCTAATGTTCTGTGCGAGCGTTCCAATGCTCCATTACTTTCGGGATGGTAGGCCGTTGTTTGAATTTTTCTATCTTTAGTAATTTGCAAGTGCTTTTGAATATCTTGCTTAGAAAATTCGTTCCTTTATCCGTCAGTATTTTGTCGGAAATCCCGTATTCAAAGATAATCTTTGTGACAAATTCTTTCGCGATCGTATTCGCTTCTTGATTAGGTACGGGTATCGCTTTACTGAATTTCGATAAATTGTTCTGAAACGTGAGGATATATTTATTTCCGTTTTCGGTCACCGTCAGTGGTCCTACTATATCTAGGGCACATTTTTCGAACGGTTTGTCCGCGGTGTCTGTGATTACTAAGGGTGCTTTATTTTTTTGCGATAACTTGTTCTTCTGACATAGTTTGCATTTATTAATGTAATCTTCGACGTCTCGTGTTAGTCCTCTCCAATTATGCGTCAACCTTATTCGGTTTATGGTGCGTTCCACACCTTGATGTCCTCCTACAGGTGCATCATGGTATTCGTATAATATACGTTGCTTCTCTTTTTCTGTGTATTTTCTTTCGCTCTCCTGTTTGTTATTCTCTTCCTTTTCTATCTTGTTGATATCTGTCGGAACATGTCGACTCAGCGCATCCGCGTTTCTATTCTCTTGACCGGCCTTGTGTACGATAGCACAGTATATACAGTAGCGCAACTCTCTGTCGGCACTTTTGATGTTAGCGTGGATAAAAATGAACTGCACATGCGCGTGCGAAGTATGTAACCAATCAGAGCACCGATAATCTGTCTCACTTCCTCTCACTGTTATAAGTCTCTCTCTCTTTCTAATTTATCGTTGCGTGTCAGACGCGCGCGTTTTGATTGGGATAATGTATGGAGACGCATGTTTGACGTGCGTTATAACGCGCAGAAACGCATGCATAAACAACAAGGGTTATATTTGAGATAGAAATAAAACATAATGTACAACCAGACGTGCGCTATATATTTATTTATTGGCACTATATATTTTTTAATTATATATATATATAGGTTAGGTATGTACAAAATACAGATAAATTTTAATAATTTGTATAGCAATTGTACAAATGTGCCATATTACTTCTTCGTGTTATACACGAGTTGTATAACACAAATCAATAAATTATTTATGCTATCAATATTTAAACGGTCACAAAAGGAAATATCAAGGAAATATTAAGAAAATTATATAATACAACTTGTAACTTAATTTTATCTAAAATATAAGTAGAAAGGGCTGTAAGGGTCACAACGCGGATCACGGTGCGTTCAGATATAAATGTGATTTATTTCTCGATTTACAAAAATCCAAACGTTTTGGCTCCTGTCTGAGCCATCCTCAGTGGTATAATATTAATATCAAAAATATATATTCTCCCTTAACATGGTGAGTTTACTGTTTCAATTTGACAGAAACTTAGTGAGACTAAAAGGTCCAAATCAGTTAGTTTGGAGAAAAAATACATCGCAGTCAAACCAAATAATAAGAAAATAAGGCAAAGAAAATGATCTGTGCAGAGCGATCTGTAAGACGAGATCATTCAGAATGTTTTTCGTTGTGCGTCGTGTCGATGGCACATTTGTACAATTGCTATACAAATTATTAAAATTTATCTGTATTTTGTACATACCTAACCTATATATATATATAATTAAAAAATATATAGTGCCAATAAATAAATATATAGCGCGCGTCTGGTTGTACATTATGTTTTATTTCTATCTCAAATATAACCCTTGTTGTTTATGCATGCGTTTCTGCGCGTTATAACGCACGTCAAACATGCGTCTCCATACATTATCCCAATCAAAACGCGCGCGTCTGACACGCAACGATAAATTAGAAAGAGAGAGAGACTTATAACAGTGAGAGGAAGTGAGACAGATTATCGGTGCTCTGATTGGTTACATACTTCGCACGCGCATGTGCAGTTCATTTTCATCCACGCTGAAATCGGGAGAGTTGCGCTACTGTATATACTGTGACGATAGTGTAATCGTATTCCTCTAATTTCAATCTCTATCGGATTAATCGTGATCCGGGGTCCTTTACGTTAAATAGCCAAACCAATGATTTATGGTCTGTCACTATGGTAAATTTTGTTCCATAAACGTATGGTCGAAAGTGTTTCACCGCCCATACTATTGCTAGCAATTCTTTCTCAGTAGTATTATAATTTTGCTCGGCCTTTGATAGTACTTTGCTTGCATACGCCACGGGTTGATCTTGACCTATCTTTCTCTGTGACAGTATGGCTCCGATTGCGTAATCTGACGCGTCGGTCGTCATTACGAATTCTTGGGAAAAGTCCGAGTATTTTAATACCGGTGCTGTAGTTAATTTTTCTTTGAGTATTGCAAATGCGTTTTGTTGTTCTGCCGTCCACTCGAATTTGGTATCTTTTCTGGTCATTTTTGTGAGTGGCTTGGCGATCGCTGAAAAGTCTTTAATGAATCTTCGATAATATCCGGCCAATCTTACGAAAGCCTGGATGTCCTTTACTTTTGTTGGTCTCGGGAAGCTTTTTACTGCTTCTAATTTTGAAGGATCTGGCGAGATTCCGTTTTCTGTTATTACATGTCCGAGATACGTCACTTCTTTCCGAAGGAATTCGCATTTATCGGGCTGTAATTTCAAATTATATTTTCTCAGTCTTCTTAGCACTTCTATTAATCTTTTATTGTGCTCTTGTAAACTTGCTCCGTATACTATTATATCGTCTAGATAGACTAAGCATTGTAGTCCTATTGGTCCTGCTAAAACGGCTATTATTGCTCGTTGAAATGTCGCTGGGGCATTTTTCAGTCCAAAAGGCATTCGATTATGCTCGTAATGTCCATATTGTGTCGAGAACGCTGTTTTTACTTTATCTTCTTCTTCCATCGGGATTTGATGATATCCCGAGGCGAGGTCTAGCGTGGTAAAATATTTTGCGTTTCCCAGTTGGTCTAGGATATCGGTTATGTTTGGCAATGGGAACGAATCTCCCTCCGTTAGATCGTTTACAAACCGAAAATCTATTTCCACTCTCAGTTTTAATTTTCCTGATGCGTCTCTTTTCTTTAGTACTACTAGCAACGGCGCATTCCACGGGCTCGTGCTAGGTCTAATAATTCCGTTTTTCAACATCTCTTTCACTTGTTTATTCACTTCTTCCTTGTGCTTTTCTGGCAAGCGGTACGGTCGGACGGCCGGTACGCTGCCCGCCTTTGTGGTAATCTTATGCTCGACGATATCAGTGCATATCAGTGGTTCTCCTTCCAAATGCAATACATCGCTATAATCTCTGCAAATTTCCATAATGGCTTCTTTTCTTCTTTGTTTAAGTGTTGCGTGCGTATCAATTTTTCGACTTTTTCGCTACGCGGTATTGTTTCTTCTGCTTTGTTTACTTAGTTTACTTCTATCTTTTTTGCTTCTTTTTGTTCTAACTCCTCTAATGTTACTTATTAGCATTTCGACCGTCTTCTCAGTCGTATTTAGTATGCTTGCCGGACATAGAAAATTTTCTGGCATCACTAGGCAATTTCCTATGAACACTCCTGGCATTTTTTCTTCTGCCTGTATTATTCCTAGTGAGTTTTTATCAATCGCGACTTGTACTATTGTCTCGCTTCGCGGTTTCAGAATCATCTTCTTATACGGATACAATTTTAATGTACTATTCCCTATTTTTATTGAGTTCGATTCGTAACTATACGATGCTTGATGCTTTTTTATAAAATCAACTCCTAATATCCCGTTGTATTCAATCGGGAAATCGTCTTTGACGACGTATATCGTGTGCTTGATTTTCCTGTCTCTCAAGTCGATAGTCGCCGTAAATTTTCCAATAGTATGAGCTTTATGACCTGTTGCTCCTGTAAGGGCCATTTTATCCTCTTCTATCATTGTTTCGCCTTTCAAATGTTTTACTTTTATTATTAATACGGCCGCTCCGGTATCGAACAGTAAATGTATTTTTTCGCGCTTCGCTTCTCGCATGGGCAGAGTGATTAGGTCCAGCCCTGCATGCTTCCGCGGCTTGTTTGTCATGTGTGACACCTGATACTCTAACGCCGGTCGGCGCTGCTTTGTGTCCTCTTTGTCTTCCTCATCGCTATTTGCGGCTGAATTACTGTCCTTTTTTCTCGGGCCATTCGTTTTTGGGTGAAAATTTTTATTTTGTCCTCTCGGATTATTAGGTTTGTTGTGGTTTGTTCTCTCTTTATTTGGTCGACCATTTAACAGCCAACATTCTTCGCGCATGTGTCCTGCTTTCTTACAATAATTGCAGACTTTATCTATCGCATTTACGCGGGGTGTCCTATCGGGTTTCGGTAAGGAAAAACGGTTCGCGTATCTACTGGTACGACATTCTCTTCCGTGATGCCCATATTTTCCGCATTTTTGGCATTGTAATATCGATCGGTTATCACGCGGTTGCGGCGAGTACGCATAATTATTCTCGGGGCGCGGCGAAATTCCACTCGGCCCGTTTACTTTTTCTTTGGCGCTCGCTTCGGCAATCGCTTCTTGCAAGGTTACGAAATGCTGAGCTCGGACAAGTAATTTGATCTCGTCTCTCAATCCTAATTGGAAATTCTGTAATGCCTGTTGTTGTATCGTTTCTAATATAGTTCGCTTGTTTTCTATGGTGTGATTTCTTCCCTCTATCATGGAGTCGTATAGCTCCATTGCTAGCTTATCAGCTCTTAATCCAAATACTCTTGCATTTTCTCCTGGTTTTTGCTTGAGTGTATTAAACTCTAGTTGTAAGTGTGTTGTGCTTTTGCGGCTCAAATAGCAAACTTCTAATTCTTTATTTAGTTGTGCAAAATCTCTTATCTCTCGCGTTTGAAAATCTGTCATCGTTCTTCCTTTTAACTTTGTGCATAACACTGCTTCTAATAGCGTTTCTTCTTCCAGAGGATTTGTTTTTTATTGCATATGACGCGGCGCTTAAGAATTCTTGTAATTTACTCGAGGCTCCGTCGAACTCGGGTATCATGTCTCGTGCCTCTTTTAAACGTAGATATCCGATTGCGCGTTCCGCTTGGTTCCGAATATCGTATGACGTTCGTCCGTACTTCGAACGGGAGGTTACTTGGCTCGCGTCTCGCGTGAAATTCGCGGCGTTCAGGATTCGCCGTTTCTAGTCGATTTACGCGATCTTGTAAGTTGCGGATTCCGTTTAATATCTCGTCGAGAATGGAATCTCTATCGTCCCGCGGCAGTCCGGCCCGTGCGGGTATCCGGTTACGGTGATTCGCCGGGGTGCCTCTTTGTGATAGCACTTGATTAAGACGGTTTACTTCTTCGTCTATTGGGGTTATCGGCGCGTTGTCATTTACGTTATTCGCGTCGTGGTTGCTATTTGTTGCTTCCGCCATCTCGATTACGTTCACGATTATATTTACGTTTCTCGGGGCGGAATAATACTCTTGCGGGTTGAATACGCTGCTATCATACGAGGTCAATGAGAACTCTTGTCTGTGTGTTAGCCTACTGGTCGTACTGTCCGCGTCTTCGGATTGTGCGTGCGCGTGTGAGGGGTGGAGTCTATTTTCGTCGGGGCAGTTATTTTGTCCTATTATTCTCGCGTCTAAAATTACAACGGAATCGTCGAATTGGAATTCGCGTTCGACTACGCTGTTCGGGTGTAATTCCGGTTCTGATTCGCTTTTGCTTGAGTAGTACGCGTCTAAATTTCTACGCACGGTTTTGCGATTATCGTTTACGACTTCTTCGGTCGTTTGCACGGGGCTTAACAGTCTATTTCTACGCGCTCGTCGTGACATCTCGCTATGGAGCCACGATTGATTTAGTTCCGCAGGTGGATTTTCGTTTTCCGACATCTACGGTAATTGCGCTTTACATAATTTGCTTAATCGACTTACATTACGGTCGCTAGTCGCATGTTGCTGGTCGGTGCTTGTGCCGCCTTATCTGTCGGTAAACCTCCGTTGAGGTAGGTCGGTGCCTTCTCGGGTCACGCTGCTCGCTTGTCCCTCGTCGGCCGCTACCGTGTTGTCCGCTGCTTTTGAATCTGGCTGCCGTGTCTCCGTTGAGGATGTTGCACTGCCTCACTGATTCACTTATTTTTCTTTTTCAGCTGCCGTTCCCGTCTTCCTGCCAATGTCCCTCACGCTGCCACCATTTTGTTGTGCCCCTTTGTGGGTACACTAAAATTCGATTGTTCCAAAGAGGAGGCGGGATGGATGACTGATAGAACACTCTTTGATAAACAGCACTTTGAATAAAAAATACTTTAATTAAATCTGCTTTACAGTTATTTCCGTACAAGAGAAGCCCTCTACTGATCTGCTCCCTGACTCCGGTTGCCCTCTCGTCTCCTTTTGTCGCTTCCTTTTGTATCCTCGTCCTGTCTTTCAATAACGCTGAGTTGCTCGATCGTATGTAGGCCGATCGCGCAACTCATCTCTTGCTGATTCGGCGTTGCGTAATTCTTTCGGACTTTTGCGGTCTCGTTTCCTATTGTTATTCTCGATCTTTCTTAATACTATTCATATTTTATTGTTACATTAATTGGGGCCGTAACACGCCGAATACCTCCGCGTACTGTCTCATCATACACGACCGCGTGATTGAGTACAACCCGTTGACGAACGTGGTGCGCAAAATAGTCTGAGTGTTCGCGGCAACGTCGACGTGAATATTATTCTCTCTCTCTCTCTCTCTCTCTCTTTCTTTTTCAGTCTCCGATACAATTATTGAGAGGAGCAAGGGAGGGAGGGAGAGGGAAGTATAAATCAGAGTGTCGCGAAACGATTTGCAGAGTTGCGCGTCATTCCTCTCGATTGACGCATCGACGAGAGAGAGAGAGAGAGATAAAGAAATCTTGTCATGTCCGTACCAACGTTCGTGGACTTGCAAGGATTCCTCGTCGAAATAAAATTTGTCGTGAAGAAGGTGGCGGTGCTGAGAAAAGGCTGCGTTCTGACGCATCACATTTTTCGGTACCTCATGCCGTGGAATCTCCTTACAAAATCGGACAAATCGTGCGCTACCTGGTTGATTGTGAGTCACCATGGATTACGATGGGAAGACGGAAACGTGCCGTACAGCATGATGAAACGCTTGATTACGTCGGCCCTGCTTGGTGTGGAAGAAGAAGACGATGAAGAAGATGACGATGACGAGATGCCGACTCTCGTGTACGTCAAGGGATGTCAGAAACAAGAATGGCTGGTGGATCTGCTGGAGAATTATGCGCGAAAAAACCTAATCGTCGAGACTCTGGATGCGCATTACGATAATATTGAATCATTGAATAAACTAGATGACACCAATACTATGCGATGCGGAAAACATGAAAAGAATTGCGCGTTACAAAATGTAATAAAACTATTTAACTGGTGGTCGCGCGCGACGCCATAAGAATTTGCGATCTTTTTTTAATAAATGAATTATATATAACTTTTTATTATGTTTTATTTCTTACTCCCCCTTCCCACCCCCATCATCACCGTTAGAGTAGGCTTTACTTCCCCCCTCCTAAAAAATTCCACTGCGCAGTTCTATAAACATTAATTCCCTCTCCCCCTTTCTCCCACCACCACATTATTACTTTTGGAGTTGTCGCGTATATTCAATTAATTTTATATGATCAGTCTTGTCGCGATCGCTTGTACTGACGGTCAACTTCTCAGAGGCTAGAGAGCGAAAATGTTCTCCTTTGAAGGATGCAACAGCAGCAGCAGCAGCAGTAGCAGCAACAACGGTGCAGAAACGCGTAAATGCCGTAAATTATTACGTGCCGATTCACGACTTGAAACTCAGTCGTGTGAGAACAGACGTAATAGGTAAGTTTCGTTTATGATAAAAAAAAAAAACATATAGAGTCTCCTTCAGTTTTTATATCTTTGCAAATTGTAATACTTACGATAAATAAAACTAATTTCATTTCTTTTATCCAGCATTTCGTTGGACCGTCGCGCGGTTCGTATACTCAGCAGACGATACACGTTGACAGCTACGGGATACAAATTCCTTGAAATTGGCATCAACGTGGGTCCACCAAGTTACGTGGAGATCGCCGTTGGAGATTATTAAGGAAAGGAACTGCTGTTGTCTCTCGAAACGTGGAAGGCACTCTACGAGCAACGACAAAACATTCAGAATTTCTTTCGCAATGACTACAAAGATAGCCACAGTTTTATAAACGTTGGACCGCTAACGGTGAGAGTTTGTATGTCGGTTAATAACGTCAAACTCATACGTCTAGAATCTGTAAACGTACGCTTGATGATGACCGAATCGACGTTGCATCGTATGTTCGATCTCGATCGGTGCATCGATGCAAGATTCGATCGATTGGTTAGAATACTTGCGGCAGTCGATGCAAAATTTGCACAGTTCTCCGATATCGCGTCCACTGTGACGGATCCCAAGGAAGCGTCGAATGTAATATGCGCTAGTAATGCGTTCAATACGAATCAGTTCATCGATTGTGAACTCGCAACTTTAGTTTTTTAGTACGTAAGATATATTATGTAAAAAAAGAGTTAAATAAACAGGCTGTTTTTACAACTAAATGAACGATGTAATTTTTGTTCGTGCATGTCCATCCCTACCTAAATTTTATCACCGGGTCGACCATCATCGATCCATCATTTTTTCCTTTGTCTCGCGTACTGCGTAGATAGATTGTTTAGTCTACGTGATAACACCCCTTTTTCCTAGAAAAATGTTGTTTACGACGAACATGTCCCGACAGGTTATCGACAGGATGCGTTATCGGGTCGATCATCGTCCCGATGACGTCATTTCTTCCTTTGTCACGCGTACTACGTAGATAGATGTTTAGTCTACGCTATAACCGCTCCCTTTTTCAAGAAAAAGTGTTGTTTACGACGAACATGTTCCGACAGGTTCGATGCGTCATTTTTCCCTTTGTCTCGCGTACTGCGTAGATGGATTGTCTACGCGATAACACCCTCTTTTTCTAGAAAAAATTTGTTTACGACAAACATGTCCCGACAGGTTCGACGCGTCATTGACAAAACACGCTCCTACGCAGTGCGCTATCGAGTTAGTTTTACCATTGTACGCCGCCTAGCGGCGTCGAACGAAACCCCCGCGGCCCGACGGACCTCGCGGCGCAATCGCAGACCCTCCATGCGGCCCCTCCACGCGGCCCCCGCGGACCCCCCCCTCCGCGGCCCTCGCAGACCCCCACGCAGATCCCGCGGCGCGATCGCGACCGCGAACGCGGACTTTCCCTCCCGCGAACCCGCGGCGCGACCGCAACCACGAACGCGGACTTTCCCTCCTGCAAATCCGCGGCGCGGGTGAGTCATCCCGGTGGTATGCCAAGGTCAACTCCTCCTTTCCCTCTTCCCCACGTAACCCGATAACCTTGTGTAACCCGATACCCTTGTGTAACCTGTGACGACGACGACGATGTCCTCACGGTCTCGCCGGCCGTGGAGGAGCGCGCCGTCGCTTTCTTCACTATAGATCTCTTTATAGTTCGCGATATTTCTCTCCGAAACCCAGATGGTAGCTCGACTGAGTATTGTTATGATGTAATGTTGGGCGCCAGGTGCGATTCCTCGCACCACGATACACGAGATCGCAGTATTCTCAGGCGTGGGCTTCTTTGATTAACCGCGGTTGGAATAGGAGAGGGAGCGTAGCGCAATCATCACACTCGAGTAACAAAGAACATAAAATTATATTTCAGTTTAATGCAGATAACAAGTGGAAGGTAAGCGTGTCCCACGGCGAACAAGCAGAATTCGAGTACGCGCCCCGTGTCACCCCACGAGCGCGATACTCATTCCGTCGCTGAACTGCACGGCAATCCCGATCGAATTCGCACAAGGCTATTCCCCGACATAAATTGTAGCGAATTCTACCCGGACGGTCAAACGTGAAATACTCGAAACATCTACGCCTAACAATTAAACGATTAGCGCAATTTCCTTACGATCTACCGCGACAACGCTGGGGATCTTCACTCCCCTCGAGACGCACAAATGGCCTCACCCGTAAACTCGACACAACCGTGGGCCATTAATCCCGATGAGACGCACGGATAGCTAATTACAAATGGCACGAACTTAACCGGCAACGATAACTACGAGACTCTCGCACGCGCGAGAGCCACTTCTCAAAACTACGGCACGGTTAAGCCAACGGCGATCATGAAATTCCACGCGACGAAATTGCCCGCAACGAAAGTACACGCAACGAAATTACACGAAACGAAATCACACGAAACGAAACCACAAGCACGCTGACTGTCGGCGGCCGTACGTTCGCATCCCCGAGACGGGCACTCGCGATCACTTTGTCGAGCGGGCCCTCCCGCGGTATGGCACTCGGTATTCTTCAATTACGGCTGATTTCATATCGCGGCACAACGCGACTCCCGGGAGGACCTAGGTATTACCGCGATCTTACTTCGAGGAAGGCTGAGCAGTGGCCTTACAAATTCTTCCTGTTCCGGCAGCTCGTCGCTCGACTCGCAGGGCTGGATGTTGCCGGGATGGCGGCTCGCACGACAGTGGCGTTCCTTCGGCCCGGCGGGACCAGGCTGAGCCCTCGCGCGCGCGCGCGCCGGTGTCCCTAGCCCCATAAGGTGCTGCGCCCTGGCACGCTACCGATCCTCCTAAGCGACCGTCGCGCCCTACTAGGGCGCCCCTTGTCACTGCTCCCATCCGCCGGCGGTAGGTTTAAAGCCCGCCTACGTGAGACCGGCTGTCCAGGCCGCGACTCATCGTCCGGTTTCTCGACGGCCAGGCTGGCCGGGCCATGGCTCGTCGACCGGGGGCGGTACCGGTGGTGGCCCCGTTCCCTGACGGGAACCTTCGTCGGGGCGTCCCCCTTTTCGGGTCCTCCGTACTCGGGCTGCAGTGTTCTCGTGCCGCTGGTGACGCCTTGACAGGCCAGCTGATTTTCCGGCTGTGGGCTCCAGCGTGACCCGCCCGTCGACCGTCCGCCCTCGGGAGCTTCCTGCTGTCCAGCCGTAAGTCCCTCGATGCGGCACATGCCGTTACAACGTCGTGACCCTGGCCATCTGCTCCGCTCTCCCCTCAACCTGTAACGCTCGCAACAGATCTTAACCCTAACCTAAATGTTCGCTCTCCTCCCGCCCCGGGCGGAGGCACCATCCCTGACGCCTCCTTCGGCCGAGCTCCCATCGGGGGTGAGGGACGTGACATTTGTCACGTCACAAACCCGATACCCCGTCCCCTCCCCTCCCCCCCTTGCGAAATCCGATACCCCCCTCACTCCCCCTCGGAGCTCCATGGTTAGAAGCGGCCTAGATTAACTACTGATTGTCTATAAATTAGAATGAAGATTTTGACTTTTTGACGCCAATTTCTCCGTTCCTATTTGTTTCCGTACAAAATCTTTTATGGTATGAACGTGTCCTTTAATGGTCAACAATTGCTGCAAGTTTCATAAAATTTGGAGGTAGGGGCTATTCAGAAGTTGAGCCTTGACAGCTGTACATAATATAATTAAAAAATGTAATTATACAGTATAGAGAATGCAGTTTTGAGAACATGCCTTGTGACTACATGCGTATACCAAAGTATATGCGTGAGCGGGGTGGCTTTGCCCCCCCGCACCCCCCATACCTCCATGCATGTGTTTTATAAGTTATAAAGCGAGATTCACGTGCATGGGGGTAGAACGTAACAATAAGATAAGGTTTCGACCAATCGCGTTGCTCGATCTGGCCGTCCGTAAAAATTTCTAATTAGCTGATCCAGTGGAAAAACTCCAGGCACCGGGGGCTGTGGGTGGCTGTGATTAATCGTAACCTGGTCAAACAGGACGCTCTCCCGTATATGCAATACGGCCGTGTGTGCAATGCGCTGTATGCAATACGGCCATGTGTTCAATACAGCCGTGTGTGCAATACAACCATGTGTGTAATACGGTCATGTGTGCAACACGGTCGTGTGTGCAATACGGTCGTGTGTGCAATACGGTCGTGTGTGCAATGCGCTGTATGCAATACGGTCGTGTGTGCAATGCGCTGTGTGCAATATGATCGTGTAGACAAAGTGCAATATGATCGTGTGACATGTGCACAATAATACCTGTAGGCAATCGCTCTGTGTGCAAATGGGAATGTATGCAATTGGGATTGTGTGCAATACGGTGTGTGAAAACGAAACTGTAGGCAATCGTTTTGTAAGCAAACGGGACCTTCCCTAATATTGTTGCGTGCATGCCGCCCGGTATACTTGTCTGACACCGAGCTGAAGCGTGCAACGGAAAGTCTTTCCGTTAAAGGTGAAAGCTCATAAAATTGCAGAAGCCATGAGCAGAATGCAGAAGCCATATGCGCATGCGCTGTGGTATCTGTAGAGCTCTACAAATACCATAGCGCATGCGCATATGGCTTCTGCATTCTGCTCAAGGCTCCTGCAATTTTATGTGCTTTCACCTTAAGATGCGAAACGCTTGTCCTTAGTAACGAGTCAGATATTGAAATGTTGCGCTCGCCGCGTCGCTCGTTCACACACTTTACACTCACTCGCTCGCACTCCCGACGCTCGCGGAAATAAGGGAACACTGCGGTTATAAAAAAAACAATCTCAATCTTTATTGCAACGTCGCGATACAGAAGAGCGTGGACACACGTCCGATCGGTCCAGCAGCTCAAGACAAAATCTATCAGCTGTTTCATTTAATCAATAAATCAATATCTGGCTCGTTACTAAGGACAAGCGTTTTGCATCTTAACGGAAAGACTTTCTGTTGCACGCTTCAGCTCGGTGTCAGAAAAGTATACCGGGCGGCATGCACGCAACAATATATATGTATAAGTATATGTATATTATATTAAATGGAACATAATAATAACTGTATATTTTTGTTGAAATTTGGTGATGCAGTAATTTCTGTCGCCTTTAAATCGTCGTACTGTATCCAGGAATTATCTTTCCTTCGACAAATAGCAGTAAAGTGTCCTATTGTTTTTGGATCAGATTTGCGTGTTTCAGAAGATCTTAGATTAACCACTTCTCTTAAGCGGTACGGTTGAGACATAAAACTGCATTTTAGAGTTGTTGGTATATCAGAAAGTCGTATAGTTTTATTAATATTTTCGATATCATATAATTTGCATATTATGAAATGACCTGCAAGATAAAATGTATCATTGTAAGTAAAATATAAAATCTAATAAAATACATACATATAATACATATAGATGAGATTATTTAACAGAAAAAAACGTTATTCTTTCCAATACTCATTATAAACACTTTTACTATTTCTATCCACTTTAATTATACATTAATTACACAATTCTTGTATTATTGCATTGCATTTATCTGTTGGAATAACTCTTTACTAAGATTGCAATACTACAAAAAAATATATTTAAAAAAATAAAAGATAATATTTATTATACCTGCTTGGGGTGGAACAGTTGTTTCAACGCCAATACAATTTGTTCTGCAACATTTACTTGCGCTGTCCAAAAGAAAATGTTCTTCAACTATTTTACTAAATTGTTCTTTTATAAGAAATGCATGTTGAATTTGCAATGTTGGAAAATATTTTTTTCGTAGAGGACAGTTTTCATCACACGAAGATGTTTCTTCCAGAGTTGGCGTTGTTAAAAATAACTTTGTGCATAAATATGCAACAGCAACGTCACAATTAATAAAGCCGCAATTGTGAGAGCCTACTTCAGTTGGAAAAATCTCATGCAAAATTTTGGCACGATTATAATATGTATTTCTTGAAATTTCTTTTGTTGATGAATCTAATACTATTTGGAAAAATAAATTTTTTTGTGCCATTAAACTGCACTTACTTGCAAATTCTTTGCTATCATAAATTGCTGCTAAAAATAATTGAAATACGTTATTAAAAGCTCAAGTATTCGCCAGCGTCAGTTTTATTCCTTTTATATTTATAACCTTTAGTTTTAAGCAATTACGATTACTTAAAATGGGAACTTTCGAAAGTTTATTATATAATATAAACTCATTTTCTTTGAAATTTTTATGTAAATTGCGATTTTGATTTTGGTATCGCCAATCCACGCCAATTCTCTACATTGTTGAAACTTGACATCTTACTTGTGATACGAGGTGACATACGTTGACAAGATCTACAAATGCGATTTTGTCCAAATCCTTTGTCTTCTTCTTCAATAGCTTTTGAATAGGAATCTAATGCGTAAACATTTTTTTTTACATATGTGGCATTTGTGAGCACCAGAGGGAAGATCATTATTCTTGAAAGTGGCACTTCTTTATAGTTGCAGCGCGGTTTACAATAAACAATATAAAAACTGCCGCTTGAGAAAATAATTTACTTTTGTGGAGATCCGATATACCGATTACATGTATCTCGGTTACTCTTAACTTATTATTGAAATTGGTTTGCGGCCTGTATTTCATCAAATATCATAAACCCGCGCCGCGAGTTTAGATCAAAACACGCGGCATTGTTAATATCTTTTGATCTGTCTCTATATAAGAGAAATTTCCATAGTTTTGGTAATTAGTCTATCGAAAGAGCTTACGTTGTCGTTTAGTCTACAAGTCCGTTTCGCTAAAAAGAAGTTTCGAGTAAAAGTGGACAGTAAAAGTAAAAATTTGTTCATTACGATATGACACTTCAACGAGGAAGACCGTGTGTATTGAACCAAGAAGTCATCAAGCATACTATTCTCTGTGCTATCCGCAATAAATTGTAACAAGCCAGGGTAAAATCATATCCAAGCATAACGAGATATGGGTATATAGATAGATAGATATATATTTATTTTCAAGCTTATAGCCAAGAAAAGGAACTTGGTTTACAATAAACCTTAAGCACTCATCCATCCACACCATATAAACTACAAAACCTCCGCTATTATCAGACTTCATTCGCTCGCGTTCGCTTATGTTCTAACCTGTCTCCGCTTCCTCTCCTTCTCTTTCCAAAGCCTTTTTAGTATCCTTCCTTTTTCTGTTCCTACTTCATCGTTACATAATGTATCTAGTCTTTCCCTATAGCTCTTACCCAAATTTACAAACCAATCGCTAACCACCGTGCATTCACCTACATAATGTTCCAGATTATCCCTACCCAGCTTACAAAATCTACAGCTTTTTACATCCTCCCCCAACCAATATTTATTTGCTTCCTCCATATTACCGCACCTCAATCCTATCAACGCTCTAATACCATCACCCGACATTGTCTTGTCCATATTTACATTTAATAAATATCTTGGTTTATTACACGCTATACCCAGCTCCTTGTATCTTATATTGTACTGCGCATTTCTAATCTTACTGTCGATAGTTTGTTCTTGTAAATCTTGTTCTCTTTCTCTTATTACCCTGAGCATGTCGATACCTTCCCTTCTTGCAGTTCTTATCGCTTTAAGACCCCACCCCAAATTATTAAAAGAACTTTCCCTTTCACTACTGAATAGATCTTTCTTCCCACTGCCCGAACTATTTTCCGTTTTATCTTTTTCTTCCCAACATGCCGCCATTAGCCTATTCGAACTACTTTCTCTGCTCCTCTTTTCATACTTCATGGCTCTTAATCCCCAATCAATTTTTAATTTCTTTAGGCCCAACTCTCTCAAGATCATATACCGCGGCGTACAAAATTCTATTCTAAAAATCCATCTAATGTAGTCCAGCCAGACCTTTTCTAACTCACTTTTCTCCATCCACCCCCATACTTCCACCCCATATTCCATAACACTTTTGACCAGATAATTAAACAATGTCCGTCTCCTCTTAAAATCATCTTTACATATCCTTTCACCGAGGCCCCATACTTTATTTGCTGCTAATCTTCCTTTCCTGCCCATTTCTTTCATATGATCCGTGTAATTTCCTTTTCTATTAAACGTGAACCCCAAATACTTAAAAGTTTTCACCTCCTCTATTCTTTCCTTACCCCATTTCCAATTTCTACCTAACTTGCCACCACTATTAAAAATCATGACCTTTGTTTTTTCTGTACTCAGTTCTAGCTTCCTATCCTTCAAAAATCTTTTCAGTGTATCCATCATATCATCCAGTGCCTCTTTATTCTTGGCCAGTAGAACCATGTCGTCGGCGTAAGCTAACGACCATACCCTGTACATGCCCAATACAATACCACCTATATTTCGCTTCTCTAACGCCTCGTCTAAATCCGCAATATAAAGACTGAACAAGTCTGGACTTAGAACACAACCCTGCCTCACACCAATCTTCGTGATGAAGTTTTTCGTAATCCCCTTGTTTGTCTTGACTGATGTCTCCGTTTCTTCATACAGCCCTTTAATTTTGTTTAACAAGCTGCTGCCAACCCCTTTTTGTTCCAGTATCTTCCATAATTTTCCCCTCTCCACCTTGTCGAAAGCGGCTTTCAAGTCGATAAAAAGAGCAAACACCTTGTCATCTCCACGTTCCTTTACTTTCTCCCTCTGTACAATGTGGTTCAGAATAAAGATGTTGTCCATGGTAGATCTTCCCTTCCTGAAGCCCGCCTGACTTTCAGGCAGCATTCCTTTCGCTTCTATAACTTCCTTTAATCTATTCCTCAGAATTTCGGCATACACCTTATATGCTGAGCACAGCAGTGAAATTCCTCTGTAGTTTTCTGCCTTCTCTTTATCTCCTCTCTTATACAGCGGTACCACTATGCTCATTTTCCACTCCGATGGAATAGTTCTTTCCTTCCATATCTGCTTTATTAAGTCTACCAGACAACCCTTCACCGCTGAACCACAAAACCTCAAAGCTTCCATCGGGATTCCGTCTATTCCAGCTGCTTTGCCTAATTTTATCCTTTTTATTGCGTCCGCTATCTCCTCCTCCTCTAACTCTCTCTCCTCTTCTTGCTCGTACCTTTCGTGTTTCTCACCTCGTATTTCCATAGCAGTTGTACCGTCCCCTTCTTCACCTATCTTTTTCTCAGTTCTGTTCTCCTTCATTGTTATCTCCTTCTCCGTGCCTCCCAATAACTTCATAAAATGCTTTCTCCACTCTTCTCCTTGAATATTGTTCTCCGTCCATTCCTTCTTCTTTCTTCGCCTGTTTATAAACCTCCAAATATCTTTTTCATTCCTCAAATTTCTCAACTCCTCCTCTTCTTCCGCTCTTTTGTCTTTCCTTCTCCTCTCTAACAACTCCCTAAAGTCTCTCCTTCCTTCCATAAGGTCTTCTCTTTTGCCTTTCCCCTTCTTCCATCTCTTATACTTTCTTTTAACCTCCCTTTTTTTCCTCGTGCAACTCCTGCTCCACCAGTCTTTATGACCTATTTCTTTCCTCCTCGATTTTTTAACCTCCTTATAAATCAGTGCACTATGTATGAGCTCTTTTATTCTTCTCCATTTCTCTTCTATCGACCACGACTTTTGCTACTCCACGCTCCCTGGCTCCGTCGTTTTCTCGAAATATAGTCTCCTCGCTTCCTTGTCCCAATTTATTATTTTCCTCGCGGTATTTAGTTCCTCGTCTTCTTCTTCTCCTTCTTCTGCAACTTGTCTTCCAGTCCCCTCCATCTTCATTGCCAAGGGTAAGTGGTCTGAGTCCACCCTGTCGTCTACCTTAAATTCTAACACTTTGTCATGTATGTATTCGTTTACAATAATATAATCGATTACCGAACTCCCTCTCGCACCTACATAAGTAAATTCGCCTTCCCAGTCCCCCATTGTTCTACCGTTTAGTATATACCAGTCTCTTTCATCCATCATATCCGTAAACTGCCTACCTCCATTACATACTACTTTATCCTTGCTTTTCCTTTCCACATCACAGTTCGCCAGTCTGTCCCTTCCAAACTCCCCTATCTTTATGTTAAAATCGCCTCCTATGATTATTCCTTCTCGCTCATGCCTTTCAGTAATTTTCTTTAATGTTGTCTCTAAATCATTCACCAGGCCTTTATTATAAATTGTGAAAATATTCAGCATTGTACCATCTGCTGAAAGCCATGTATGAGCAATGCCATCTGATAATATTGCAGTCTTTACCACATCGTAACACCTAATCCAGCTTTTCTTTACTCCTATCAAAATTCCGCCAATCGCCCTACCTTTTTTCTTTTCCCTCCCCGCATTTATGTTCACCCACTCGTGAGACCCTGGTAATTTGTCCTTAATCCTATCCCAACCTTTCTCCTCTAGCCATGTCTCGCATAAACCTACAAAATCATTTTGTATTATATAATTCCAAAAATTCTTGTCCTGTCTCTCTAAACCGGCTACATTCCAGAATAAAACCCTTCTTCTCCTGTTATTCTCTCTCTCCAGTCTTCCATTGTCCTTCTTACGCTCTTCATCATCTACCATTTTCCTCGATTCATCCTTTAATTGGCTGCCCTTCAGAAATTTTTCTTTTCTATAAGTGCGTTCTCCTCATCATTCCACACATACTTCCTTCCTTGTATTTCTAATTTCTTGTATCTTATTTTTACCCGTTTTCCATCCATCTTTTCTTTCCGCGCGCGGTCTCTTATCAATCTTTGCACCTCTCTTTCCTCGAACGACAGATCGTGATCAATGAAAATTTTTCTGCTTCCTAGCTTACTCTTTGATTTCATTACAATTTCCTTCGAATCCCAGCAGTCCATTTCCACAACAATTACCTCCTTTCCTTCCTTACCTGATGTTTGCATATTCTTCACCTTCTTTTTAACTCCAAACTCCTTTTCCAGAAATGTCTCTGCTGTTTCCCTTATACATCTACTGTCTTCCTTTTGCAATCTTCTAATTACAAATTTGTTTTTTCTTTCCCTCTTATCTCTTATGCTTTTTTCGCTCTTCTTTACTAACTCTGTCACTCTTCCTACAATCTCTTCAATTTTGGCCCCCTTTTCGCCCACGACTATGTCTTCCTTTGATTGTTCCATCTTCCGCAGCCTAACCTCTAACTTATCCATTCTGTCCTCCAACTTTTTTTCTCTTTTGGTCCAACCGTCCTCTAATTTGCTCATTCTCTCTTTCATCCCTTTCATCTCCATCTTCATATCCTTCAGCTCCGCATTTATTTCTCTCAAGATTGCCATCATCGAACCGTCCGCTTCATTCTTCTTCAGCACCATCCTGTCTCCGTCCCCTTCTCTCTCCTCACCCTCGGGTCCGGTTCCTACTATTCGCTTATCCAAGCCTGGAGGCGTTCTTATCGTCTTGTTATCTCTCTTAAAGATGTCCTTCCCATTCTGTACTTCCTCCTCTCTTTTCCTCTTAGCTTTCTCCAATTCACATGCCATATCCTTTTCACTTCTCACAAAATCTAATATGCTGGTCGAATTCGCTCTTTCCCTCATTCTCAGTTCTTCCTTTGAAAGCTTTCCTCTTCCTCTTTTCTCTTCTTTTGGAGCAACATGAGCTTCTTTATCCGTTTTTTTCCTTCCTGACTTATCTACAATCTTATCTGCGCACCCATTCACATCCGCTATCAATTCGCTCTCGTCCATCTCGCTCGCCAATTCGCTGTACATCTCTATGCTCAATCTATCACGCCAATGAACTCGCTCAGCGAACGCCGCGCTGATTGGTTGGTTCATATAAGAACCAATCACGTTCAACTATTCCCGAGCAGTTTGGCTCGCCGAACGCGCCCAGTGCCGCCACCTGCACTGTCTACGCAACGCAAATTTCGCTCTCTTTTGGAACGCACACGCAGCTCCTTCCCCCCTTCGCACCCTAACCTCACGCTCTCACCTTTACCTTTAACACTCTTTTACTATAATATTCCTGTGATTTCAACTTCCGTTATTATCCTATCCTGATTCTCTATTATTCCTTCTACCTATCCAACTCTTTAACGCCCGCCACGCTTTCTATTACTGCCTACACTCTCACTCGCTCTCGCCGCCCCTCATCCACACGCACACACCACACTCGCTCCTCTAACCAAGTCCGAGATATGGGTATATAACTATATAAAAAGAAATAGGACAAATACAACCGCATGCTGTATATACCCTTGTTATAACTAATCGTTACAATATAAAAAGCATATTGCTTGATATGACAATCGGATTAAAATCGGAAATAAATAAAGATCTTTCGAAAATTAGTTCTTTGAATGCTAGTATTGCCAATTCATCAAGAACAACTTTGTTTTCATCAGATGAAGAATCGGGACGTAGCAAAATAAATGTTGTATTTAATAGAAATAAATTCGACAATCTTATAAAGACGAAACAGTATTCAAGAACGGAAAAGAAAAGACCCAAGTCAACTTTTAAACAATACCCAAGTATTAAGTACAGTTCTTTCTTAAGCCGGAAAGATGTGGGGTGGTTTTCTTGCGAAGGGATTGTAGCTCAATAATCGAAATGCGCGTATTTTAAGAGTTTATTCTTAGAATTTATACGCTATACGAATTATATCCGCGATACGATATATTTTAATTTTTCTCAACATTTTTCTTTTGAGTTGAATCAATTAAAGGGTTGTTTAGGGGTTAAGGTAATAAGCTCAAAAATCGAAACTATATCACTTCGAAAGCTCATAAATAGCTCCTAATTCTGCCGCAAAGATCGATTCAATATCTCTATTTTTAAGTAGTGGGGGGGGGGGGGTGCTGACTCAGCCTTTCCCACAGAAAATATGAAATTCCTGTTCAGTGTGACGAGCTCAAAAATTTTAATCTGCGGAATATGAAAGCTCATAAATAGATCCCATCGGATGCCATCTATCGGATACTTTGAGATACAATATTGTGATCTTATCATATATAATCTTTCTCGCTCGGAGCGGGGGAGGGCAATTTGTATTAATTAATTAGCGTTACTGAGATCATTTTAAGGGGATTGCCGGTGGTGACCGTGTCACTATGTAACGGCTTTAAGTCGCAACAAGGGAGAAATTAGAAGACACAGCCAGGGAAACGGCCGAGGGACATGGTTGTCAGTCGGGTCGCGCACGGACCTCTCCGCAAGCGCAACGTCAAGAACCGCCGTACGAGATCCAATCCCGAGCTCGGTCACTGCAAAAGTTGGAAACTGAAGGACCCCGGGGGACGCCCTGACGACGTACGACCCTGGGGCCGCCACCGAGGGGCTGCCGGTGGACGTGGCCTGGCTAGCCTGGCCCACGTAATGCTGGCCAGATAATCGCGGCCTGGATAGCCGGATTCTTTAAAGGGACCGCGTCAGGGCAAAGATAGTACGAGTGCGGCGCCGTCGGAAGGAGTGGCGCTAGGCGCAGGGAGCGGCGCCCGAATCGGCGGACACGGCAGGCGGTGCACCACTGCGCAGGCGCGGGGAACCAGCGCGATTTTGGCGGGCCATCGTCTCAGCACTGTCGTGTCAGACCGAGCGAGGTGAACATCCTTCGACGACCGGAGGCTCTTTGTGGGACATCGTTTTGTAGGTCACCACTCTGGCGTCCCCGCGATAGAGGATTCGCTCGAGGCGCTGGCCCCAGTCGCGTGTCAGCTATCTTACTATCTAAGGAAATACTTGTTGCTTGGAGAATGAATCCTATAGTTACCTTGCGCTCTACTTTGTGTCGAGAGGACCGGATCGGAATCCGGGTAAGATCCCCGCCGAAAGCGAATCCTCACTTAAGTAGAGACCACTTAAGCCCTTCCCGGGAACACCGTCGCGGCCGACAGTCACTTTGCGTATCCGTTAGTGTGTATGATATTCGCGATAAAGGTTAGAATCGCTATCGCGCTATTGTGTATATGGTATTTGTGATAAAAGTTAGAGTCGCTATCGCGCTATTTCGTGTCGCGGACGTTAGTGTAAATGTAGAGTATTTTGCGTCGGGTAAAACCGTCGAGTCGTCGAGATTGGCGCGGTGCTGTGGAATCACCGGATTTTGTCGGGAGCGAGTGATACGGAAATTTCGGGATTTGCATGGCCAGCCGCGGAATCGTCCGCGATTCGGGTCGTCTTGCGTGGGTGGATCGAGGCGAGGACGATCGTCTGCCGCTGGGTCGGCATGGCGAGGCCAATTGCCGAGAGTTGGGTAATGTGGGGCGAGGACGATCGTCTGCCGCTAGTTCGGCATGGCGAGGCCACCGCCGAGAGTTGGGTAACGTGAGGCGAGGACGATCGTCTGCCGCTGGTTCGGCATGGCAAGGCCAACCGCCGAGAGTTGGGTAACGTGAAGTATGCGTAAGTTGTATTCGGATTCGTGAGTATGCGTGAGCATAAGCCGTTGCGTGTTATTGCGTGTTATTCGGATTCGTGAGTATGCGTGAGCATAAGCCATTGCGTGTTATTGCGTGTTATTCGGATTCGTGAGTATGCGTGAGTATAAGTCGTTGCGTGTTATTCGGATTCGTAAGTATGAGTGAGTATAAGTCGTGCGTGTTATTCGGTATTTGAGTGCTTCGTGATTTGTGTTTGCGCGGAAGGCGATTCGCCGCACTGACATTCGTCTTTACATCTTTTCCGGTATCTTTCTCGTTTCTGACTCAAACATATATTATTCGGTCTTTCTTATTGCTGATTTTAAACACATTTTATCTGTCTTATTTCTGATCTCAAACATACATTTCTGTCTCTGATTTCAAATACGTTGACTACATTTCTACCTCTGATTTCAACTATGTTATCTCTCTGATTACATTTCTATCACCGATTTCAAATATATTATTCTATTTCTGTTAAGTTGTATCTAATTAATTGTGTCACGCCTCCTCTCCAAATCTCCATAAAAAGGAAATTACGCTCTGAGGTATCGCCTGGGATATTGCGTTAAATAAAGTATTGAACGGTGGTGCGAGTAATTGCGCCTGGCGCCCACATCGCGTTTGTCTGGCAATTATCTGCGGGCACCCGCCCGCGGTATCTTTTCGTATCTGGCCGTTCTCTCAACCTAACTGCGCGTTCTGTTAATTCACGATAGCCCTCCTCCGGATAGCCAGACCGGGGGAAAAAGCGTCGCAAATCTTATATGACTATATAAGTTCATATATGATTATATTATTATTAGTAGTTACAGTTTAAATTATAAGGTATGTTTGCAAAATAATACTATTAATATATTTATTTTTAAGAACTATAATATATATTATATTACAGTTTTTTTCACAAATTATTACAGGTAAAATGTTTCACTGTTTACGAAAACATTTAATAAAAATTAATGTCAATTAAGAAAAAAGTATTTTATGCAAAATTAGAAAAAAAAACAGAAAACTTAAAATAACACAAGCAATGAGAAGTGCCGTTTTTGATCAAAGCGGATCTTGATGCTTAATAATATTTCACAATATCAATTATTATTAAATACATTTTTCAGTTTTTTAAACTG
Organism: Temnothorax longispinosus; assembly: GCF_030848805.1. Taxonomy (NCBI): domain Eukaryota; kingdom Metazoa; phylum Arthropoda; class Insecta; order Hymenoptera; family Formicidae; genus Temnothorax; species Temnothorax longispinosus. The sequence goes on from NC_092361.1 coordinate 9,231,785, forward strand.
CGTGCCAATATGGACTTTGTCGGACTTAAAACGCAATTGTGTAAACTGAAATTAGAAATAATATCTCATATTAATTTGATTGTCAAGTAAAATAATGTTACGCCTAGGTCGACGTTGAGTCCGTGACTCCTCTCACACGCACTCACTCGCACTCGTGGGAATAACGATACGTTTATTAGTTAACGATCAAATCTCTTTATTAGAGATAATACAAGAACACGTCAGAACAGTTTAAAAGCCGAGGTTTTTCTAAAAGGTTCCGTTGTTAAAACAGCGGCCCGTTGTCAAGGGGACGCTTCGCGACTTGTGCGGAATGACCGCTCGCTTCAGCTCGGAGTTAATTGATTGGTCAGTTGACTCGCGGACGAAAAGCGTACCGGACGGCACACACGCAACAATAATATACTAGAAAAATATTTATAACAGTTATGCAAACTTATGGATAGATCGAGTATATGTTCATATATAATTATCTTTAACCTTATAAATATACTTTTACATGCTATAGCTATATAAGGTTATACTTACTTAAAGAGGTTTTATGGAATATATAATCATATATTTTTATATATAGCCATATAATATTGTTCAAGATTATATTTCCATTTCTTATATGACCATATATAATTATATATCTACTAATATGAACAAATAAGATGTTTTTTTTCCGGGAAGACTTAATTTTGGTCTCCACAGAAAAGAAAATTTGATGGAGCAGATAGTATCACTTTAAAGTTGAACTTTTACTCTTTAAAAAGCATGCCTTTGAGCTTAAATATGGCCTCTTAAAAATCGGAAAAATTTGTAAGTTCTAAGGCGCTTCCCTAATTGCTTTAGATAATAAATGGTGTATAAACTGGATACATAAAAAGAAAACGGTTAGATTCCGACATAAAATGTAAAGTCTGTTATAATCTTGTATGTATAGTGTACGTGTACGCACGTAATTTCCGTGAAAGGCTACAAAATCGTGATATTTGCAGGATTTTTTCAAGACTTAATTTTGGTCTTCACAGAAAAGACAATTCAATGGAGCGGATAATATCACCTTAAAGTCGAGTTTTTACTTTTTAAAAAGCGCTACAAGAAATTGTCCTACAATGCCTCCAAGCAGAAATATGGCCTCTTAAAAAGGCGCTCCCCTAATTGCTTTAAGTATAAATAGTGTATAAACTATATACATAGAAAGAAATTGTTAGATTCCGATATAAAATGTAAAGTCTGTTATAATCTTGTTATGGGAGTGGTGAATAGCTCAAACACAGCATTGACCAATGATGCAAGTAAAGCACAAAGAACAACTACGAGAGAAAGCTGGCTGATTCTTTTACTCAATTGATAATTCTTGAAAAGTGCTGAAGTGTTGAATACTACGATAGTGCTACTGTTTCAAGCACTATTTGCTTGTATTGCACATAAATTATATATAAATTGTTAAAAAAATAATTTGTTATTTTTAATTGTTATCTAATTAATAATAAAATAAAACTACGAATAAATTAATTCACGTGTTGATAATAAATAAGTGAGAAAGCAAAACTGCACTCAGCCGCTGCTAGACGCTGCAAACAGGGGCAATTTTGTAGGAACATTTCGAAACGTTACCAATATAAATACATGCAAATGCAATTATTAATTTGAACGGCAGACCCCATCAAGCCCCCAATAATGATTCCAAATTCTGGTGATCGTGGGAATTTTGCAGGAAATTTGGCTAGCTTTAAATAATCCTGAGGCATGCCTTAATTATTTCCCAAAATCTTATTTTAATCGCAAAGATAGAAGGTAAGCGACTAATACGGATACACAGCGGCACAGCGGAAAGATCCATTTATGATTGTTTATAAGTTAGAAAGACGGGTTTACAGGTATTCACTACATAGTATCTTCTACAACTCCTGCAAGTTTCATCAAAATCAGTGGAGAGCAGCTGATAGTGTCCCCTTGTAAGTGACACTGTATCGGAAAGGGTCGATGTTATCGACACCGAGAATTGAGCGACGGTAATCTATCGACGGAGATCTCCGCGGCGGCGTTGTCGTCGCGGGGAGCGAGCTGCGCGGTTTCTACCGCGTGTCTCGTGCGTGTGTGAGTGTGTAGTCAGTAGTGATGGTACGTCGTCACGTCGTGTCTCGTGTGGCGTACGACTACCGAGGGGCATCCTGCCATTGCCGAGTACCTTGCGTACGATTGAAGGCAGCTACGATAGTTACGAGGGCTCCTTGCTATTGCCAAGTACCTAGCATATATTCTGAGGGCAGCTACATATTTGAGAGAGTGAGTGGCCAAGGGTCACGCGGAGGGCGGCAATACCCTTGTCCGCCATTACGGCAGTGCCCAGCGAGCAGCATCCTTCCACGTGCCATTGCTTTATCACACCTATACAGGTACGGTAAGGAGAGGGAGATTCCTCCGGCTCTCCGTGACATACTACAGTTCTACGATAATTTCGGGCGGCTTGACGCCATTGTACAGTCAGCTGGTGCTTGCGACAATTGCAGGTACCCGGGATTCTCTGAGAGGAAAAGATACGTGACTTCGCGAACATTCCTTAATGCACATGTATATACACAGGACTCTAACCCGATGTCGATATAATCAGTTAATCGTCCGTCGACATTGTTATGCGCCTTAAATTGGATAATACTATATTGACAACTCTATTCTAGCCACCTGATTCGAGTCAGGTGTATTTCCTACTAACCAGTTTTTCTTTCAGTAATGTTAACGTCTACTCTTGTCTTTTAAAGAACAACTATCCTATGAGATATAATTATAGTCATATGAGTTTTATAGCGTACGTTGGAAATAGTCTCTAGTATGTTCATGTATATTAATATGCTGCCGTGATTAATCCTTATAACCTATGTATTGATACTGTGCGACGTGAATTATTTAGATATGTCTGTGTGTGAATAAAAAGAATTTACTTTGATAATTTTCCGAAAGGTAAGACGACGCGGAACCAGAGTCAGATTGTAATGCTATCCGGTACAGACACACAAGTGGAGATTGTTAAAGCGTGCGATACAACAAAGAAGTTTTGGGACAAACTTTTGTCAGTACATGAGTCAACTTTAGGACAGCTGATTGTTTAATCTTAATGGAACAATTTTCTAAGACAGAAATAATGCAAAATAAGGACATTGCATCTTACATTGGTCGTTTGGAGCTAATCTTTTGTCAATTAAATAAAAAAGCTGAATCACAACGCCTGAATTGTAGTTAACTAGTCGTATAATGTCAACATTGTCTCCGGAGTATTTCGAGTTTAAAAGTGTGTGGGAATCAATTTCAACAGAAGATTGTATGGTAAATAACTTGATTGAGCGTTTAAAACTAACCGAGTTAAGATTTCTAAACAAGCGTAACAATTTTGAAATCTCCTTGGCCAAATCCGGATCTAAAAAGAAAGTTGAGAAACTAATTGTAAGTCAAGTCAGGATAAGAAGAAAAGTAAGAAGTGTTATATTTGTTAATAGAATAGGACACTTCGAGAATGACTACTCTAAGGATCCGAACAGACGAGCGACTTTATCACGCGACGGAGAAGCGCGTCAGACCTGTATAGACGGGAAACTTTGTTGCGCGACAGAGAAGCCTGTACAATATTTATACGGATTTATGGCGCTTCTCTGACACGAGACAAAGTCGTGCATCTGTACGAGTCTATCGCGTTTCTTTGTCGCACATCAAAGTCGCTCGTCTGTTCCATACCATAAGGAAAGAAAAATAACTTTTCAATGCCCTCGAAAGACTCACAGAAGGACGTTAAAACACATGATGATGCATTCATTTCTACAAATAAGCACTCTAGTAAAATTGAATAGTTGGCAGATTCTAGTGTCTCAGCGCACATGACAAGCAATAAAAAGTATTGTTACGTACGGAAATTTTATCCTAAAATTTCGGACGACGCACGTTAGAATTTTTGAACGCTTTAGACGATGCTAGCTCAGAATTCCGAGCGAACGCTCAGGTCCCAAAATAAATGTTTAGTTTATCCTATGGTTATCGGACGGCTGTTGACAGGCTGAGGCCCAGATGGGCCCAAAACTACGTTTCTAGAAACTTCTAGAAAACCTTCCCCCTTAAGACGTGTAGGAAGTAGTGAGAATCTCGCGCGGGGGGTTCTGACCATTTCGGGTATAAATAGGGCGGAAAACGCCGCAGAGCGACACATAGTTTTTGACTTCGGCTCTAGTACTTCAATCTCAGTCACTTCATTCTCGACTTTAATTTCAACTACATACATCGTTTTAATTTAACTCTTATTCGACTTCAGACAGTCATTTTCCGACATTCGATTGTACGCTCAAGTCCGAGCATTCGCGCTTGATTCTGCGTCTTAATCCCTGTACTCTTGTATTTTAAGATCGCGTTTCACGCACAATTTAATTTGTACTAAGATCTGAAAAATAAAGATAAGATAAGTTTGAGAAAAAAATAAGCTTGAAATCTCTAGAATCTCATCTCGTATTAAATTCTTAATCAATTACTCCTGAGATTCGACTCGCAGTTTTCGCTGACACAGAGCGTGGCGATCTGTTCTTTTCGTTGACGAAGAGTGTGGCGAACTGGTACTTTCGCTGCCGAAAGGCGTGGCGATTACGGGGTTAATTCTTGGGAATTGCAATAATCGTTGTTAATTCCCGAAAGTGAATTTGGCCCTTACGCTGACGAAGAGTGTGGCGGATTGGCTTTGGGCGCTGACGAAGAGAGTGACGACCTTTAAAATTTATTTTTGAGAACTCGGGCTGAATGACGTAAAAGGAGGTAAACGAGTTCAAATCAAACGAATTAGATTCCAGATCAAACAAGCCATTACTTCTAATCAAAATCCTCTCTCCCTCTTCCAAAAATTGCAACAATTAGAAAAAACGCACCTCCATTTAAACCTATTCCTGCCGACTTCGACATTGATTATCCTAATTACAATCAGATAGATAAAAGTGATCCTTGTTACGAAACTTATAGACTTCGATATCTTTTTGGTTCAGAGCAATAACGACGACGACGACGACGACGACGACGACGACGACGACGACGACGACGACGACGACGACGACGACGATAATAACTTTCGACTTGTCCAAATCCCTGGTAAATTGCTTAAATGCATTGACCAAAAACGAATGAACAACAGACAGAACGTGACAGTATTTTGTTTTATACAAACCATTTCACACTTGAAGTCATTCGTGTAGATGATAAACAAACAATTCTAGAACTAACTTATGGAAGTAGTACAATCAATGTGAAAATGGAAATCAGAGATAAATGATGTTACGTCCAAACCCCAGAATTCAGGAAATTATTACTGGGGAGCGAAGAAAAGGCTAACCAGAGAGTAGGGATATGGAAGGACGCAAATAGATACCTACTTTGTCACTCTCGCAGATACACGCACTGAGGCGCGTGCCGCGAGTCGAACGCACTTTTCCATCCAGATGGGTCAATATCCCGTAGGGACGCTATGACGTCTTCCGTGAGCGGTGCAATCGTTGGTCCTGTTTTAGATTAAGGAATTTAATCCCTTTAACCTAGAACGGTCCTTGCGCGATTTCGAGAGCGGGATGAGTAGTGGGCGGGGTCTTAGTTTAATATAAATAAAGATGAAAATTTATATAGGTATAACATATTAAAACATTTATTAAAAATATAGGATGACTAAACTATCGATATTACAAATAAATGAGAATTAGACAAATCAAACACAAAATTAAATACATCTATGATAAATTTAAGAGTATGTAAAGGATGTATGTATGTGTGCATTACTCGCGGGTGTTACAATGATTTGGAGGTAACCGAGCAGAATTTTTTTAGGAGAAACCTATACTGAACTTAACATTCTGTCCGCTATTATTACAATTATAGTTTAAATAAACTTACATGACTTCTGTGTGTGTGTGTGCGGGCGCGCGCGCTTGCTCGCTCGCGCGTGCGTGCGTAAGTGTGTGAGTGCGTGAGTGCGTGTGAGTGCGTGAGTGCGTGTGTGCGTGTGTACGTATGTGCGTGTGTCCGTGTGTGCGTTTATAGATTCAAATAAACAGAAATTTTTATAACGAAATTACGTTATAACGGTTACAGGATTTTCAGAAACGCACGTCCCAGACTTTGTTTTCATCTGTCGAGACAGCACGCTCAATACTGTTCGTCGAACTTAGCCGCAATCTCCGTGACAAACACGAAAATAAGTTCCCCGCTTCCGCTCGCGTTCAGGCCTAGCCGATCAACGCGATCATGCACCGTGAGACGCGTCGCGCTGCCCGATTCGTCGGAGCGGCCGGCTCCGACACGTGCATTGCCCCAACGAGCGAATAGCGATCTAGCTATCGGTGCGTGTTCGTTTCTGAAAAACGGAGTCTTCGAGCGAACTGCGTTAAAACCTCGCGCAGAAACGTTAGTCGAACGCAAATCACGCAGTTCTAATCTGAATCGCGCCATCTTCACCTCGCACCGTCTGAATCGCTATTTAATCGCATCGCATTCTAAACTGCGCGTATCGAAACATTATCTTGAATTCAAGTAATTAAGTTAAGTGTTGTTTGAGGGGCCTGCGAACTGCCGATTGTGCTCCGCTCGCGACCGTTCCTCTGCCTCGCGCGTTCAAGGTCTCCGCTGGCCGCGAACAAGATCTCCGTCCCGCGAAAAGCTTCGAGCCAGAAGCTTCGTCAAGATTTCCGCTCGCGACGATAGGCAGCAATCAAGGACGGACACAAAGATTTCCGTAGTCGCGGTGCACGATTCGTCGTTCCTCCTCGTGTAACGAATAAAGAATTGAGTTTTGCGCAAAAACAGTATCTTGCGAGTACTTTCCTCCTCCCATCCCTCCAGCGAGTCTACGGATTCGCGTTACATACGCTTCTCGCTCAACTCTGAGCGGAACTTAGCCTCAGGGCGATCTCGCCGAGATCGGCGCCCGAACATACAATAAAATTTTTTGTTAAACTTTTCTTGAATTTAAGGGCTCCTTGGTGCGCCATGTCGCCAGGTTTATAGTAGATCAGACAAAGTTGATAAAAACGTAGTCGCATATGCCTTATCTGTTTGGATTTCGTCATCTGGAAGTTTCCTCTCGATTTCTTGATCTCGTGAGCAAACATGAAGGATAGAATAAGAAAAAAAGATAGGAAAATTTGACACATGTCGAGATCATAGCTTACTTGCCGATGGATAACCGTTATGGCACACTGAACGTGATGAGCGATATTTAATGAGAGCTCTGCTTTTCCAGTGACGTCCGGTAAAAGCAGAGCTCTCATTGGCTATTGCTCACCACTCATCGCTCATCGTGTCCAGTGTGCGAGGGCCATTAGTGCTCAGTTACTTATTTTAATCTTAACAGTTATTTTAAATTTTTTAGAAAATTTTCACGAAAAAAAGAAATCGTGTCCACTGGACGTAACACTGGCAACAAAATTATTTGACAATTATGCCCAAGAAGTCGAAATCTGTTTTCAATCAGCAAAAATATTGAAAAGAGCTTCAAATTCAAGACAGATAAAAAAAGTTGTCAGGTTGAAAAAATGGAGAAACAAAGATGACAGGGACCCGATTCTTTATCGACAAACGTAAAATCCGCTCTAACAGAAAAGCTGCAAGCTTATTGGCTAAAAACTGTGCGATAGACAATCAATTTGCAGCCTTTTTGTTAGAGCAGAGTTTGCGCATACGTTTCTCGTTAGAGAATCGGGCCCCAGAACAAAAGATGGAAAGAGGGTTGTACGCGTTAAACATGCGTGTAAAAATCCTAGATGTAGCTGCTGAAGTGCACATTGTGTTAACTTATGATACACTGCAACTCTAAAAAGATCATTTCTGCCATCAAAACAAAACTCATATCTGAAAAACTCTCAAGCAGCAAGGAATTAAAATCAAGGTTAGTGAAGAATTTTATGACGGATATGTTTATGGCAAACAACACAGAGATAGTTTCATCCACAGAAAGTGTCGACCAACCAGGAGGAATAATTAATGCGAATGTTTATTGGCAAGAAATATCAATTGAAGGATCATGATATTTTGTTTGTTTTAAAGACAATTTCTCTAAATTTAGACGCATTTTCTTTTTGCAAGCAAAGTCCAAGTTTGCAAATTGTTTGTCAAATTTTATTAACAAAGCAAGAGCTACTACTTAAAAATCAAGGTATCTGTGATGGAGAAAAAGAGTTCAATAACTAAGAAATGCAAAGCATTTTTGCAGTTGAAGGAACAAACTTCCAAAAAACAATGCCTTACACATCAGCACAAAATGATACTGCAGAGCGAGAAAATCGCATACTTGTCAAAGCTGCGCGTTCAATGCTACGTGCTAGAAACTTACCTATTTAGCTCTGGACAGATGTAATAAATACTACCACATATGTTTTAAATAGGATTGGATTTACTCCGGAAAGAGAAAAGGTGCCAATTCAACTCTGGTCTGCAACAGAAGACATCTATATCAATCATCTGAAGATTTTTGGTACTCAGTGACTTATACACGTACCAAAGAAGAAATAAAAAGGAAAGTGAGACGAAAAAGGTATTAAAGGCTATTTTGATATTGCGAAAACGGCTATCGAATTTGGCTGTCAAAAAAGAATCGTATTGAACTGAGCAGTGATGTTATCTTCAAAGATAAAAATCTTTTGAAGAGAAAGGCAGAATTATTAATATAATGACTCAACAACAACAAAATGAGTAATAAATCACCTGCTACAGTCAAAGAAAAAGAGCAGGATCAATCTGATGAAAAAGTCAAACGACTTGTACTCAACTTTATCTAACAAAGAGTTAAGCGATCCAGGTTATTGAAGAAATAAAATCATCAAAGATGTCAACAAAAAGTCGCTGCCAGTGTGTCGGAGCAATCAAGAGTCTAAAAGACTAAATTATTTGGATGACTATGAATGTCATTTCACAGATGTGTTTCATAGCGGAAACCGAATCTTCGCCATCCTTCAAGGAAATGGCGTCGAAGAATGCTGATCAGTAACGGAAGAAATGGATGAAGAAATAGTCTTTTAATAAAAATAACACATGGAAGCTAGTAAATATGCCTGAAAACTAGAAGTTAGTACACAATCGTTAGCTTCTTCGAATAAAAATCAAAGTCAATGGTTGTCTGGATCGATTCAAGGCTCTAGACTTGTCGCAAAGGATATTCACAAAAACAAGGCGTAGACTATAAGACATTTGGCCTTGTTGTTTGATGTGAAACAGTACAAGCAATCCTGAGTGTTGCAGCCACTGAGAATCTTTAACTCTTGCAATTTGACATAAAGACAGTATTTCTGTACAGAAATCTTAAAGAAGAAGTTTATATGAAGCAACTAGAATGATATGACAATGAATCAGACAGAGTCTGTAAGTTAAACCAGAGTCTATATGGTTTCAAGCACCAAATATTGTTAGAATCAATAATTTGTAAACTTTATTGAACAACATAGTCTAAAGCAAAGTTTGGTTGATCCTTGTCTATTTACACGTATAAGAAACAATAACAAACTATTGATTGTAATTTACATGGATAACGGAATTGCTAGATCAGATCAGAAAGAAATCTAGATGTTTGTACGAAAGTTGAAACACAAGTTAAAAATCACTATACACATGTAGAACCACCGGAGAGCTTCCTGGAAATTCATATTCTTCGACAAAAAATGGATCAATATTTTCATTCAACGAATTTCTCAGAGAGGATTTTGGACAAATTTGGAGTGTCTAAAACAAAACCTGTTTCAACCCTTTAAAGAAATTATCCGGAAGAATAATTCAGAGAAAGTTTTTAACAAGAAGATTCCATATTGTCAGACTATGGATAGCCTAATGTAATTGTCATTAACAACTTGTCCAGATTTAATATATGCAGTCAGTATGGTTTAAAAGAAATTGGATTCACCAACGCTTAACAGTTGGAATGCAGTAAAACAAATCTATAAATATTTACGAGGTACAATTGACTACAGACTATTTCATAAAACTAATATTAGCGAGGAACTATGAGTTTACGGAGCAGCAATCTCATGGACAAGCCACAAACAGCGTAGTGTTACCCGTTCACCAGCGGAAGTAGATTCTGTTACTGCTTGTGAGGATACAAAGAAGTTGGTTGGGCTGACTCGTTTATTCAATGAAAATTTAGTTATAAACTACGTCCTTACTTTGTACGTGGATAATGCAAATGCAATTAAATTAGCCAAAAATTCAGAGTTGCAAAAGATCAAAGCATATCGAAGTAAAATATCATTTCTCTGAAAATTGAACTTTGTAAACTTTGAAATGCAAGTTGTGGATGTAATGATAAAACCATTGAATTGAATAAAATTTAAGAGTTTGTGGGATATGATGGGAGGGTTGTTCCTGTAAATTTATTTTTAAGAGAAAGTGTTGAAAAGCAAATTAATTTTAAGTTAGCAACAAGTTACTTAAACAGTAACGTCTGCTAAGAGCTTACGAACCGTGCCGCATGCTATACTGGCATAATTTTGGCAATAGCAAAGCATGATCTGCCGTGTCAGATATATGCGTAAATAAAACAAAAATGAAACAGAAATCTAGCAGAATTTGACATTATATGATAGCAAATCGTGGTGGCACGTTATGCACGGTTTCTATTGCGTTTCTGCGATTACATATTGTGCAGATCGTGCTGTTAAAAAATAAGCTTAATGAGGACGCAGTGGAAAGGAATCTGCTGCATATTTATGTTTAGATCTGCTGGCATATTGCCGGTATTTTGCTAACATTTGGCTATTCGGATAGTTATTATATAGGATAGCTCTAACCTATGCTGTATGTTTTTGTTTTTCTCTTCTTTAGTCGGATTGCTCTGTAGAAGACTTGCTAATAGTTATAATAATAATTTCTGTGTTCTGTTGGATTAATTGCATAAATTTTTAACAACTAGAAAATAGAGATTTCCATTTATACTCCTATAACATTTTCTGCAACTACAAATGTCAGCAACAAATTATGTTTACGCAAATGAGAAACATACTTTGTTATCGTCAATTCTGCTGGCACACTTCCGTCAATGTGCAACAACCTTTGTCGGCAAAATATATGACAGAATGGTAGCTAACAGCAACCAGATACCGAACATATTGTTGGCAAATTGATGGCAAATGCCAAGCGGTTTACTTATTGCAAACAATGTCAGCAAACATCTCGCAAAAATACGACAATGTATGTTGACGACAGATGACTCGGATAAGCGAGCAGGTCTGTTGAACGTATTGACGACAGATTCACGACGAATATCAAACAGCATTTTGCTATTTGATAACTACTTTTCTAGGCCAGGTTATTGTCTCGGCTCGAACGATCTCTGCACTACGTACTCAGGATGTCGTCGCGTAAGGCTCAGGGAATCAGAAACTCGGAAAAGGGTGTTTAAGAAAAGACTTTAATAATAACTGATAAATACAAGGAATACTTGCGGTTACTCGCACACACTCGGTTTTAACGGGCATCGGCCCTTCGCTCGGATTCCTCGCACGTCTTTCTCTCTCGAGTTTTCTCGATCGACTCTCCCTTTTCCCGCGCTCACACACACTCTCTCGACCATCACGCTCGCTCGCTCATTGGCTCTCGTCGTTTCGCTCAGTTATTAGCTACTGCCATTGCACGCTCATCCCTTTATCTCTCTCACTCAATACTCGCTCGTTATCATATTACAAAAGTGTCAGCATTCGTCACGCAAAAATGCAACAGCATCTGTTATGCCGTAAATCTTTCTTCATTTGTTGGGACAGATTTGGTCAGTGTTTGATATAAGTCTGTTGACATGTTGGCGACAAACCTGCTCCTTGTATGGCGTAAATCTTTCGTCTTTCATTACAATGCTCTATCAAATACTTTCATCTTGCCAACATATTGCTAACAAGTAAGGTCATTGGCTTAGTTTACACCGTGTTAAATCCGCGCGACCTGACCTATACTCTGACCTAAATTAGGCCTCTAACGAAACGTTTACACCATATAGACTTATATGATACTATGTAGGTTACATTTAGTTCTCATGTGAATGAGTATTTTTTCATGTTTACTTTAATCGCAAGTACGCGACGTTATCTGTTACACAGCTTCATTCTACTGTTACGCACAAAGCTTTGTAGCACGTTAAAACTAAAGCAGAGCCATCTATACTAGTTTTTAGTAAGTGTACTTTACGTCTTTGGGTGATTTTTAGGCTGTCTGCGTTTACACGTGTTACATCGACCGGTCTAAGTAAAAGCAGGGATCGTGAAAAAGAGACTTGACCCAAACGCTTCCCAATTGTTTACACCGTCGCGCCCTATTGTATTTGGGTCGAATCTAGGGTATAGGTCGCAGCCTAAATGTACAGTGTAAACTAAGCTATTTTTAAATTAAAAGAATATACAAATGTCGGATCATCCGATAGATGACATCCGATAGAATCCGTTTCTCTTAAGAAAAATACGATGAACAATGATATAAGCCAGTAAGCAAAAAATCATTATTACAATGTTATTGCAACGATATTCTAGAACTTGTAATGTTGTTAAATATGTAGTTCTTAATGTTGTATAAAACATCATTATGAACATACTTTGATCACGGTTCCGAAATTTCAGTAATGTTGAAATGGGAGTGCCATAACGTTGCAAATAACATTGCGCTAAGGTTTTTCTATCATTCCTGTAATGTTTTTGAGATAAAAATTTAAACGTACTACCAACTTTATTACAATATTATATTAAGATTACCGTAATATTAATTCTAACATTTATTTGAAGTTGTTATTGATATTTTGTTTTCATTTCAGCAATATGTATTTATTTTCAATAAATATGCACTACACTAATTATCATAAAAAAGTAGTTTTATTTATATGAACAAATATATATACATATACATATATAGGTTTTATTATGAGTTTTATTCGTGTGCCAATTATCTCTGCAAATTATCTCTACAAATTATCTCTGCCAATTATCTCAGAAAATATTGATCCTAGGAAGGGAAGTTTTTGAAGTCAGCCTTTAGATAAGGGAAATTAAGGTGCCTTCTAACTCTTCTTTAGGCAATGCGATACAGGTGCTCTAGTTCAATATAACTCTTTTACTATTTTTCTTTAAACTCTTATTCTTTCCTTTTAAACAAATTATTAATCTTTCCGGATCTTTACCAAACAGTTGCTGGAAAATGAGAATTTTTTGTTCAGTTTCAGAAATATTAGTAACATCTTTAGTGATTCATTCTGTGTATCAAAATACATAATGTTACTTTTTCCTCATATCTCATGGGATATAAGGAAAAGATTAGGGAAATGGATGAGAGCAGACGGGTCAAGAAATGTTGGATAGAGAAAGAGAAAAACAAATGGAAAGACAGATATGGTAGAGAGAGAGAAAAGTACTATAATAGAAACGGGTGGGGGGTGGAAACAGTCGAGTCGTTAAGGAGAGAAGGGAAGAACTTAGGGGAAGAGATTAAATTAAGAGACTGGGAGATACAGAGGCAAGTAGAAGAGAATAATATAATAGAGTCAAAGTATAACAGGAAGTATAAAGAGTTAGAGAGAGACGGAAATAGACCGGAATATCTAAGGAGGGCAAACATAGATAAACAGATCGAAGGGGATAGTATCAGAACCCTGATAAATCTGAGATGTGGTAACATGGAATCGAAGAACATGTATTGGTGGGGGAGAAGAGAAAAAAATGTGTCTGTTCTGCAAGGAAGGAAGGGATAATTTGAAGCATTATGTGAAGGAGTGCAGCAGTATAAAGAACCGGTTTATAGAACTAGGGAGGGATAACAGGAAAAGAATAGATAGACTATGTAACGATAAACTAGATACAACCAAAAAAAATATTAAGGAAATTATATAGGGATAGGAAAAAGATAGAAGCGGAGATGAAAAAAGATAGGCGAGAACAGTAGTGATAAATAATGGCGAGCTTTAGCGTGAGGAATGATCCCGTAAAAATTGTTGTGATTGACGGGCGATGTGCGGATGGATGAGTGTGTTAAGGAACCTATTGTAAACCAAGTCTATTTCTTGGCAGCAGCCGAAGTTAAATAAATATTATTATTACATTATGTTACTTTTTTACCTTTTAAGATTTTTTTCTTTGTTTACGGGTGTTTGCAAATCTAAGCCATTCCATTATAGTGTTCCAAGTTTTTCTCTGTATTACAAGGGATTGTTGTCTAAAAACCTCTAAAACAAGAAGAATTTAATATAGTTTGGATAAGAGAAAGGTTATAATTTAATATATATACATAATTTAATAATAATAAGCAGCTTTATTTACGACTTGCGTAAAAGCTTCTTGGTCATCGTTTAGCATTTCCTCAAAAGTAAAAAAACTGTCAATAGAAGTTAAGGGAAAATGTTCTCCAATCTTAGTATCTTGTACAGAGTTTTCCTTATAATATATTGTTTACTGATGTTTATCTTAGCCAGGTTCAAATTTTTCAAATGGTGGTTTCTTGAATTTGATACAATTGATCCTGTATGTTCAGATATATTCATTGCCCTGTACATATAAAATATGCTTACAATAATATATTTAAATACTTTAGAGTGTGATAGCATATATATGTAAAAAAAATATAAAAATGAATAAAAAGTCAGTTTTGGTCTTGTTTATACTGATCGTTCGTTACGTCTATCAACTTTATACTAATTTTATACTAAATTACTCTTTCAGTGATATATGCAAACAATGATGGTATTAAAGCCGTACAATACTTCTTCAACAAATCGTCTTCATGCATATTGTACCACCTTTATACGTTATCGTTTTTTGCCAAATTTGGAGGTTATTTTATAAAAAGTTACACTGTTTGGTACAATCAAAATAATAGCATTGACGAAACTTGATGATATTTTTGATGTCCAAGGCATAGAACATAGATAGATTTGATATTTCCTTTCTTCTGTAAATCTCTCTTGTAAATCGGAAAATGAATCCTGCATCACCAGCTACTATTCATAGCACGTATGGTTAATTAAGTTCTTATCATTAATATACAACTTTTAGAATATAATAGTTACTTACTTATATATAAATATGCTGTGAATAAAGAGCACTCCGCACTGCTCGATCCACACACGTGTATACGCACTTACGCATCGTATGTAAGATAATCATGTACATCATGGCTGTCGCGGTGATCGTTGCGCACAATATAAAACAATAACATTATAGCAACAGAAAATTAATGTACTACCAACGTTATTTCTAAGTCCAAATTACAAGGAATTTTGAACTGTTACATTGATCTCAAATAAATGTCAGTGTAACATTTGAAAAATATTTTCTGTAACGTTTTTAAAATATTTTAACAACATTCAGAAAAATTATATTACGAAATAATATTTTTCAAATATGTGTATAATATTATTAAAAAACGTTTAAAAAATACACATAAAGTCAATATTTCTAAACGTTAATTTAATGTTCCTTGCTTACTGAGAAAAACGATATATAAATCACGAAACTGCACATCTTGTATCAGTTGTATCGTAAAGTCTACTCTTATAATAAAGTGTGGCATACTTTTTGAATTGATGGACGTTAATGTAAAACTTATTTTAGTTAATAGTTTTTTAAGACTAATAATAATTAAATGAACACAAAGGCCTATATTCTCAACTCTCTTTTATTGATAAAAGTGCGCTCTTATTTCTGAAATGCTCTAGTATATGTATTGTGAACTATTGAGGAATCGTTTATTCCGTTCACTTTTCAATTTAATTGTTCAACTTGATAGCAACTTGCCGGCAAAATTGCAGACATTTTCTGGTCTACGTTTGGTGCCAATCGGCTGCCGCTTTGCAGTAAACAGATCTGTCCTGAGTTTGTTGTCAATCTGTCATCAAGTTGCCATTGTCAAATTTGTTCTGTTGTTATCGTCAATTTGATTGCGGAATATGTTCTTCAGATTTAGTCTTCACATTGGAGACCAACTGAAGACACAGTAGGCTCTGGCTTTGGCATTATCATTCCGCTGGCATTTGTTTCCCTTTTGGCAACATTTCACAGCCAAAATGTTTGCTGGCTAAGTTTTGAGATAACCTTGACGTGACTTTCAAAACATTCTCAAGGTTAACCAAAATCACCCTTATTTGGCCTCCTAAGAGACGAACAATTTGTGTCTAAAAAGTTTCTGTTACATATTTACATACATATATATATATTAGTTTTGCTTCCTCATAGAGGAAGCTTTGTTTTCGTAAAAAAAATTTTTTTTGAGTTGCTTTTGCCAATGTGTTCAGAATGTTCTAAAACGTCGAAAAATCGCTATTTTAAAAAATGTCGGTATGTGTGTATGTATGTGTGTATGTGTGTATGTGTGTATGTGCCAAATTTACCGAAATTTCTATAACTCCAGAACTAATCAACCAAATCTTAACGAATTATATATGAAATAGAGGTAGAAAAAACTGAAGAACATATAGAATTAATAAAAATTGCTAATAATCAAGGGGTTCTTTTTTAATAAAATTTTGAATTTTTGCAGAAATGTTGCTTCCTCCTAGAGGAAGTTTTCGTAAATTCGTATATGAACCTTTGATCGCGTATAAAGTTGGCTTTAATCGACCAAATTTAAAAAAATTATATATAAAATAGGGGTAGAAGAAACCAAAGAAAAGATTGTTTTTTGAGTTTTTAATGTCAATATGTTCAGAGTGTTCTAAAACGTCAAAATATTGCATTAAAAAAATGTCGGTATGTGTGTATGTATGTATGTATGTCTGTGCCAAATTTACAACAATTTCTACAACTCCAGAACTGACCAACCAAATCTTAACGAATTATACATGAAATAGGGGTAAAAAAGACTGAAGAATATAATAGAATTAATAAAAATTGTTAATAATAAAGGAGTTGCCGATTTTTGTTGAAAAAAATTACCAAGTTTACCGAAATTTTTTAATTTTATTATATTCTTCAGTCTTTTCTATTTCTATTTCATATATAATTCTTTAAGGTCGGTATTCATAGTCGGGTCTTATAATATCCAAGATCGTCTCGAGTATAGTCTTAAGGCGTCATCAGCCAATCAGAGGGCCGTATATTAGCATCTTAAAACATCGCTTCCTCTATGAGGAAGCCAAGTGCAAATTTCTAATTTGCACAATTTTGTAATTTTTTTTAAAATTTATTAATGGCTTTTTTATACTGTTCTGAAATAAACTCATGAAAGCTTTACTATTATAAATATTGGCAGAATTTGTTCGCCGTATATTAGCATCTTAAGACATCGCTTCCTCTATGAGGAAGCCAAGTGCAACTAATTTGCACAATTTTGTAATTTTTTGTTTATGCTTTAATTTCCGCAAATTTGGAGATATCGATCTATTTCTAATTTTATTATATTTTTTTGTTTGTCATTCAGCTCACATTAAAAGCGATATCATATCCAGTTTTAGTTTATGGTCCATGTCGGACTGTCTAGTTCTTTTTTTGTTCATGTTCTTCTTTTTTCCGTTTCCGGTTCCGTCGATTTTACGCACGCTGTTACATACACGAGAATAAAGCCACATATTAAATATCGGATTCTTGTGTCTCTTCACTTGAGTAATCCTAACAGATTATCTGCCATTCCACATTAACCTGATTAAGGTAAATAAGTAACAAGTTATGGGCCCAGATCCGAGGCAGGAAAAGTGAAGTCTTGAGGAAAAACCTGTACGAGCGTATAGAGGTTATACCGTATAAAGGTTATATCGTCGCGTGCTCTACTATTATCGTAATAAGGAAGCGATGGATAGTTTCAAACACTTTCAAATCCAAAAGTTTGACGGAAAGAATTTCCAATTATGGAAATATCAAATGGAGATAATATTCCGATCAGAGAAGTACATGTTCGAGATTTATCACCGGAACGACACAACGCCCATTGGAAGATGCACAATTACAAGCCGCATGGGATCAACTAAATGCAAAAGGAATTTTGCTGATATCCTCTAGGATGGAATACGATCAGCTGCAAACGGTTGTAAGTTGCAAAACAGCACCGGAAATGTGGAATCGCTTAAAAACCATACATGAACAGAAGGCAGTAGTAAACAAATTGCAACTCAAACAACAATTTTTTAACTATAAAATGTCAGAAACTGATATAGTTGCTCAACACTTGAGTAAAATTGATTCCCTAGCTCAGGCACTCGGTGATATAGGAGAGCAGATCACAGAAGTGGACAAAATAGCGAAAGCACTTCGAAGTTTATCTATGAAATACAATGGTTTTATTACAGCGTGGGATTCTTATGATGAAGGCAAGCAGACGTATGATAATTTAGTTGCGCGACTGTTAAAAGAAGAAAAGCGTCTAAGCGAATTAGAAGATATGGCGGTAGCGTTTGCATCGCTAAATACAGGGAAGAACTCGAAGAACAAAGATAAAAAAAGAAATAGTCAGAAAGGAAAAGTATTTGATAAGAGAAATATAGAATGTTACTATTGCAATAAAAAGGCCATTACAAATCGGAGTGTCGGAAGAGGCAAGACACCAGCTGGAGATAATAAACAAAAACATCAAGTACTGGTTGTTGAGCAGAGGAATGTAACTGCAGTCATCAATGAAGACGATTGGCTAGGAGACAGCGCCGCATCGAAGCATATGTCCTTCAGAAGAGATTGGTTCACCACGTTTCAAGAAAACAACGATGGAGCTACTACGTCAGTCCAAATTGGGGATAATACTCACATTGAAGTGGAAGGTTATGGCTCTGTTGAAGTCCTGGCATTAGTCAACGGTGAATGGGAGCCACGGACAATTGAAAACATCTTGTATATACCAAAGTTAAGAAAGAACTTATTTTCTGTGGGCGCCACGACAAGTAAGAATTTAAAGGTTATTTTTCTTAAGGACCCAATGGAAGTTTATAGTAATAGATTAGTAGCTGTAAGTATCAAGCAGTCAAATCAATGTTATAAAATGTTATTTAAAACTACAAGCAATATAGAAGCAAATGTATCAATTTCAAACTCTATTATGTTATGGCACGAAAGACTTGGTCACCCAAATTTTCAGACAATGAAGAAACTAGCAGACAATGGATTACTTCCGGCGTGGAATTAAGACGACAGAAGGATTGTTTTGCGAAACATGCCAGTACGCAAAACTGCATCGTTTACCCTTTAAAAGAAATCTAGAAGAAAGAGCCTCAAAGCCCGGAGAATATATACATATAGATTTATGTGGCAAGATGTCTCATTCTTCAGTCAGCGGAGCTTATTATTTTATTTTATTCAAAGATGATTGTACCTCTTATCGGATTGCAAGATTTATCAAACATAAAAGTGATGCTTTCTTAAAGTTTTGTGAGATCCAGAAATTAATTGAAAAACAAAGGCAATTATTTTAAAAGAATCAGAAGCGATAGAGGTCTGGAGTTTGACAACAAACAATTCAAACAACACTGCAAGAAACACGGAATCATCCAAGAATATAGTGCTCTATATACTGCAGAGCAAAATGGAAAGATCGAACGAGAAAATAGGACGATAGTAGAAGGAGCTCGTAGTATGCTACTTGCAACTAATCTACAGCCAGGTTTATGGGCTGAGGCAGTCAACACAAGTATTTACCTATTGAATCGACGTTCTCGTGAACTGGATAAGAAAATACCCTATGAATTATAGACGAAGAAAACGGTTGTCTTGAAGCATCTCAGAAGATTTGGTTTCGAATGCTACATTCACGTTCAGAAGCAGTTTAGATCAAAGTTCGAGAGTAAATCGAAAAAGATGATACTAGTGGGATACGATAATAATAGCCCAAATTATAGAGTAATGAATCCGAAGAGCCGACAAATAACAATAACGAGAGATGTCATCTTCAACGAAAAAGGCAGCAGCAATTCACAAACTGAAGAATATAAGCATGCAGTACTTTCGATCAAAGACATAGAACATCAAGAAGTTTTGGACAATGCAGACATTGATCCGGCAGAAGAAGACAATAATCAAAATGTTCGCGATAATCCAGATAACACTAACAAGAATGAAAATCCAATAGAAGGCCAGCGAATATTATGTGATAGAAGCAAGATTCAACCACCAGCACAATACGATGAATATCAATTAGCGTGCGCAGCTATTGTAACTGAAGAACCGCAGACATATGATGAAGCGATGTCAACCAACGAAGCTGAGCATTGGCGTCAGGCAATGGTAGAGAAAATGGATTCTCTTTTATTTAATAGAACTTGGTTACTGGTCCCGCTACCAAAAGGTCGTAAAGTACTAGACTGTAAGTGGGTATATAAGATTAAACGCAAAACGGATGGTTCAATTGAAAGGTATAAAGCTCGATTATGTGCAAGAGGTTTCTTACAAGTAAAAAGTATAGATTTTCATGATACTTCTCATCCGTGATAAGATATGATTCGATAGAGTATTATTAGCGATAGCTACGATATATAATATGGATATACAACAATTTGATGTAAAATCTGCCTTTCTGCACGAAGAGTTAACCGAGGAAATATTCATGAAACAGCCGGAAGGTTTTAACACAAATCCTAATCTATGTTGTAAATTATATAAGAGTATATATGGACTTAAACAATTGTCACGCGTCGGTAGAATGATAAATTTAAAGAATTCTTGAAGTTTTTTAATTTTAGTCAGTTAGAATCCGATAAATGTGTTTTCTTAGCAATTATCAAGGGAGAAGTAGTATTTCTCGCACTTTACGTTGACGATGGTCTTGTTCTATGCAAAAGGACAGAAATTATTAATGATATACTATTAGCACTTGATTCAGAGTTTAATATCACACGAAGTAACCCAGATTGTTTTGTTGGCCTAGAAATTAAAAAAGATCGCAAAAAAGAAGAAACTTTTATTTGTCAGAGTAGTTACATTACTAGATTATTACAGAAGTTTCACATGGATGAATGTAAATTAGTTACAACGCCAGCAGAATCAAACATAATGTTAAGTATCAACGATTGTGTTAAGGACTCGGATTGGTTGGTATATCAAAGAGTAGACGTAAATTATTTTAAGCAATTTATTGTGACACAACTCGAAAAAACGGATTATACACGACTCGCCGTATTGGCTTGCTGAACCGAACTGAACTCGTCGCATGAGCGACCTCCTCATATACTCTATAAAACCTAGAGAGTTATAATAACTAAAAGTTTACTATGTCCCTAGGGAAAAGCTTACTGTAGCTCACTCTATCGACAAGAAAGAAAATCAAATACGAAGCGGGAAAGTACTCAACATCCTCCCACCTTGAGTTGAGAACTGGGAGCAACTCAAAACACAAATAAAATTGATCAGAAAAAAAAACAAAAAGAACATTGCACTAAATTTTATAAGTCCAGTTTGTTTGGCGCGTTTACTCGTCGTCCACTTCTGGTACGTTCCAATTTTGCTTGAACTTCTGATGACGTATCTTCCTTATCGGATTCATCGGCTTCTTCAATCTTCGAAGGAGAAGGTTGATCTTCAGGAAAAGAATTCTCCTCAGATGATTCTTTAGTTTCGTTCGCCGACTTATTCAACGCCTCCATTTCGCCCGGAGTCGAAATCTCTAACAGATATAATCGCTGAACAGGACGAACAAGTTCTCCATTTGCAGTTTTAACTCGCACTACTCGTACTTCGCCATCCCTGCCTGGAATGATCTCGATGACCCGTCCCAAGGACCAATCTAGGCGCTTCTGACTTTCGTTTCCTATAAGAACGACATCTCCTATTTTTATCTTGATTTTATTGTTACTAGAGTAGCTCACTCTTGACAATTGCCCTAGATATTCCGACCGGAATCGACAGCGTAAGTCTGCTCGAAGCTTATTCTGACGATAGCGTAGTCTCGCCTTCAGGTTGCTTTCTTCAATCTGATCCAGATCCGGTAATCCACTTTCTTGTACATCCTGAATAAACATCGACGGAGTTAATGGGGCCAGCTGACCAGAATCCTCAGACAGGTTAGTGATGGGGCGCGAGTTTACAATAGCCTCACAGTCACAAAGCGTTGTGTATAGCTCATCTGACGTAGGGCAGACTCGTCCCAAGACCTTTTGCAGTATCTCCTTGACTGAGCGTACTAGTCTCTTTCACCATCCGCCTTACCATGCAGCGGAGGGTGGATTAAAACGCCACTCTTATTTTCTTTACGGCGCTATATTCGGTGATTTTTTTTCAATTAATTCCACGTAACAGATTGCCTGTCCCGGTGAAGTCAGTGCCATTGTCGCTAAACATAACTGACGGTCTTCCTCTGCGTGCAACAAATCGTCGAAAAGCCTCCAGAAACGCCTCAGTCGAGAGTGAAGTGATCAGCTCGAGGTGGACCGCTCGATAAACCGCACACGTGTACAGACAAATCCATGCCTTCTGACCGCCTTTTAAATACAATGGGCCAGCACAATCGACTCCTGATACTTCGAATGCAGCAGCGTCTCTTGTTCGTTCCTCTGGAAGGATTGACGGTGATGCCTCAATTCTCTTGGCATTGTATCGTTTGCATATTATACACTTGGAGAGAACGGACCGAATTGCTCGTCGACTAGATAATATCCATACTTGTTCTCTCAGGCTACTCATTACTATCTGCATGCCGGCGTGATGAAGCTCTTCGTGTTTATGTTGGATCAGTTTTCTGACCAGAGGATGCCGTGGTTCTAGGACTATGGGGTAACGGAAACCAAACTGATCTTCTCTATTGGAGATTAGAGTTTTCAAGCAAATAACTCCAGACTTATCCTTAAACGCCTTCAGACAACTGATTCTTGAGTCCTCGACACCTTCGAAAGACTTTTCTTGAGATAAATGCATCAGTGTTAATTCAGCTTGACTGAGTTCTTTTACCGACAAAACCTTGGATAGATGACAAATGCAATTTCTTCGGCATTTTGTGACAAAACGAAGGATCCAGGCCATCACGCGCAGAATTTTTGTGTATTTGGAAGATCCCTTAAGATACCAATAATCTTCTTCTGTCTTACAAGTATTCTTCATTGCGAGTTCGTGCTAGATAGATGCCTCGGACTTCTTTATCTTGATCGCGGACTTTTTAATTTCTCTATCGACTTCTGACTCGTCTACGGTATATTCAGCTGAGGGCCATTGATCTCAAGATTTCTTTAACTATTCCGGGCCCTCCCACCAACGGGATTCGAGGAGCTGCTTCGCACTACATCTTCGTGAAGGTAGGTCAGCAGGATTCATTGTTCCGGGTACGTGATGCCATTGCTCAGGTTCTGTAAGCTGACGAATTTCTTGTATTCGGTTCTATATAAAAGTGGCCCATTGCTTATTTCGTTTAATCCAGGACAAAACCGTAGAGGAATCACTCCAATAAAATTTCTCCGGCTGCTCTCCTTCCAGAACGTCCGAGGAGGAATCCATTAGCCTCACACCAATTGTGGCTGCAAGAAGCTCCAGTCTATTTATGGTCGATTTTTCCAATGGAGCTACCCTCGCTTTCGCCTCGATGAGTTGCACCTTGACTCCTTTTGAGGTCTCGGTCCGAGCAAAGAGAACTGCTGCATAGGCATCTTGGCTGGCATCGACAAAAACGTGTAAGGACGTCGAGCACTCTCTCAACTCATCTCCAAAAATTCATCGGGGTATATGTAACTTTTTTAGGAGCTTTAATTGTTGGTGCCACTCTCGGAAAATGTCTTCGATCTTCTTATTCACCTCCGTATCCCAATCCAAGTCCGTAGACCAGAGTTTCTGCAATAGTAATTTTGGGCGCAGCAGTACCGGACACGCTAGACCGATCGGATCGAATATCTTTTGCGCGGCTGACAAAATGCTTCTTTTCGTTACCTATTCAGGTAGAGGTTCCTCCAACGCAGCCTTTGTCAGCGATAAGGTATCCTGGCCTCTATTCCACGTAAGCCCGAGTACTGACGAGCTGTCCCGGATTAGCGTCGGATCGGAGTATTCCCAACCTCTCAGAAGGAAACCGCCGGCAGACATTGCATCAGTAGCTCCCTCCATGAACAGCTGCAATTCCTCGTTGGAGTCGACACTCGTCACACAGTTGTCCACGTAGAACGACTTCTGAAGTTTCCTGACGATGGCACGCTGTTCATCTGTAGTCGCTTGTTGTAGTGCTCGCTCCAGAAGCAGTTTTCAATAGTAGCACCCAACAAAAAGGGACTGCTAGACACTTCAAACACGACTCTACAGTGTCGGTAGACCATTATTTTCGTCGGATCTTCTTTACTCCACCATAGAAACCGGAGCACATTTCGTTCCTTGGGCGACACACTAATCTGAAGGAAAGCTCTTTTAATGTCAGAGATAATCCCAATCCTTCTTTCTCGGAACCGTAGTAACATTGTCGAGATTAGTTCAATGAGATTTGGTCCAACTTCCAGACATTGATTCAGTGAAGGCGAGTCTATCCCTCGTGCTGAAGCATCGAAGACTGGTCTCAGACGCGTCGTACTATTCTCTTTTAATACGTGTCTGTGAGGTAGATAATAGCCGCTGTCATTTACTTTTGGAAGAGGCACTTGTTCGATGATTCCCTCAGCTGTCCATTCTTCAAGTACTCGACAGTAGTCTTCGAAGAAGTTGTCCGATTTCAATCTTCTAGTATTAATTTCCAGTCTCTTGATTGCCATTTCTTTGTTATCCGAAAGAGAAGGATGATTCTCCTTCCATGGCAGGAACACTTCATATCGTCCGGAATTATTCACCGTAACCGTTTGGCGGAAGTAATCTTTTACTTGTTTTAGATAAGCCTCTTTAGTTTTCGTTTAGACTGGATTGGTAATACCTAATACATCCAGTCTCCACAGATCCGAAACCTTTGCATCCCGGGTAAACATAGAGACTGTCAATAGCTGGCTGGATCGACACGAGAGGTCTTTTCTTGCAAATTCTTGCCTATGACGGTCCATCCAAGACGAGTTTTGATCGCTGTTGCTCCACATTCAATTTCTTGTAGCTTGCCTGTTAAAAGCTTGCCTGCAATGTTCGCTCCAATGAGAATAGAGATGGGTTCGTTTGCTTGACCGACATCTGTCAGTCGTATTCCTTTGTGAGATAACTCTTGAACCCAAGGACCTCTTCTTATACCGGGGATGTCTTGACAAATGGTCTCCTGACCCAAGACTACAAAATTACAAGCATACGAGCCGTCCAAGCTGTTGAGTCGAATACGGTAACCTTTGTGCTGCTGGGGTTTAGTTTTTACACCTCCAAAGAGTAGATGAACTATATTATATTGTCCGACTTCCTCACAATCCAACTCCTTGGCTGTTTGATCAAGAACATACGATCGATGTGATCCTGTATCCAATACGGCTCGTACGACACGCTCCTTTTCTTGATTTCGCATTTTCACACGAAGAGTTTGGAGAAAAATCTCTGTACTCAGCGAAAGATTCGCCAGACTACTTTCCTCTTGTTTTTTGGTCGGTTCTCGGATTTTTCTTCGTCGATCCCTCAGCAGTTATTCCTCGGCACAGGAGTAGAACGTGTCGCTTGCTGCACCAGGCACACTTGATATAGTATCTACAGAATCTACGGCCATGTCCTGTTTTCAAGCAATTGAAACATGCGTTTTTTTGTTTAACGATGTCTTGTCTTTTTTCCAGAGACATCTTTCTCGCCCTTTCATATTGCGAACTGTCATGTTTCTCATTGCAGAAGATGCATTCTAATACTTTGCTTTCTTTCGTCGCGAGGAGTGCGGAAGCCGTAGCAATTTCTTTATTGGATTCAGCCTTTTGCTTCTTTTTTAATGCTGACTACTCTTGCTTTAAACCAAATCCACTAACTGCCATTGCGATTCTTTCTTCGTTTTCCACTTCCGCTTATGTAGAAAGGCCATTAAGTTTGTCAGTCGATCTTTCGGAGTAATAACGACGGGCACAGCCGAAGCACTGTCACCTAATTCTCTCGGCGCAATCTGAGTATGCCTTTGCCACGCTTGCAGCAAATCTTCGGGTAACGAGGACTCCACCAATGGATACAGCATCGCTGCGCATGTATCGGTCGTCACACCGAGTGACTTGAGAGATCTGATGTGTGTCTCTAATTTATCATAGACACTGGCTAATGACACTTTTCCCTTCGGCGTTATCGCGTTATTCAATACTAATTTCAGTAATTTACGCACGTAAACTTCGACCAACAATTCGTTTTTCCCGAATCTACTTTTTAGGCTAGCGATTACCTTGTCATAATTGTCAGCTGTCGGTGGGTAACTGTTCACTAATTCACTGGCTCTCGTATCGGGCACCATCGCTTGGAGCAGATATTGGAATTTATCTTCTTTGGTTACGGTTATTTCTTCATGTATATTTTTGAACTGGCTCCAAAATTGTAGCCATGCATTCTCTTACGTCACCGTTGAATTTCTTTAATTCGATCTTAAGTAACTTGAACGCGCGTATGTTCTCATGCAAAGGCAGATTGCTGTGTCGGTAATCTCGTACCTGCATCGGTGGCATTGTGTTACGTCGCTGCGACTCTTCCTCTATTCTTGCGACCTCTACTTTCGCATGTTGATACTTCTTCCGATACTCGTCGGCGTGCTGCACCTGTTGATCCATCTCTTGCTCTGACGAATCTTCAACGGCCATTAGCTCGAACATCTTTTGGTTCAATTCTTCCATCTCACTCGCTTTTTCCCGTAGCAAAGCAAAATTTGCTTGTATTTCTGATATCTGCGGGCTTTCTTGTGCGAGTTCAGCTTGTAGAGTCGTGAGTATTTGCGTAAAGGCACCACGCGTCACGCCTCGCGTCTTTTTGATGCGATCCATTGTCCGTCACGATACACAATTTTTTGATACACGTACTTTTCTTCTGTTCTATTTACCGCTACAACCAACGAAAGTCCTGTCACGGTCGCCAGTATGTTAAGGACTCGGGTTGGTTGGTATATCGAAGAATAGACGTAAATTATTTTAAGTAATTTATTGTGACACAACTCGAAAGAACGGATTATACATGACTCGCCGTATTGGCTTGCTGAACCGAACTGAACTCGTCGCACGAGCGACCTCCTCATATACTCTATAAAACCTAGAGAGTTATAATAACTAAAAGTTCACTATGTCCCTAGGGAAAAGCTTACTGTAGCTCACTCTATCGACAAGAAAGAAAATTAAATACGAAGCGGGAAAATACTCAACAATTGTCCGTCCACAGAGTTAGAAAAACAAGAAATTCATAAAATTCCATATCGCGAATTAGTAGTTAGTCTAATGTTTGTTGCGATTGTTTTACGACCTGATATAATGTTCGCAGTTAGTCAAGCCAGTCGATTTTTGAATAATCCAGATACAAAGCATTGGCAAGTAGCTAAACGAATTTTGCGTTATTTACACGGAACTAAGGAATTAGGAATAATATATAGCGGAAACTCTGATACTCTTAAAATGTATTCTGGGTAGCGATCATGTAACTTTTTCCTTAGAGCGGAAACGTGAAAAGTGAAAAGTTTCATGTAACTATCTCTTTCTATTGGTGTTAAATAGAAAAAGATAAACTTTTCACTTTTCACGTTTCCGTCCCAGAGGAAAATATACATGATCAATCCCCTGATGCAGATTTTGCGAACAATAAGGATACCCGCAGATCAACATCTGGTTATATTAGCATTCTAGCAGGTGGTACGATTACGTGGTCCTCTCGACAGCAAAAATGTGTTGCTCGTTCTACTACAGAAGCGAAGTATATTGCTGCTTCTGATGCAGCACAAGAGATAGTATGGCTACATACCTTACTCCAAGAACTAACTACAAAGACATTACCACCTACATAATTACATATAGACAATCAAAGCCCTATAAAACTAACGAAAAACATTGAGTTTCATAAATTAACCAAGCACATTTTGATATTAAGTATCATTATATACGCGAATGCATTGAAGGTAATATATTAGAACCAGTATATGTTCAGTCAAATGAGCAGTTAGCTGATTTCCTTACAAAACCGTTTTCAAAAAGAAAGTTTTCGAATAATCTAAGTTCTTTAATCTTTTAGTTTTTTTAATAATCTAAGTTAAGTAAACTTTTAGTGAGGGTTTACGACGTATTTTCAGCAAGTATGGCTTGAGTACCCTATATACTGTCCCTAAAAAATTAGACGCACTAATTAAAAAAGGGAAGGGCAAGTTGGAGAGTGGGAAATGCACTGGCGTTGTCTACAAACTGGATTGTTCAGACTGCAATGCTTGTTACATCGGTCAGACTAAGCGCCATTTAGAGACTCGCATTAAGGAGCATTGTACTGACATTAATAAGCATTCCAGTCAATATTTGGTCGTCAGCAAATAGAATAGACTTTGACCATAATTTCAAATGGCAAGAGGCCACGATCTTGCATAAGGAGCAGAATCTCAAAAAGCGTGAAACTTCCGAAATGATATATTAATTAAAAAGCATACCGACGCTATAAATTTGCAGAAGGACACAGAAAACCTCCCATTGGTTTATGATCGGATAATAGCTTCTCTCTAAACTTTACACTTTATGTCAATTTATGTATTTGTGATTATTCGTGACATGACACAATTGTATCAGTCGTTCGACGGGCGCTACACGTGACGGTCATGCCTCACGAAGTTTACATTCTGCTTTACCGCCTCGTTAATGTTTAACGATGACTCGTAATTTTATAATGTTCGACGCACATTGATCTATGTAAGTTGAATATGTAATTCGCATTGTTTCAATTGTATATATGTATTACCGGCAATTTACGTTAGCTGATTTGTTTCAGCATCAACTTGATAAGGACCCAAAATAGAGGTCAAAACGTAGTTATAACTATTAAATTATTGCCAGTCAGGCCGACTAATAAAAAGTTTTATATTAATCTAAGTTTATTATCTATTAAGAATGCAATGTAAAGAACGGCAAACCGGTGTACAAACAAGAAGAAGGTGGGAGTGTTACATATTTACATATTTACACACACACACACACACACACACACACACACACACACACACACACACACACACACACACACACACACACATATATATATATATTTTTAATTTTTTTTGTTCGTCATTCAGCTCACATTAAGAGCGATATCATATTCAGTTTTAGTTTATGGTCCATGTCGGACTGTCTAGTTTTCTTTTCGTTCATGTTCTTCCTTCTTCCGTTTCCGGTTCCGTCAATTTTACGCACGCTGTTACATACACGAGAATAAAGCCACATATTAAATATCGGATTCTTGTGTATCTTCGCTTGAGTAACCCTAACAGATTAATTATCTGCCATTCCACAATTAACCTGATTAAGGTAAATAAGTAACAGTTTCCTTCTAAAAATTACGGGTTTTGAGATATTTGAGTGGATAAATTAAATTTTTCCGAACAATTTAAGCATGTAATCTGCAATTTGGAAACAAAATTGTCCTACACTGTGAACTGGCATGAATAAATTAAGACTGTTTATTCGTGTACAAAAAAATACCTTGCTTAATGTACTGTCTACTGTGCAACAATGTGGTTTACAAGATCTCATGCAAGGATTGTGATGCTTCATATATTGAACAAATAACCAGACTCTTAAGCTGGTATTTATATAGATCTTATATTTAAGATCGTCTTAAGGCCAGTATTTATAGTCGGTTCTCATTTCAAGACTCAAGGAGCGCCAATGCGCGTATAACGTGCTTTTAATGCGCGTACAATTGCATTGGGTCCAAAACCACATTAATTGTGTGTTCAAAATGCGCGCATTCAAATGCGTAATTAATGCAAATTGAGCATGTGGTCAAATAAATGACGGGTTTTATAAAATAGTTAAATGAATAGTTTTTGACTCATTTTATTAGAAAACATTTAAATTTTTAAGTTTTTTCAATTTTGTATATTTTGCAATTTCACATACTTTGAGATATATTATAGTTATCAGAATTTCAAACTTGTGGACTTTAAATTGTTCTTACAAAAAAGTTGCAATCGATTGGCTATCGATTGGCTATCGCATAACTTTTAACCAATCAACAAATGCAACGTTTCTGTAAAAGCAAAATTTTCGCATATGTTTCTCTTGCGAATGAATTCAAGAATCGATTAAATAGATATATATTTATAGAATTTGTTATGTAAAATATAATAGGTTTGCATATATTGGGCCGAAAAGAATTCAGCGAAACTTGGAGGGCCATTATATTGATAATTGTCGAAATAGATGAAGCAAAAATCGGCAAAAGGAAATACAATAGTAACCGAATAATCGAGGGAAAGTGGATTTTCGGTGGATACGAACGTGGCACAAAAAAAATTTTTATTGTGCCAGTGCAAGACCGCACGGAAAAAACTCTGTTTGAGCTGATCAAGGAGTGGATTCTACCTGGGACGTGTTAGAGTTCGTACAACTGTTTAAACAGTGAAGGCTTCCAACGTAAATCACTCGATGAATTTCGTCGACCCAGATACCGGTAATTACATTGCAAATATATAAAGAGCAACATATGCATTCGAAATACACAACACTAAACTTAGCATTACTAATTTCTATTTGTTTGTCTTCAGGAGCCCACACTCAGCATATTGAACGTGTTTGGAAAGAAGTAAGGGCTAATATCCCAAGGTATGGAACGCGTTCTTCGCATTTAGTGGGATATTTAGCTAAATATCTCTTCAAACGCGTCCATGCTTATAAAGATCGCTTAAGCAGATTTTTGCGTACAATTGCGGAATTGTATCCACCGAAGACTGTGGACGATGAAGCAGATGTCTCGGAGGCTACATAATTTCAAGTTTAAGTTAGATCTGCTAAACCATGTATTAAATTAACCATTAAATCTAACACTTTCTTTCAATGTGCACTGTTTCTTCACATATTTTTTGTTTATTTTTCTCATATAATACTTTTCGACAACGAAATGAGAAATTATTTTTGTTTCATTTTAATTTATTATTGCACTTTGGATAATGTATTTTGTTACTTATCACATTATGTTCTATTAAATAATTTATTAATTTGTCTATCATAAATTATGTTAATATTATTGCATCTCTACTCGTCAATATATCCTATATAATATATCAAAGTACATGCGTGTCCGGGGGGGGGGGGGGCGAAGCCCCCCTTGCATTCCCCCATGATCGGTGTGAGTGAACCTAGAAGTGTGAGCGGGGAGGGGCTTGGCCTCCTCACTGATTTTAGGACACGCTTTCGGCGTATAGATTAGTGACACGCTTTAAAAGTATTTAACTGTTTAGTTAAATACTTTTAAAGCGCGCCACTAATCTATACGCCGAAAGAATATCATTTCGAATTATGTTACACTTCTGACTTACCAACCAAACAGTTGTCACGTGACCTCTTGCATGCGCGTGCGGCCACGGAGCATGCGCATGTGGTCGTGGGACATGCTCGTAGTTGTTACATCTTGTCGGTATGACAGGTCTCATAACCTGATAGTCGTCAACTTTAATTGTTAATATCTCGCTTTGCGGGGCAGAGCGACACTTTTTTCTGCCAGATTCGATCGTTTTGTGCAAAAACGCGTCGATTAAGCCTAAGTTCAACGAAATCGGTGAAGAGGCCACCATTCTGTACATTTACCTTATAATTATATCAGCTATTCTGCTTAGGCCCTAACCGGTTAGTATTTAAGATTTTGTAATTTAATGCGTTACAAACGTTCTTGTGCGAAGACCCTAATGGTAACGAAATAGAACATATTGCTTCAAGTTTAATCGATGATTTTTCTCGATTCACAATTGTATTTTCTGTTTTCTCTCTTCGAAAGAAATAGGCTGTCATTTCGTTTTGCGGAGTTATAGTTGTTAAGACATAAACATTATTTGCTCATAACATGTCACAACAGAAAAATTTTATGTGTAACAGTATCAAAATTTGTTGTAAGAAATACATCTGGTAGGGTAGACCGGGGCACGTTGTCACGCGGGGCACGTTGTCACTTTGGCTTTATTTAAAAAACTAATAACCGGAGGGCAGCACCCGTCATTCCCAAAACGTGTTAGTGTATGCCCATCTTTGGTGTGTTTACAGTCTTGAGATTGCGCCAGCCGTGTTGACGTAAAATCAACTTGAAAGCTTTTTGCGACCGTAAGTAAAATTTTATTGTCTAATATTCAACGTACTGGATATGAAGCTTATGTTTTTTCAGAATAGACCTTTATATTATCTTAAAGTATGTACTTTTACCTACCGCGTGCAGTACCTAACCTTACGAATATCTCAAACGTGTCGGACATGAGGCTGTTTGAAGTAAAAAAATGCCCTCGGGGCACGTTGTCACGAATTTGATGGGAATCTATTGCGAATCTTCGGATGACGATAACGAATAAAAATATTTTATGTTTAATCACCGACATGATTATAAAAGAAAAAATGTTTATCAATAAGTTGCGCATTTGAGTGGAATTCTTGCCTATTTAGATTAAGACGAAAACTTCGTGCTTTTTGTACTTTTTTGAAATAAAATAAATGTTTCTGTGAATGATTTTACTTTTTTACATTGCAGCGCACTATAATATATTGATATTTACGTTGTATACAGTTTGGATTACATTTTGCATGCAATTACATTTGATGTGACAACGTGCCCCGGTCACGGGGCACGTTGTCACAAGCGACCTGTCGTTATTTATTGTTATGTAACAACTGTAAAGTAACAATCACACAAAATTCGATACTGTCCAATTGAAGCTGAGGGTTCACTCGAAATTTTGGCATATCAAAGTACTCTTAAATATTGAATGTAAAAAATACAAAAAATATTGAAAAAAATGTGTGACAACGTGCCCCGGTCTACCCTAAGTTTCCTAATTTCAAAGATGACCTCATTTTTAGTACAAACCAGCATCTATAAAGAAGCGAGCTCTTAGAGCAGCTAAAAAACAAGTGGATAGGTTGTTCGCAATGGATCATAATGTAATTGAAGATGCTGAAGATGTGCTGATACACGATAGTGATGATGCTGGCTTATCAGTCAATCAAATAGATGATTTTATATTAATGATAGCATCAATCATGACATTGATGATAATGACAATGACGGTTTCCATAGTTCAAGTAAAGATTCAGAGAAAGAAAATGAAGGTGATGGTGGTCATTGTAGTAATACTAGTAATAATAAATTTAGTAGCGATGACAGTCAAGAAAATTTGCCACTTGGTATGTTGTTGACTCATAAGGGAACCTCGCGAACTCGAAAGTTCTGATTTAAATGAAACTTCTATGTAGGAGGGATAAAAAGATGAATTTAGAAATTTTTTGTTGCTGCTCAAAAACGGTTTTAAGGGGTGAAATTACCACTCATATGTAAAGCGGCTTTTTGCTTTTTTCGATATATTTCGAAAAGTATTCGAGATATCAAAAAATGTTTTAAATAAATGTTTTATGGTAAAAACATCTTTATTTAACCACATT
Source organism: Temnothorax longispinosus (assembly GCF_030848805.1). Lineage (NCBI taxonomy): Eukaryota > Metazoa > Arthropoda > Insecta > Hymenoptera > Formicidae > Temnothorax > Temnothorax longispinosus. The sequence continues at coordinate 9,265,122 of NC_092361.1, forward strand.
AATAAAATTTAAAAAAAATTTGTTTAAAAAATTATTTTTAAAAAATATTATATTAATGTTGTTGAATAGAGGAGATTTTACTATGAAACTTTTATAAAAAACATTTTTTGATATCTTAAATATTTTTCGAAATATATCGATGTTGGATATGTGATACTTCTTTCGGGAATATCGGGATTGCGGGTGACAAGGAAGTATACGCGTACAATCACGACCGACTCTTTATTCTTATTTGATTCTTATACACGTCGTTAGTTGGCGATAGACAACGGAAGACTGATTGTGAGTGCGGCCGGAAAGGCGACCGGAAAAGAAAGACTACAGCGCCTTATGTTACTAGGCGGAACCAAAATCGGTGTGTTCTGAAAGTCCCGTATTACAGTGTTCTCAACGTCGGGTCTTATACAGTGTGCTCAAAGTCGCGTATCCTACATTTCCTCCCTCCTTTCACGACGGCGATTCCTTTCCGGTACAAATCTTTGAGGTACGCGAGTTACGCGAGTTGTCCTTCGAGGCGCTGGCGGTGGCGGCGCTCTTCTCCGTTTCCGCGGAGAGCTGGCTGGAGGAGTGTCTGATCCGGACGAGAGTGTGACACAAGGCGGATCCGAACTGCTGCTTGACAATGATAAAAAATGTCCCATATTATATAGGCCTGCAACTCACCCCGAAATTTGTTACCGAACCGGCAACGACGAGATAACCAGCTTTAACTATGAAATATCGAAAGTACATCGTGTGACAAGTAAATAAATGAAAGTTCGCTAAATTTCGCGCGTCGGAACAATACAAAATGACGTCTTGAACATAGAGTACGGTAGGATTCTTCTCGATTTTTTTCACACTTTGGCTTCATAAAATTTAAATTATTAGTATCAAATTTTATTCAAAAAAGTGTAAATTTTAAGAATATGCATTATAAAATAGTCAAATATATCATTAATACAGTGAAATTTGGCGTAAAGTCAAATTTTTCCATATTTTTGTTGTATTTTCTCTAATAAAACACGCCACAACTTTTTTCTGGTTAATTTTTCGACAAAACTGTTCAAATGAAAGTTGTAGAGCGTACTTTTTTACATAAGAAATATTTATAATGGTAGATACAATGCTGCCCAAACGATCTTCTTTAATCCAGCGTGGTCTCATCTGGTCTACATGTCGTCTGAATCGTTTACCTTGATAGTCGATCTCATAATGGAGGTCTCCCAGGCGTGTGACAATTGTACCTGGTATCCACTTATCCATGCGAGGATTGCCTGATAGGAAATATACTTTTTGTGTGGGATGAAATTCACGAAACGTTGAATCAGCTACATAGTCCAGGCAACGTAAGCGAAAAACATGCGTTATTTGGAAATTTGTTCTCGAAGAATGAATTCACTTAAAACCTTTTGGAAAGTATTTTTCTACCCTTAAATGAAAAAGTTTACCTATTTATTTTAGTGCTTTTACCTATTTTTGGAAAAAAAAACAAAAAAAAACCGATTTTTTAAAGAAAAATGTGAAAAAGTGATTATAATTAAAAAAATGTTAAATGTATAATTATGAAATTCATAGGTAATGTGTTTTCAAGGTTGCTGAATACGAATCTGAAGTAAAATTTTCAATATTATAAAATGGCGACTCAAAAGGGCGGGTAAAAAGCACTTCCAACAATTACGGAGACTGTTCTGTGGCGAAGATGCTTCGCAAACTGATTTCCTTTTGTTAAACCTCAAAAATATATGTGAACAATTCTTAAAACAAAAGAATGTTAGAAAAAGGATGGAGACAGCGTAGCATTTGTTTGCAGCAAGCATCCGCTTACTCGCACGCTGTGGTTCTCCGCGCGCGAGCCGAGAAATCCTATACAGTTTATAGCACTCCCCGGGAAATTCTACCCCTGTTTTATATACAATTTTTTAAGATTCGGTCAATTATTTCCCAAAAAGTTGGAAAAATTTCGGATACCGGTTCCAAAAAAAATCGGTAACGAAAAATTATACACTTCATATCACTTCCCGGAATATTCTACCCCTGTTTCATATATCATTCTTTGAGATTCCGTCAATTATTTCCCAAAAAATTGAAGAAATTAGAAAAACCGGTTTTCAGAAGATCGGTAACGAAAAACTATACACCCTATAGCACTCCCCGGGAAATTCTACCCCTACTTCATATACAATACTTTCAAACTCGGTCCAATATTTTCTAAGATAACCCAGAACAACAAGTACAAACGACAGTAAATACGATTTTTTTTTACTAAATTGCGTGTAGCCACTAAAATAAAAATTCAAAAAATATTTCCGATACCTATACAGTCTTAAAGTCTAAGACCCAAGCTACAACATTCCATAAGTTATTTTCTCAAAAAAAAAAAAAAAAAAAAAAAAAAATACTTTTTCGATTTTGAAAATAGAGAAATTTTTATATTTTTTAGTTCGACATTTATTTTTATGTACTTTTTTGAAAAATACACTTGCTTAATATTTTGTTTTTCAAATAAAACATGTATCATCTTAAAGTACATATTTTCAGCTTTAAAAAACCCTGTCATTAAATTTCAATATCTATTTCCTAAGCAATAATATCTGCAGTCAAACTTGTTGATCAATTTTGAAATAACGAAATTTCAAGAAAACTATCAACTTTGAGGTCCCAACTTTTAAAAAATAAATTTTTGTTATTTTTTTCACTTATTGCATGTTATCAGCACATATTTTAAGAATATAATGCTTTAATTTAGAAGTAAAAATCTGCAAAATAAATGGCAATGATATTAGTAAAATAAGTCAAAAATTTCACATCGCCTCTCTTCAAATCTATACTATTATTATAAAGCAACAGGGTTTGCATTTTTTTGTTCGCTATGATCTCGGAAACCAATGGACCGAATTTTTACCAAACGTATATGAAATAGGGGTAGAATTTCCCGGAAAGTGCTATAGGGTGTATAGTTTTTTGTTACCGATCTTCTGGAAACCGGTTTTTCTAATTTCTTCAATTTTTCGGTAAATAATTGACGGAATTTCAAAGAATTGTATATAAAACAGGGGTTGAATTTTCCGGGAAGTGCCATAAAGTGTATAATTTTTTGTTACCGATCTCTTTGGAAGCCGGTACTGAAATTTTTGAAATTAAAAATCATTTGACCGAATTTTTATTAAATTTCATATACTTTTAATAAAAATTCGGTCAAATGATTTTTAATTCGAAAAACTTCTGTAAAATTAGCTTCTTCTGTAAAATTAGCTTCTTAGTAAAATAAGTCAAAAATTTCACATCGCCTCTCTTCAAATTCGATTTAAATATACTCAAAATGCTTTCTCAATTTTTCTAAACCACTTGAAAATTAGTAAATTACGTCTACTTTCGAATGCTTTTTGTAAAATTTGATTCTATCGATCCAATCAAAAGTTACAACTCTTTTTAAAAAATGCGCGCACGCCCGCGTACTCTGCAGGCGGCTTCACACGGGACGGCATGCCGCGGCATCGACGCACTTTGAAGCGTTAATTAAAAAATTATTACTTCTACACATATTAATATTATTGTAAGAAAACTTTAGATATGTTTCTTTAGTAAAATTTTCTCCTCTTTTGATTGGCATGGTTTATTTTTTCATAAAATTAATGTTTTTTTAGTTATACTAAAAAAACCGATTTTTTCGGTCTTTTTTGTTAAATAAAACATTTAGCACAGGGTTTATGTTGGTAAACTTTTGGGACATGTTTTCTGAAACTCAAAAGAACACTTTCCAAAAAAGTTTACTTCGAGGAGAAATTTCCAAGTGTTTTCCTACATTGACTGGACTAACAGCTTGTCGCTTCCGCGTGACCTTCCCGTCTGCTCCATCTGACCTTACTAGATCCAATCTGGTCCGTATTGTGCGTCCTAGAAACAGTTGTGCTAGACGTTGGCCTGTTGTAGCATGGGGTGCTTTCCTATACTGGCACAAGTATTCATTAAGATTGTGTTGTAGCGATCCTGGTATTGTCGCCATAGTCTTTAATGCGTCCTTTACTGTCTGGACACAACGCTCGGCTTGATCATTCGTAGCCGGGTGATACGGTGCTATGAACTTGTGGAATTTAACACGGCTTCTTCGAAGAAATGATTTGAACTCCATGGCTGCAAACTGCGGACCATTGTCTGATACGATGGTGACTGGAGCTCCGTAGGACTCTTGGGATACTCCCAATGATGACTACGGTACTTTGGCGGTTTATGAGCGTTTTTTGCACACTCAGAACACGTTTTGGCTTCTCCCTCGATGTCGGAGTCGATGCCGGGCCAAAAAACAAAGGATCTTGCCAGACCCTTTATTTTAACTATCCCTAAGTGCGCAGTGTGCAGCTCCTTCAGTATCGTCTCTCTGAACACTGGTGGAATGACAACTCGATGCTCTAACACTAGGCAGTTGCTTCCTAGTCTATAATTAGCCTCAGGTGCTTTGTAGCCGAAACGGGCTAAGTCTTGACCTGCTTCCACTTGCTACAGAATCTTTCCCAAGTGAGGGTCTTTACGCGTTTCACGTGCGATGCTCTCAGCGTCCACCGGAAGTTGCTTTATCTAATGTAGCACAAAATGGTCGAATCCATCGTACTCTATCTCTTCTCTCTCTTTTAGTGTAACTTGATGCGTAGCGATCTTCGTTGGGGATACCGGTATTCTCGAGCAATAATCAGCGTTGATATTTGCCTTCGTTGGTTTAAATATGACATTGAAGTCAAAATGTGACAAGTAGTCGGCGTAGTTTGCCATGCGACTGATGCAAAAGGTTGGCAACGATTTTCCTGGATGCAGGATCTGCGTCAACGGTTTATGATCCGTTATAATCGTGAAGTGTCGGGCATACAGGTAATAGAAGAATTTTTGAACAGCCCAGACTATTGCCAATGCTTCCTTATTTATTTGCGGGTAGCGTTGCTCCGTAGCGCTCATCGTTCTGCTTGCATATGCGATTGGTCGTTCCTGACCGTTGTCGAGTCTATGAGACAAAACAGCGCCTAATCCTGTCTTGCTGGCGTCTGTTGTAATAGTGATCGTGTTGGGTCATATGGCATCAAAACTTGTGGAGAAACTAAGACGTTCTTGATGTTGTCGTATGCTTTCTCAGCAGTTGGAGTCCATTTGTATGGCTTGACGAGTAACATATTTCTAAGAGGACAATCTCTTGTTGATAGATCTGGGATAAAAGAACTGTAATAGGTTGCTTTTCCGAGGAACAATTGCAATTCCTGTGGTGTGCTTGGCTTTGGTGCGTTTCTGATAGCTTGAACGTGCTTATCCGATTTGTGTATTCCTTGAGAGTCTACTTTGTGTCCTAAAAATTTGATCGCTGATGTCGCGAATACACATTTATCTCGATTGAGATGTAGACCATGCTCTCTGAGTCTTTGTAGAACTAGATCCAGCATTTTTAGTAGGCTTTCGAAAAATCTTCTGCGTAAAGAACCATATCGTCAAAAAAATTCTTAACGTTTTCGAGACCTTGTAAGACAGTTTCTATCTTGCGTTGCCATATAGCAGGAATGCTGGCGGATCCATAGACCGCTCGGGCTGGGCGGATTATTCCATGCGTTGGCGTATTGAGCGTTAATACATGACTAGATTCTTCATTAAGGACGAGATGAGAATACGCATCCGTAATGTCGAGATGACAGAAGAATTTCGCCCCTTTAAGTTGACTGAATATATGCTCGGTTTTTGGGATAGGGTGCTCGTCTATAATTAAGTGAAGGTTAACAGTGGGCTTGTAGTTCCCTGTGCGCAGCTGACCATTCTTCTTGACGACCACGTGCGTCGTAGAAGCCGGCCATTCAGACGATTCTACTCTTTTATAAAAATCTGATGCTATTTTTGCATCTATTTTTTTTGCGTATGCGTTTCGGAGTGCGATTGGTATCTCATCTCTAGCTTTTGCGAACACTGGTGTTGTACCTGGCTTCAGGTGTAACGATATGGGTGGACCAGTAAGAGTTCCTGCTGTTGAGCTGAAAATATCTTTATATTTCGCCAAGAGTTGATCTAGCTGTGCCTTTTGACCTTGCGTTAAACTCGGCACGGCGGTACTGATCATATGCACTGTTTCCGGCGCGGAAAAAAGTTTTTTAAAGTCTATTTTATGTACGAAATGCGAGATCCATTCTCTACCGAATAGCGCGTCAAAAGGACCTTTCACCACAAAAAGATTAAGTTCACGAGTGGTATGTCCGATAGTAACCTTTACGGGAATGCAACTGATACACAGGATCTGGTGACCGGTATAACTAACAAACTGTCTATTCGTCTTTTCTAATGCGAACCGCGGTTTGATTTTACGCAGCGTATTTACACTCACGATGCCGCACGGTGCACCCGAATCTATTTCCATTTGAAGCATTTTACCATCTATGATAACGTCAATCATGTGTTTGTTATGCGCGTTCATTGCGTTCACTCTGTCGATAACTCGAATCGTGTCTATATTTTCGGCTGGCTGCAGCGCCGCTACTGTTCGCGTCTCGGTACGCGGTTCCTTCGATCTATATATTTTCGCGAGATGTCTTTTTCTATTACACGAGTGACACACGGCGTCACAAAAACGGCACGCGCTTCGCGCGTGCTTACCCCCACAACCGTTACATACACTACCGTCATTTTGTTCTTTCGAGTCCTGTCGATTCGATGAATCGTGGTAATTCGATTGTTGCTTACGTCCACGCGAGGACGAACGCTGACGCGATAGCTTCTTATCTCGTTTTAACTTGGGCGGACCATATCCTAACTTGTGCGTAGTTTCTTGAGTCGACGAGCCAGATTCCTTCACTTCATTCGTCGTCTTCCGTGTCGCTTCGAGCATGCTTGCGATCTCGTAAACCTCCATAAATGTCGTCGGTTTCTTCGCAATAATTTCGTCACACATTTCGCGGGATTCCAGACCATGAAGTAGCTGCTCCGTTAGCATCCCGTCTAGAAACTTTCCGTACTCACAATGTGCTGCCCCTTGTCGTAGGCGTAAGGCGAAACTGGCGATCGTTTCTCCGCTTTGCTGAGCGATATGACGGAATCTGATGCTCTCTGCGTATTTGTTCCGGGCTCTATCGAAATGTGAGATCAGCGTTGTTTTCACTTTCTCGTACGGGAGGTCTTCCGGCACTCGCGGACTGACTAAGTATTTCAGCGCGTTATTCAGTTCTGAGCTCATGTGGACGCGTGCGTAATTAACGTGCTGATTTCCCGAAATTTTACTGAGCTCGAGCGCCCATTCGAATCTCTTAAAGTAGTCGGCTACTGTCGTGTTTTCAGACGAACGGTATACAGATATCGCGAAAGACGGTGGTCTTTGTTGGCCCGTCGTCGCGGATCCGTTACCAAATATTTTGGTGCCCATATTCGCGACCGATGCTTGGATTGCGTTTGCCATCATGGCGGATATCGCCTGCAGCAGTTTTGGCGAGATGTTTGTCGGCGGCTGAGCCATCTTTTCTTGCTGCGATTACACTCTGCTTCCGCTAATTCACTTGATTTGCTTTGATCCCGCTAATCCCACTTTTGACACCATTGTTCTCAGCGTCCACCGGAAGTTGCTTTATCTGATGTAGCACAAAATGGTCGAATCCATCGTAGTCTATCTAAAAGCAAAAAGCCGCTCTACATATGAGTGGTAGTTTCTCCCCTTAAAACCGTTTTTGAGCAACAACAAAAATTTCTAAATTCATCTTTTTACCTCTTCTACATGTGTGGGAAGTTTCATTAAAATCAGAATTTTCGAGTTCGCGAGGTTCCCTTGTCAGTGGAGTGTTAAGCATCAAATAACGTTGAAAGCGACCTCTGATCTGTTGAGTATATTAAGACAATGTCACCTAGAGCTACCAAAAACAGCAGACACTTCGTATGACAAGTAAGCGCAAAGTAAACGTAAAAGAGCTTACAAACGGTCAATATGTTCACCTAGGTTTTTTGAAAGAGATGAGAAAACTGAAGAGTAGTGAATAGTACTGAACTTCTGAGGGCGGCAGTGTGGTCTAGTGGTAGAGCGCCAGACTCGTAATCTGAAGAACCAGGTTCGAGTCCACTAGAGTCATGTAAGCATGGAATGTTTTTCCGATAGCTGCGCCCCTCCGTGCAAGATAGGCTCTTGTACGGAGAAAACTGGGCTCCGTCTTTTGGAAAGAGACGTTAAGCCGTTAGTCCAAAGGGTTAAAGTGAGAGGAGAAGGATAGTATTGGTAGTAGATTGCGAACCCTACGGGAATATGCAATAAATTACGAATTTTACGAAAAATTTAGTACTGAACTTCTGTTTGATTTTAATTTTGATGGTATTTCTATTTATAAGAGTGCCCCTTCTAAATGTTGGCTTATAACAGCCAGATGTGTACGGTTTAATAGCCTTTTCCTGTTGAAATTTTCTATGGAACTAGCAAGCCTAGTCCCTTGAAAATGTACCTTGAAAATATAATTAATAAACTTAAAGAAATGCAACAGACTGGCATTGATTTGAATGGAATGCATTTTACTGTAAAGTTTAGATTTATTTATGATGCTCGTGCATATCTGAAATGTATTAAAGAACATAATTCTTTTTATAGTTGTGAGAAGTGTGAACAAGAAGGGAGAAGTGACGACTATCATACAATTTACAGTACTTTATGTGGCACACTTAGAACTGATGAATTATTTTATAATAAACGTGATAGTGACCATCATAATGGTAATTCTCCTTTAGACGTTGAGTTAGGAGTTGGATGTATTACAGCTTTTCCCTTGGATCCAATGCATTTGATTGACCTTGGAGTAGTCAGAAGACTTTTAAAATTTCTTTTATGTTAAAGGGTAAAGTAACTACAAGGCTTAAGGGTACGTTCTTCTCAATAGGTCCAAAAAATAGGTGATTTTTGTGAATTTTTTGTGGAGAAAGTAAACAAAATAAATTATTCAATATTTTTGGATTATATTTATGATACTTTTAAGTAGTTATACAAATTTTTTCAGCTCATTTAAATAATTTGGCGAAGCGGGCAACGGCGACCTGTGCGCGGAATAGGTTGCTCCATGGCGGAAGTCCTCCAGGTCGTAAAATGTGTCTGAAACATCGAATCAATCGATTTTCCTGTTCAGTACAAGTGTCCGTATAAAGTAGACTACAATCATATCGATATATACAATATTTAATTTTTTATAAGCAAAAAAAGTATCAAAAATTTATAGTGAAAATTAATTTTTTTTTTTTGAACTGCCGCCATTTTATGAATTTTTATTCAAAATATTTTTTTTAGTTTACTCTATAGGGACATTTGTACTGAACAGAAAAATCGATTGATTCGATGTTTCAGACACATTTTACGACCTGGAGGACTTCCGCCATGGAGCAACCTATTCCGCGCACAGGTCGCCGTTGCCCGCTTCGCCAAATTATTTAAATGAGCTGAAAAAATTTGTATAACTACTTAAAAGTATCATAAATATAATCCAAAAATATTGAATGATTTATTTTGTTTACTTTCTCCACAAAAAATTCACAAAAATCACCTATTTTTTGGACCTACTGAGAGGAACATACCCTTAAGGTCTATCCAGACAAATTTGCATAGCGCATAAACATAAGCATAAGAGATTTGATTGGTCCATATGCATGTGCATAAGGAAGTAGACCAATCCGTTTCTTTATGCATATGGTTATGCTCCTACGCAAGTTTGTTTGGATAGACCTTTAGTGGTGCAAGCATTTTGCTATTGAATAATTTCATAGACAATGTGTCATCTTGTTTACTTACTGAATTTGTGAGAAATTAGATCTTCAAAATTTTTTGTATATAATACAAAGTTTTTTTAGATTCTTATCTAAAGGCTAGAATGAAGCTTTCAAAAGCAGTTGTTACGTCCTGTTGACTCCACGATTTTCTTCTTTCGTGGAATCACTCATCTCATCACACGAAACAGACGGAAACCATAAAATAGCGGCTATCAATTGACGAAGCGGATGCACTCCAACTGTCATCGCTCATTAAATAGTAAATGACGAAATCTTCCAGAAGACTCGAACCTAATAAAATAGGCAAATTATAGACTTGTTTGTCGCATTCCATCTAATTCCACGAAATGAAGTACGAAATTTCAATTATCTCGAAATTTCGTGGCAAAGGGCGCAATAAATTAAAAACGCCATAAGGATCTGGGTGACCTCTCGGGTCACGGGAGGGCTGATCTCACGCTTTTCCGTGAAACGCAGATTTGACCTAAGACTTACGCCTCGCGGCGATTGATAAGATTAAGACTCTGGAAGGGACTGTCAAAGAGCAAGATGATAACGTACTCGCCAATGAATAGCCGCTAATTAAAAATTGCTCATAGGCAATGACGATTTTTGGGGAAACTCGCCACGGGATAGACGGAAAATTGAAACATACGTCACGATCAGAAGAGAACTCCACCCAATCAAATCGGATTAAAACATAATCCTGCCTCCTTAATTTTGTATAAAAATCGCGACTTTGCGCACTTGGAGTCACTTCTGATCCAGTCCTAGACGTCTTAAAATTATATTTACCAGCCGTACTTGTCAACTATCATCCAGCTGTATTCCTCAAGTGAAACCAGATTTCTGCCGCGTCGCGAGTCGATTCTGTGCGCGTCAACACACATCACAGAACCGAGCCAAACCTACCTCCGGAAGAATCCGCCCCAGTCACCTCAGAGACTCCCCGATCACAGCCGTCAACAGTAAGTCCGAGATACCCGCTCGGTTATCTACATACATCCCTACAGTATACATATATGATAGATTTATTTAATTTCAGCTATACAAAGCCATGAAATGGACTTGGTTTACAATATACTTTAAACACACTCATACCAACTTTTTTAACTTAACGCGTGACACTGTTAATTCTTTATTCCTTACTTTTTTAATTTCTTCTAAAAAAAATCATCCCTTATACCCAACACGACTAAACCTATTATTTACACGTTAAACTCACAACCTAAACTCAGAAATACTTGACTTAGTCCGCTTCGGCAGTCTCAAGCCAAGAAACGGACATTATTCACCTATACACACACACATACCTTCTTACCGCAACGCGCAACAACTAATATTCCCTATATTTTTTTTATTTCTAAATTCTTCCCAAATCTCCTTTAGACTCATATCTCGCTTTGTTTCTAAAATAACCTTCCTTACATCTTAAAACTTATAAAACTTATAAAACTTATAAAACTTGAATTCTAAATCAATGCATATTCTTTATATACTTTATAATCCAAAACCTAATTCTCTCTTTTTCTTTATCCCTACCTTTACCTTAATATTACAACTATTTCCTGTTTTTCAACCACATCTTAATATATTAATAATTCTTTACCTTTACTTTCAAATATTAACGCAACTCTCTCATCTTACAATAAATATAATAAACTTGACTAATAACAAATCTCTTGCTACCTAACTAATGCTATCCTATGTCCCCAGCCCTTCTAAACTCATCACACCTCCCTATATGCCCTTACCTCTTCTTTTTTCTTCTTCTAATATATTATCTTCCTAATCTTCCTGATCTTTTAAATTCATTCCTAGTTTAACTCGCATCACTTCTGTGCCCTCGGATCGCTCCATTCCTCTTCCTTATTTGTCAAAATCCTCGACACTGCTTCTTATTCGCTCCTAGTAAATTGCCTCCCAGTTCTTCTTCTCTCGTTCCCACCGAAGCAACATATATTTCCTCCTCGCACGTTCGTTCCCTAGTTATCTTCCCATGCCTCCTATCTACCGTTGCATAATTAATATACCTAGATTCGCTTCCGTGCCATCTAAAGATTCTAATATTTCCAGAAAACTGCTGCGTCCTTTAAGGGGATCCTGCAGCCGTATGATTTACCGACATTATCGTTTTTCGATGGATCTTTTAATTGGCTTTACAGAATTGCAAGTTTTTGGTCTAGAATTAAAGTACGCACAAAAATCTAGGGCAGAAAACGCGATTTTATATCAAAAACGCCAAAAAATTAAAAATGTTACTTATTTGGGCACATACGCAGCTGTCACCTGACGACAATATTTGCTTAAAACAAAAATTTTGCAGTTTATACATACATAATTTTTATCATCTGCCCTTGGGAAAACATGTAGGAATAATATCGTGCAAGTAGAAGTAAGATTCAATGCGTACAAAAAAAGATCCATCGAAAAATTATTTTAGTAATGCAAATACGGATGCAAATGACAAGAAGAGCAGCAACAGTAGTTGCCGGATCTTGCGAGAGATGGCGAGCAATCGAAAAAAGGACAGATGTCATTTCGTTAGACAAAGACAGATATAGGGAAAACAAAATTAGAAAGGTTGACATTATCGACATCGAGGAAGTTCGCCAGTCACTGCAGGATCCCCTTAAACTGTAACATTCATATCCTCCTATTTTTTCTCCTTCCGCATTTCCTTCTTCTTCTTCCTTTCCTTATCTCACCAAGCCTTGCGTGTCCTCTTCACTCCTTTTCCTATTTCCACCATCTTTTACCTTTCCTTTCCTACAACGCAGACAAGTTTCGCCAATCCTCCAGGAATACGCCAATAGCTTTCCTATACCTTTCTTCTTTTCATCTCATCTTTTCTTCATCGTTGGCTTAACCTTTCCTCAGCTATGCTTATCTTCTTTTACTTTCCATTTCCTGGAACACCTCTAGGCCCGCCCATCCTTGTGTCCTAGCTTTATTTCACCTTTCTTCTTTCCATCTCCATTGACCCGGAACTCGAGAGATTTTCGACTGCTTTTTCTTCTTCCTTCTTCGATAATCCTCTTTACATTTAATCCTCCCTTGTTTCGTATAGCCTCTTCTATAACAGCGCTTCTTTTACCTACCTCCTTGTCCTCTCCTCTGTTTTCTATCCTTTACCTCTTTTTCCTCTTCTTATTCTTGATTCTATATTTCCTAGTTTAAAATTTGTCCCAATCTAAGATTTACATGTGTTCTGAGTTCAACCTGTCATCTTTTCAACTATCTTCTTAACCTATACTTAATTTACGGCCGAAGGCTCCTTAGCTAATCATTTACCATACAATTTTCTTTACAATCATCGATCGAAACCTTCCCTACTTTACCTACATTACCTTTCCCGCCTATACCGCCTAACTGACTCGTCACCATAACCTCATCCTACCACGGTCTCTAAATACTTTTTATATAACTTTTCTCTACTTGCGTCCTACTATCTCCCTTCATTCTCATCGCATCCCCTGCTTACACCCTATCTTTCCATTATCCCTACTTGCTCCATACTAATCTTTAAACCCAGAAACAAAGCTAAAATCACACAACGCACTTTCACCGCTACCATTCACACACGCTCCCTCTAACCAAGTCACAGTATACATATATATATATATATATATATATGTGTGAATACCATACACGAGAACACATATATATATTTACATATATATATATGTATAAAATCGTCTTATATATATATTTATATATATAAGTATAAAATCGTCTTTAAAACTCCCTCTTTTTTCGAATTCAAAATCATAAAATAATTTTAGTGAAGTCGAAAATTCACCGCCGCAAGTCTTTGGGAATAACTATCCGCAATCGGCTAATTCGGAACAGGCGCGCCCGCATAGTGGAGCGACAGCTCCTAGCTTCATTTCTAAGACGCGAACGGTCTCCGCATATCGAACTCGCTATCCCCGATTCTCCCTCTTCCCGATCTTCCTCATCTGCCTGTTGTTCCCTTGCGTATTGGGTGTTCCCCGATACCCCAGAATCTTCCCCCCTTTTTGAACCTTCCTACTCTCCAGTTCCTTCCGAGGAACTTGCGGAGTCTCGGGAGAGATCACCCTGCAACTTCTCCCCTGTTCCTTTCGACGGAATTCTTTCCCCCACTAGTTCCACCACCCTCTATTGTGACCGATCACCCTCTCCCTCCTTTTCCGACTCGAGTATCAAAGTACTCGAGGAATCCTCCCCGCGTTCCCCATCCCCTACTATAGAAATAGTATATGAATGTATAAATTTATAACTATTCGCTAATCAACCATTGTATCGTAATCATAGCCCCTTACGTAATCATGAATTTATAACTGACTATTTCTCTAGAATAAATTTAAATATTTTATTCCGATAACTATGTTACCAAATTAATGTTTGAACCCTCGTTTTTATATATTCACACATACATAGTCAACACTTATTCTTCACAATCTACTCACCAAATGTATCGTTGACGAGCAGAATATCGATCTTTATAAAAATCCTCCCCGATCTTTCGAATTTGTACCAGGACAAATGTCAATCCACACACACACACACCACACTTCCACGTATTATTATATACAATAATGATTCTTTAATTTGTAAAAATATTTGTTCTATTCCTTTTACAATAAATGTTCTAATTATTTGATTAAAATAAACTCAATGTTTATTCATTTATAAATAAGACCTCACCCCTCACTAGCTCTCTAAATCGCACAAGGTCCGATCCCCGGTAATAGGGATATTATCCTTGACCGAAAACAGGACCGCGAGTGCACGAAAACTCTCAGTAGGCGTAATAGCGTCCCTTCTGGACGTTGACCCACGACTAGAGTTTTCCCGAAAAGTGCATTCGACTCGAGGCACGCGCCCTTCCAGCGTGAACCCGAGATACCATAGAGATCTCGTTACGTCTTCCTTTACCCCCTCCCTCGGATAGCCTTTCCTTCGCTATCGGTCGAACCAATGTACCTAAATTCCGGGGTTCTGACTTAACACAGTCGAGACTGAGAATTTTGATTCAGCTCCTGAATGTCAGGAAAGGACCAAACGCAAGACGAAAGTACCGAAGCGTTTGGATGAATCAAGTTCAGAACCAGATGAAAGTGATGCACGATTCTTTCTGCCATCTTCCCCCAAAATCTACCATTCTCAGAAACACAAAAAAGATATCCCCAAAGAAAATAAGAAAGTAGTAAAAAATAATCAGGATATTGAACTGGAGACCATATAGTGGGAGTTCTAGCAGTTTGATGGATTCTTTGCCGAAGCAGAAGTCTAGTAACTCGTCTGTAGAGAAGTCGCCTTTTTTACAGAACACCTCACGTATTTATATGCCTTTGAAAAAATCTGCAAAACCGACTTGTTTTATGAACAAAATGAAAAACAAACTGTATAATACACAGTGTGTATGACAATTTTCCACCCAGACTTTAAATCTCCCGCCTAAAAGCGTGGCGCTATCTGTCGGAACTATATATCGTTAGAAAGGTGGGAATGTCTTCTATACGTTAAGCGAAGTTGGAACGCTGTGCCATGTAAGATGACTGAGTTATGACATTTTACGTGACAGCCCAAAAAGAGTTGTGTCGGAAAATTATAATGGAACAACGCAGTGTCATAAAATTCCATGCTAAATCAGGCATAAATGCCACAAAAACATTCGAATTGATGAAAAAAGTCTACGGCGATGAGTGTTTATCCCGAGCAACAGTTTTCGATTGGCATAAACGTTTTCGCGAAGGTCGCGAATTACTTGAAGACGATAAACGGGAGCCGAAGCCTCGAACAACTTGCAACAAACAATACAATAAAACTTGCCAATACAATAAAAAAAGTTGGCGATTACCTAGCCGACGATGAGAATGCAAGTGTCAGGATGATTTCTGAGAACTTGCACATCAACCGAGAGACAGTCCGCCAAATTATTACGGAGGATTTGGGCAAAAGGATGGTCTGTGCTCGATTCGTTGTTGCACGACAACGCACTATCTCATAATGGCATTGTACGCCAATTTCTAGCGAAAAATCAGATCTGCGTTCTTGACCACCCGCCGTATTCGCCAGATTTGGCACCGTGTGACTTTTTTCTGTTTCCGAAACTGAAATTAGTACTTAAGGGTTGTTTTTTCGAGGACGTAGATACCATTAAAACTGCGGCGACGCGACAACTAAAGGCAGTACCGGTCGAGGACATGTACCACTCATTTGAATCGCTATTGAGTCGCTGTCAAAAGTGTATAGATACGGAAGAGGAATACTTTGAATAACAAGTAAAGAGTTTTAAAAAATATTGAATTGTTTGGATTTTATGAGGAAAGTCTAGGTGGAAAATTGTCACACTGTGTATATCTGACGACTCTACATCACGTAATACAATATGAAATATTTTAATCCAGACTCTAACTTACTGATTACTCCTTATGCACAGAGAAACCGCCAAGTCAGTGAATCACAGCTAAGGGATTGTACTCAGAACACTCAGGTCAAAGAGTCACCTCCAAGGAATTCGGCTAAAAGAGTACTTTCTTTTGAACGTTCATCTAGACATCACAACATCTCTCCACTAGAATACCTCAAACAACAGTATGAAAGGTCAAACAACAATACGAGAGGTAATACTAAATGCAGTCATCACTTTGGCTGGATTTTTTCATCAAATTTTTAATAATTGTATTCTCTCTTATGTGTTCCTTGCAGTAATGCCCACTCAAAGAATCCAAGGCAATTTTTACCATATTCAAACTCCTGCTTCCATGAGTCGCGAGCAATCATATCCGTTTGATGGTATGAGTTAGGGCCGTTCTACAATACGTCGCGAAAAATGGCAACTGCTAGTTGAAAAGTGTTATTTCTGATTGCCAAATTGCCAGTTGCTGTCGCTAACAAAGTTAAAAGTTTTTCAACTCTCTTTTGACAACCGCAACTGACAAGCACAACCAAAAATAACACTTTTCAACTAACAGTTGTCATCATTTGCGACGTATTGTAGAATGGCCCTTAATACTGTGAATTACTTTCATTCTTCTTGATACTCCTTTTGCATCGCAGTGTTTACTTGCAATGCATTGTAAATTATGTGGACAAAACATTTATCAAAACTTTTTTGTTTGAAATTTTTTAGGGATAAAGAGAACCTTTCAAGAAATCATTAAGAACCAAGAAGAAATAAAAGCCAAATTAAGAAATCATGACGCAATGCTGGAGAATATTCTGATATATGTAGGAAATGATGATTCTGAGCAGTTAACGAAGCCACAAGGATGGCCAGATATCTTTCCTCTACCTGATGTTGAAGCCTTCTTGAAGTTGGAGTCTTTCCTCGAGTAAAAGATAAATTTTTCTTTTACTGTATTTAAAAAAAATTTTTTTGTTATTGTTTTATTCATTTTCTATGGTCTGTATCTATTATTGAACATGTTCATACATTGCAGGTAAAATATCTTTCAATAAAGTGCTACACCTCTAATTCATGTGAAGAAATGACGAGAAATATATGCCGTTACATATTTTCTAAAGATTTGAAGAAAAAGTTTAACTGGCGTGGGACCTCCGTGAAGAGTAGGCTTAAGACGACAAAAACTGGGTCACTCATATCAGGTGCGAGCTTATGCACTGTGCTCTAAACGATCAATTCTGTAAAGTTCGTGGCTATTAAATAGGTTTATTTTCTGTTTGTATTCAGATGCTGTCCTCTTGAAGTACAAGTCATCAGGATTGTCCTTTGTAACAAAAACGGTTAGCACATGGCTGAGGAACAACATTACCTCAGGGGAGAAAAATAGTAGAGAACAGTATATAAAAAAGAAAATGACGATAAATACAGTGATTATTGATTTTGAAGATTTTAAAGTTACACATATTGGTATTTTTTAATTAAAAAGTTTATTTTTTTTTAACAAGTTATGTTTGTTATTCCAATTTATTTTAATTTTGACTGATGTTATTTTAAAGCTGGTGCTTTTGTGACTAGCAGTAATAAGTGGTCTGTTTAAAAAATAATGAGAATGATTTTTTTCTCAACAACTGGTAACACTGTAAAAACGAGACTGCAGTAAATCGAGAGCTATATTCATACTCTACCTTCAATTAAAATTTTAATTTGATAGCACTAACACATGTGATTCTACAATCATTTGTATAACTGTATGTTTGGGTGATGCGTCACGAAAATGGAATACAAGAAAATCGAGCAGCGTTATGTGAAGTTTGACACAGCAAATTCTGCATCAAATTTTAAGATAACGTGACAGAGAAACATTTAAAAAGTTGATAGTGAGAATGATTGGTGATTAATTAAATTAAATTTGAATCATCAAATTGTTTATGTCATTAAGTGATATGTTATTTTAAAAAAATATAGGAAATTTTTAAATTACGCCAACTACAAAGAGAATATATATATTGCTTTGAAAAATAATTTTAGTGCAACTACTCTTAAAAAATAAAACAAAATTGTGTTACTTAACTTAACCCAAGTGGTATGTATCTTTGTATTCCTAAGGGTTTTTCTATCAACCCAAGTGGTAGTAGTTTTAATTCTCCTTGATAAAATTATAATAATATTACAAAGAATTATTTTAATCACAAAAAATAAAAAGGTAACATTATAAAATAAAAATATTTAATTAAAATAAAATAAATTAAAATAAAATAAACGAATGTCGCACAAAGAACAATTAAAAAGGAAATATCTACCTATCTTATCATGTTCACGAATTATTTTAGCCACACGTAAAGTTCTTGCAGTTCTAGTAACTTTGTCAAAAAATCTTTTTTAAAAAGAGTCGTAATCCAGAGAGCCGTAATCATAATGCGAACGGAACAGACAGGTGACACGTCGTTCCGAATCGATCGAAAGACAGCGATCGACTAATCATCGAAATATAAATAAGCGACTAGGTCAACAGAATAAAAACATACACATAGAGAGAAATCATTAGGTAGCTCTTATAATTCTGTCGTATAGCGGATTAAGATTTTCCGTGTCCTTCTTTAAATTAATCGTGTTTATTTGTTCTTTTTTTATGTAAAACATCTCGATAAGGACACAAAACCAGTGTCGAAACGTCATGTAAGAATCTTCGATATTAAAGTCGGTTTGGTCAAAATATATAAATCTTGTTAATTTTTCACTGACAAAGAAAAAAGAATTTGTTAATTTATTTATTTTATTTTAATTAAATATTTTTATTTTATAATGTTACCTCTTTAATTTTTTGTGATTAAAATAATTCTTTGTAATATTATAATTTTATCAAGGAGAATTAAACCCTTAGGAATACATACCATTTGGGTTAAATTAAATAACATAAAACAATAATAAAACAATTTTGTTTTATATTTTAAGAGTAGTTGCACTATAATTATTTTTCAAAGCAATATATATATATATTCTCTTTGTAGTTGGCGTAATTTAAAAATTTTATATATTTTTTTGAAATAACATATCACTTAGGTTGAGTTAGGTAACGCAATTTTGTGATATAATAATAGTTTTGTTAAGGTATATATGTGTATATATATATACATATATATATATATATATATATATATATATATATATTCTCTCTTTGTAATTGGCGCAGTATTAAAAGATTTCACATATTTTTTTTAAATAGATACCACTTGTTATTTAAGTTTTTTTGAGGTAAATATTACTTGGATTGAATAAAGTAACAATTTTGTAATATAATAATTTTGTTAAAAAAAATTAAGGCTATCTACCACCTAGGTGTTAGAATAGATTTTATTTATTTTTTTATTTAAAATTAATGATACTACCACTTGGTTTTTTTACGAGGTAACAACCACGCGTGTAGTTGGCGCCTTTTTTTACCTTTTTTGAAAAAGGTAAAAATTACGGAAATGGCTGTATTAGATAGAAATATTAAATATTATTGCTCAAATATCCACATGGAAAGAAATATTTTTGAAAAATCATGACTTTTAAAAAACAGTAAAGATCAAAGTAATTTGAAGTGAATTTAAACATTAAGACATTGAGATTAATTGTTTTATAACTTTCAAATCTTTAAAATCTTTAGGCTCATTGCTGCTTTGAATATATTTCTTTTCGTGAATGTGCATTTTCCCGAAAATTAACGTTTTCCTGTCTGCTAAATTATTAATAATTTTTATCATAAACTAATACTTCTGTTGAAAAATTCTTGTAATATTCTTACTTTAATGTAATAACGCGTTTTATTTCTTTAATTATAAATAATTTTTTTGATTATCGAAAAACCTGTCTGATTCGATTTCATGATTCTAGCTACTTTTTTGCACAGTTTGAATTTTATTAAAAAAGAAATATATTGTAAAATAATTCGAATATTAAAGGAATTTGAAGGATATTTATTTTTTGTTATGCAAACATAGAGTGTATTGTAGAATAATGTAACTTTTCACACGTGAACATTATAAATATAAAGGGATTGTATATATTTTACATTTATGTCTTAATTTGCCTTCTTGCTCATCATCAGTATTATTTTATAAAGTAAATTATCACTACATTGAATGTGTTTGTTATTCTCACTATTTCTTTCTTTGTTTCTTTCTGTCGGATGTAGATAATAATTATGCTCGTCGGAGAATGCAATTGACAATGGTTAGTTTCACAATGTGATCTTATCATTAATTAAATTTAAATTTCAATAACTTTCGCGAAACTCTTGTGCAACGAGAAGGGACAATATCGAGATCTAGAGAAGGATCTTTATATATTTACATAAATATAATATAAAATTTCATGTAAAAGACAGGAATTATATATATAATGGATCATTTAGCAATAATTCAGTAGGTACTTTTGATTTCGTTATTTCAAATAGATTATACAATTAAACCGTCAATATTTGCTATTTTAAATTGCGTTTTACTACGATAAATTCATTTATAAAGCCGTTGTAACATGTTCATATGATAGAACTAAAGTATACTAAATATAGGAGCTAAAATTACTTTTCGCTTCTATGGTTGAAATTATCATTAGCGACAGTAACAAGTACTATCGCTTATCATTACCATCGATATGCACCAATAATCGATATCAATCAATTGTCCCATTATCTAGGCCAATTTCCCGCGATATTCATGCATAAATGCATTACATGCTTACCGTTATTGTATATTGTTTCAATTTATATGCATCGTCACAGCAAACAGGTTACAATAAGCAAGAGAATTTCATAATGTTTGCAGCTTATTAATGATTTTTGGACGAGAACTAGATCGCTTAGTGGAAAGTTAGTCAGCTGTGACAGTTTTAATGCGTCATTTGTTATTTAACCTTTAGTCTGTAAACTTGGGTCGTTTTCGTCCGGGCGAAAATCAAATGTAGTTGTAACTTTTGAAAACGGGTAGAGAAGGCGCCACTGCGCATCCGTAAAAAAAGTTATGTTCCCCGAGAACCCGCCTACCGAGTTTCAAGGTGCCAGTCCCCCTCCGGCCGTCACAGGAGACACGTAATTCTTGAAAAAACGAGGTTTGCGGCGAACATTTAAGCACTTCATTTCAAAATAATTGCACGCAATATTTTTTTTATGAAAGGTACGCTTTTCCCCTTCAATTTCCTTTTTTATTCATTTCGATATCTTTATTTGTCTTAAAGTTATGATTTTTTGAGTAAAAAATGATTTTATCAGTTGTAGTTGCTCCATTTTTTAAATACAAATTATGTAAAAAAATTAAATTGTGTATAATTTTATGATTGATACTTCAAATTGAAGGTTTGAATTACTTCCATGAATTTTTTCAGATTTTTTGTAACACTTTAACACTTAAAAAAAACGTCAGGACGAAAACGACCCAGGTTTACAGACTAAAGGTGCTAAAAAAACGTTTACAGACTAAGGATTAATAATTAAATAATAGAAACGGCCAAATTACGAGCTATTAATAGGTGTATATTTAATAAAGTCAATTTAACAACAAATGTGTTTGCAATATAAAAAACAACGTTGACGTTTTGAGCCTTACTTGAAGCCCTACATCTTATGTATAACACATTTTTTCCTAAAATGTCTTGTTTTCGAGATATTTCACTGGTTCCAGACTTTTTCCTCACCGGGTATATATACATATTATATATATCCTTTTACATAATGTACCTATAGGTATGTTCTAGAATTACTTCGTATCGTTGTACTGTATACAAACAAATAAATCCTCTCGTATTAAAGTAACTTATGTTGTGTTATCTCAGACAATCCTGAATTATGTTTTCGAACGGTTTCTGGCATTCGGTAAATAGTACCAAATGCTACAAAACCATATGAATTAAGGGGAGAGAGCCAAGAATATTAATTAAGGTGCGATTTCATTGACGCTAGAAACCAGCGGCAGCGTCAAGAAATTGTAGTGGGGGAAGAAGTTCCGTTGAATTTTGCGGTACGCTAAAAAGCTGAGACAGTCTGAACTTCTTCCCTCACTACATTTTCTTGACGCTGCCGCTGGTTTCTAGCGTCAATGAAATCGCACCTTTATGCTTGGTTTTGTTCGCGAATTTGCATAACGTACCACGCGTCTAACGATGCGGCCAACATTATGTACGCACAATTAATACAACGCGATGTGGCGAGTACAAAACGAACCATCAGATACCATACCGCGCGATAATGCGTTTCTGCCTGCTTGTATATATATATATATATATATATATATATATATATATATATATATATCTTATTTTAATTTTATATAGTTTGTGTTTTTTATGGCCCAAATAGAAGAAAATATAATTCTAAAAAGTATGTATATTTATAGAAAAAATAACTTCGAAATAAATATTAAAAAGATAAAATATCGAGATAAATTCCAAAAACTGCCAGATCGATCATTAAAAATAATCGGTCATTAAATATGTGTAATCTTTCCGCGAGGTACAGCAAGATAAAAGTTTAATTTTTTCATATGACATGCAACGATAATTTTCACTTAAAAGTAGATTTACTAGCATTACAAGGTAAATTTTTTTTTATTGTGATATCTGCAAAATTTGAAAATGTTTCATCCTAATGCAATGTGAATAAATGTTATCCATATCTTATTTAATTAATGGCACACGCTATGTCTTTTCAACAATAAAACTTTAAAAGAGTGCATTTTAAACTGATTTGAGCGAAATACTAAAATGTCAAATATAACGTAGCTAAAACGATTTATAACTTTTCTGACTTATCGTTATATTTGCAATTTGCGACACTAAAAGTCACGAATAAAAATACAAATAAAAATTAAATTAAAATTTTCTTATAAAATCTTTTTTTTTAAATAAAGAGTGTAATAATAAATTATTTTCTTATATTATTTATTTATTATTTATTATATGTATTTGTCTTTCTTATTATTATTATATATTTCTTCATCTTTAAAACCTCATTTAAATTTGTTAATAAATATATCTCCGTATATAATTATATTCCGCTTTTGATAAATTATCGCCTTGAAAGTCTGTAGAGAATAAGTCTGTACAGTTTTAGTACAATTACGTAATAAGTTTCCGATGTTTTACGTGTGTAAATATTTGATACAATTTTGACTCTCACTACTCTGTTTACGCACTGGATTAATATTGAAAATTGTTCATACTTGCACATAAACTTGTCTTTGAACCAATGCGACTATTAATTGCATTTTGAAACATCGTATTGTGCTATGTATGCCCGACACGTTGCGTTCTTGAGACTATTACCCTAGAATGTTATTAAACATACAGTTTGAAATATACAGATGCAGTAATAAGATATCAGGTACATAACAATACTCATGATACGTAGATATAAACGTTAATAATTAACACAGTGACATTCAGAGATAATCTTGTATCTATTGAGGAATATTTGTTAACTTCAAATATATATGGAGGGGTAAAAACCACAGTAGTGTAAGTCAAATTTTTAAAAATATTTTTTCGTGTGCATATATATGCAAATTATATATTGTACAGATTGCATCT
Source organism: Temnothorax longispinosus (assembly GCF_030848805.1). Lineage (NCBI taxonomy): Eukaryota > Metazoa > Arthropoda > Insecta > Hymenoptera > Formicidae > Temnothorax > Temnothorax longispinosus. Next base: position 9,288,802 of record NC_092361.1, read on the forward strand.
ATTCACACGAAAAAATATTTTTAATTTGACTTACACCTCTGTGGTTTTCACCCTTCCATATAAAGGTTCTAGATATATATAAATAATAAATTTGTATTTAATTTAAGTTTATTAATTTGTATATTATTTCACATCTGATAATCAAAAACTTTTTTATGTTTAAATAAAAAAACAAATGCAATTTTATTAGTTTGTTAATAGATAATTATATGAGGGTAGTTTGAGATGGCGTTACAAATTTGTATGAGATGGCGTTACAATCCATTTGGTGACGTGATGCCTGGAAAGTGAAAAGTTAAATTCTTTAAACTCTCCCCTCCCAGGCCTTACCCAGAAGTGACGTGCTGTTTACGTTCGGTAATCGTTTGAAGCAAGCGGTTTAGCAATTGCTACAAAATTGGTTTTTTACCAAACTTATAAAACAACCCTCGTATATTATCGAGGGTTATTTGATAAGTTTGTTAAAAAAACAAGTAAAATACATTTTTTGGGAAAAAAATCGTCTTTTCCATTTTTGTGGCAACTGCCATGCTAAACCGCTCGCTTCAAACGACTACCGAACATGAACAACGCGTCACCTCTGGCTGTTTGGCCTGGGGAGGTTTGAAGAGTTGAACTTTCCAGGCATTACGTCACCAAATGGATTGTAAAGCCATCTCATACAAATATACTATAATTTACTAAACTTAAATATAAATACAAATATAAATATAATTTACTAAACTTATCAAACCACCCTCGTAATTTGAATTCCAGGTCAATATAAGCCTAAGAAGAGGATATACAAGCAATAAATTAATGATTTTTTTCTTTTAAACAGTTTTTGTCAATTCTACTCATTATAGATATCAAGAGACACGGTAGTGTACTGTACTACCATTTTAGATTTTTAGATAAGATATAACTAAACTATTTGAAACAAAAACAAACCGTCAAATTGGCAAATATCCGCGTCATATATCGTATTGGTCTTAAGTTAAAATTATAAATAAATAGTTAATACATTTTTGTTGAAATGTAGATATTTTTTTTCCAATAATGAGAAAAGCGTTTAAAAAAAAATATGAAACATAAATATTTTATATAGGTATGTGTATATGTGTATAGTAATATACGAAAAGAACTTTTTAATTATCGGAAGCAACATAAAAATTATAAATTTCTATGCAATATAAATCTATTTATATGTATTTGAAATCGAATATTTTTCGTCAAGTACTACATATAAGAGATACACGGGCGCGCATGCACGCATGCACTTCTCATCATTTTATATTTCAAATATTTTTATTTAATTTTATTCAAGAGATAATAAAATTTTATAAAAATTTATGTTAGAATGTTTTGAAAGAATTTATCAAATAAATGTGTTTTGCTTATAACGTTCTCTCTCTCTCTCTCTTTCTCTCTCTCTCTCTCTCTCTCTCTCTCTCTCTCTCTCTGTCAGATAAAGATCATATTCGTACATTTGGGTATTTAACAATTTTAAAATCAATGTTATGTCAGTTCTTTTCGAAGCATTTGCCTCGAAAGCGATTGATAAATCGAATATCGAGTAAATTGAAATAGAAGCCAACTAATCGACCATCGTCCATATCAGACCTTTCTCTCATTATCTCGTCCATTATCAAGCTACGAATCAGACATATAAATGATGTCTCTTACCTACCGTGTCTCTCCTCGGTCGAGTTGTAGTAGTAGGAGCTACAATTGTAGCAACTATTGACTTTACGATTTAATCTGATTTCGGATAAGCTACGCGGACCCGCAACTACTAACTTCGGTAACCCAACGGTCAATTTATGGAGTGCTTCTTGTTACGTACCGCGCGTATGACGTGTAAGAAATTAATTTCCTGGGCGATTTCTGCGATAAAGTTTAGATGCTTGTCATCGTAACGCATATGCAATTGCATGTATATATATATATATACACTAGCTTGATACCCGTGCTTCGCTACGGTATGCAAAGGATTCTATAATTTACCTTCGAATTTAGATTTGCCTCTTTAGGGGTTGATTAGGGCAAAATCTTGAATTACGTTTTTAAGCATTTATATGGGTAACCTTTGTAAGCAAAAACCAAATCGATATCTCATCGGGCCTAAGAGATATTGAGAAATCCGTGAAAACACGTTTTACCCCTTTTCACCCCGTTAGAGGTCGAATTTCTAAAAATCCCTTCTTAGTGGGTGCTTACGTCATAAAAGGAATATGCTCCCCGAATTTCATGTTTTTAGGTTTAAAGGTTTGGGCTGGGCGTTGATGAGTCAGTCGGAACATTCGATTATATATGCATATATAAATATAGATAGATTATGTTATTTCTGCGAATAATTTGGACTCTCTGCAGCCTGCTTTGTAGTAATAAGCCGCGTTTTGTAAAATTCAACTCTGCAAGAGTTTATACATGCATGAGGAATGATGGTACAATGCGTTTACTGGCGTAAATTATATTCTCATTTTTAGTTATTATAAAAATCCATTTCCATGCGATAAAATTCACTCTTGGTTAGAACGGTGTTTTAAAAGAGAAAGCTTCTGTATAGTTAATTTTTCTGCCAGTCGCTGTTTTATTAAGCAGAAAAATTGAGCTTAATAAATGTTTAATTAAACTAAAAGATAATTGCTTATCCAAAACGGTAAATTGCGCGTTATACGCGGCACATAGATTAACTGCATACTATTCTTTACTATACGTTAATTAAGATTGATCGATTAGCGTGATTTACAAATTCTTTCATGCTTTTTTAACTTTTTTTTTGTTCGACTCACAGTAACAGAGAACTATTGGATTAGCATTATCCACGAAATCTGACATTTTTTTGTTTATAATAAGAAAACCTATTTTAATGCACATATTATCTGTCTCAAGTACTTTTTATGATTTAAATTAGATATTGTATTTTAATTCTGATCAATCAAATCTTGATTAAACTTCACGATATACTTTTGTAATAGCGAATTATGGAGCAATATTATACAACAGTCAACAATTATTATTTTATCTTTTACGTCGTGCAAAACAATTACAGCAATGTAATATTGATGTCGCATATAATGGTAATGTTTATGGTATTTTCAAAACGTTCCTTTGACAAGTGAAATATGAGAGCCGATATGTAGCGTATTATAGAGAAAAATCTGCCTCGCGGCTTGTCATTATAGAATAAATTCTTTTCATATTACTTTGCACTAGTCTCATATTTCACACGTGGCAAAGACTATACTCATTTCAATTTAAATTACGTGATGCTATGTAATCGTTACCAAAAATCATTATTGATTTTTAATCCACGAATTCTTTTGTCGTATTTATAATAATATTTGTTTCTAAAGTATCAACTATATTAATTATTCTTATGTAAACGATACATTTTTAAATAAAACATTACATTGATTAGAAGAGAGAATACAGGTCAGATTTCAAATTTCAATCTTAATGTATAGTACGCCAAAATAAAATATTTCAATTTTAAGATAAACGATAAAATATTAAGGTTACATTTGATTATTTTGTCTAATTACCTTATCAACTGACAAAGTAATGAAATGTACGAAACCCAAGTATTATAGCAGAATGACATTAAAAAATGACATAGTGATGTTTCTTGACATTACTCTATTTTACTTGAGAAATAATCGCCCTCTAAACCAGATAATATTTAATTACTTTAAACAGGATATTTAATTACTTTAAAAATACTTATAAAACTATAAAAATTAATACTAATATAAAACTATTAAGTTAATTTCGTGCTAGAGATTTATCGCATTCTCATGTATCGTAATTTTAAGTTCGTAGTGCGATCTACGCAATGGCTGATAATAATATATCAAAATGAAATTATAGTTCCAAACTCAGTTGCCATTTAATTTATTTCTTAGTGTGTCCTTTACTTTTCGCTATTTTTGTTACATTAGTGTTTTATGGGTCGATAGTAATTTAGCGTCATGAGTAAGTGCGATACCAACAAAGAAAAAATATCAACGCACATTTATAATTTTCATACGGAGGAAAGCAGAAGATAAATGTATACCAATTTTATATTTTCTCGAAAAATTTTATGTGGTTTGGGACTGTATTTTTTTCCGGAAATGATAAATTCGAGAATAATGCAAGAATTGTATATCTTGAAACAAATAGAGAATTAAAAATATTGAAAAAAGATATTATAATATTCAAGTATATTAACTGTGTCAAAAGAATAGCAGCTTTAAGACTCTATATAGAAGTGATTTTTTATTTTCTTTATATTGTAAAAGTTACGTGCAACAACTCTCGAGTTTTCTCTCCATGTATTTTTTAGATTGTTTTTGTAACGTATCATCATAGCAGTAAAGTGTTACGTCCAAACTCCAATATCCTTTTGTTTTGAAAATATAGTAGGATTAGATGAGGATTAGAAGGACCCTATAGAAACCCCGTCAATGTTCTGAGGCGCGTGCTACGAATCGAACGCATCGTACACCTCCAGATATGGGTCAATGTCCCGAAAGGATACTATGACGCCTTCTGACGGCACTACGTTCGTCAATTCTTTATCTAAGGTAGAATTTTTCATCTTTATTACTTAAGAGTAGACCTAGCTCGTACAATCTTATGTAGGCTAGGGATGCAAAGTAAAATTAACTAAATAATAAGTCTGCAAATTAAATTATTAATAACAATATTTGATTATATTGAAACAAAATAGTAAAAATAGTGAAATAATTTATTTACTAAGGAAAATGGACCGCTACAAATATGAACGTGTATGTATTTATTTATTTCTCTTACATAATATTACAAAAATATGAAAACCATTAAATAGAATATACAAGAATAAAGACTCTACTTACATTATGACTTTATGGCTATTTACAATGATGGTGCGGTAGTCAAAGAAGAAAAACTAAAAATTGAGTATACGTGTGTGTAAGTGTATGAAGATACTGAAAAAGAAGGATTTATAGCATTTCGTCTAACAAAGCAGAAAAAGGAGAAAAGAGCTTGTAAAAGAACTAGGCGAGAACGCGGGAGTTCGTTTGCAGGTACGTATTCTGGGATGGTCTAATCGGGTATTAGTCTCGACGCAACGCTACGGTTCTCAGGAATTTGATTCGTAAAGTATACGTTCCTGGTTTCACAGAATTGTCAGATTGAGGAAATCAGCCAGCGAGATCGACGAAAGTTCGTCGAGATCGTCGAGATCGTCGCTCCAATTGAAGGGTGAAAGAATTGTGATTTCCTCAATAAATTCCACTAAATGTGGAACATAAGGGAGACGGAGGTGGAAGTTCCTCCGGAGAATAACGCGGTTCAGAAACCAAATCGAAGATTTGCAATGAGAAGGTAGGAATCCGTAGCGAGAAATGTTCCAGACATAGAGATAAAAGAATACGAAGGGATAGAAGGGGTAGTCAGTCAGTTTTGGTAGAGAAACCCGTACACTACATAAAGAACAGTAGAAAGGGAATCTAAGTTTATGGCACGAAATTTCTCTAGAAGTTTTCATGCCTACTTATTTCTGCCCAAGTTTGGCGGCTGCCCATAACTTTGGCAGTTTCTTCTGGAAAAATTGCGGAATCATCAAAATTTGTTTATTACAATTTTTCATGTGATTGAGCGGCCGTCTCTCAATTTCTAAAGAATTTATTAATAATAACAGCAATAATAATAATAATAACTGATGATTCTTTTTTCGTGTTTTTTTCTTAACAATAAAAGAATTAAAAAATTGATTAGAAAAATAAGAAGAGAAAAATACTATAGGTGTAGACACCAGCATTAATAATTCAAACTTGCAGTAGTGTAGGACGGAAAGAAAAAGTAGCTATACTATCATGAGTCTGCACGCTAAGGCCAGTTAGCCAAATTGCAGTAACAAAATAGATCGTGGATTATGGATGATAAAAAATTATTCTTAAAATAAAAAATAAATTGTTCTAAAATTTGAGAAATGTTGCGATCTTTTTAATTGTATTAGAAAAGGAAAGAAGAAACAAGACTGATTTCCTGATAAGCTGTGGTATTTAGTAGGTTTTCGAATAAAAAAATGGTGATGATAAGGTTATTGGATGCTATTGCGTGTGTGGACAAGCTTTTGTCAGGTGTTTATCATTGGACATTTTTTGGTTCCCTCACAGACAATTAATGGTGGGTGATAATCGATAACTGACTACTGAATTGAACAAAAAAAAACACGACAACTGAACAATAACTAAACTTGTACCCCTGAATATATATATAATTTCTACTACACCCATTCTTTGATGACGTTATTTAAATTTTGACCAATAGATTGATATTTTGTCTCGTATTGATCAAAATTCGAATAGCGTCATCAAAGTATGTGGGTAATCGGGATTAAATAGGAATATAATTTAATTAGCGTGACGTTTGTGTGAAAAAATATCGCTAAATACTTCAATAAACTCGCTTAATTATTTATTAGAAATAAATAATTGTTTTTTTGATTGTTTTATCCTATCTGGTAATAGGTCAAATTTGATAGGAGTTCTTTTTCTTATCCAATATTTTCTATATTTTGTATCAATGATCGTATCTGACATTCGCCATAATTTGAAATGATGACAAATTTCTATGCAGCTTATCTATTGTTTTATTAAATAAAATTACGTAACAGTTTCTGTTCGAAGTGGATCAATCTTCTTGTGACTCGAGTGTAATAGTTTTTTCAAAAACGTTGTAAAAATTGTAAAAAATCTGGCATTGCTAGAAATAATATTTATGATTCAGAAAACATAATATCGTTTTCCAAGCATTGTATGTATTTTGTGTATTTTCAAAATGACAACATGTTTTAAGTGTTTGAGGTCGTGTAATGGTTATTACGTTCGCATAAGTTATTTCTTAGAGCTTGTGATATGATACGGTATAATAGGATTGTATGGAAGAGAAAGATCGTAAAGTTGGCAGGTTGTAACACGAGAGTTCTTTGTACTTTCCGCAATTTCACAATATAAAAAATGTGTATGTTCACCTCTCTTCATAAATGCAGAATATTTTACGACTACCTCCACTATTTTTTTAAATTCTTCTTTTAAATTACGAGCGTGAGTCAGCAATTATCCGCACTCTATTTCTATAATTTATTAGAACAGTAGAGAACGTACAGTTACATCTTTTTTAATATAGTACCTTTGCTTTTCAGTGCACTTGTTCCAGCGTTTTACAAGTTTGCATATACTCTCGAAAAAAAATTGCGTGTATCTTAATAATGTTTTATTTCTTTTAAGAAAATCAGATGTTACTAATTTATCATATGTCGGAAAATGGAATACTGTTAATACAGAGCGCGTACACTTGGCGCTTAATTTTACCTTTTTTGAAAAAGTTTTACGTCTCGACCCGACATTCGAAGTTAATATAATCAGACTTTTGTTATCAATTAATAGTTTAACTTGGCCGACGGCGGTGGACAATAATTCAGCCTGGTACCGATGAATAATATTGATTTGTTATAGTATTTTATTATATATAAAAATCTTCCTCTTCTAAAAAAATACATTTTATAACAGGAAGTAATGAGAAGCACGAGAGGTTCTTAGTGTTCTTATATCTTGGATATAAATAAGCGAACAAACAAATCAAAGTTAATAAAATATCAAAAATATTTTGTTCTAATAATTATCAAATATTGATGTGTTTAATACCGTTTAGTCCAAATATCTATCATTCAATCCAAATTATGTAGAAAATCGAAAAGTTAGTGCCGTTTCAAAAACCGTAAATTTGATCGGATCTATACCGAAAAATCAATCAATCAAGCAATCGAATTAATTATTTAAATCTTAATTATTGTAAACCTTAAGCGGATAAGAATAAATGTAATTTGAATATAATTAAATATTTGGATTCTAATCCTTGAAGTCTTTCTTAATGAAATCATTTTTTATATGTAAAGCTGTTTTTTGGCTTTTTTCGTTTTATCTTAAAAACTATTTGGGATATTAAGAAATGTTTTATTATAAAAACATCTCTATTAAAACATGTTATAATATTTTGAAAAAATAATTATTTTCAAAAATTTACCCCTTTGCAGCCCTTATATGAATAAATATCTGTTTTATTATAAAACTATTGTATAAAATAATATTTTTATTTTGAATATATTTATAAGAAACCCTTTATAAGAAATTGTAATTATAATTTGTATGAACGAAGAAATCGCTACATTTCTATCATAATATATCAATAACAATTTTCACGCCATATACTTTGATAGCATTCATAAGCACATTTATTATAAACATTAGCAATGAATATATTTATTATAATTTAAAAAATTAATAAGTTTTACTAACATAATTCTTATATTGACACAATTACGATAACTGTGACCCCTTAATTTGACGATGATTTCAGGTAGTATTTTTTAAGCTGAACAAAAAATTATGTAGGTCTTATAGAGCTAATTATTCTAGTTTTCGAGATATACGTCAAAGTATAAGTGTTAAAGTTAAAAATGTTAAAGTTAAAGTTAAAAATAAATAATATGAATTTTATATACCCGGGATAGGTGGGGGTGGACCTCAGTTTGCATGGAAAGTTGAAAACCCGAATCGTATATACAATAATATAATAGACCTTGTTTCGCCCTATACAATAAGCAAGCCAGGGTGAGGTGAGGTAGACCTTGTTCTAATGTCTTGTGTTGTTTACGTTTTTTGAACGTAAATCTTAATCTGCCTGCGAAGCCCCTTCTCCGCATAAAAAAACTAATGTATATAACTCCATTTCTATAAAAACTTGAAATCAAAATTTGGAAATAGATACAAATATTAATCATATAATTTTTTAATTATTTTTTCCATGTTTTTCGCCAAAAATGCCTCCAAAAACTATACATTTCAAGGAGCTAAAGTTATCATAATCATCCCTTTATTTTTAATTTTAACACTGTATATCTCGAAAACTAGAGCAGTTAGCCCCGTAAGGCTGGGGCTACACAATGCGCGTTTTCGCGAATCGGATTCGCGAATCGTGCATTTGTATACCATGTGTGCTTAGCATCACAAATGGCATACAAATGCACAATTCGCGAATCCGATTCGCGAAAACGCGCATAGTGTAGCCCCAGCATAAGACGTATATAATTTTTTGTTTAGCTTAAAAAATACTAGAAACCATCGTCAAATCAAAGGGTCACAGTTATCGCAATCGTCCCCTTATATCTCATTTCTTATTTCTCGAATATGTGTTTTGACCCAATTAATAAATGCGCTTGAAGACTGTTTAACGACGAAAAGAATTATGCACCAGCATATATATATGTAAATATTAAAGCGCACGGGATCGTAACGGGATCCGTGCTCTTAGTTGTGGGAAACTGGTGGCAGCGATGCAAATCAGCTCTTTCACGTCGTTTTACGGTTAAGACGCTTAACTAACGTGAAAGTGCATTGAGCTCGACAAGCGTTAGACGCATTAATAATTTTGGGATCGAAGACCGAAGCTGACGAGACGCCGCGTGCCCGGCGTGCCACAACTTCAGTGTAATACATTGTAAACACAAGGGGATTAATGCCGTCACACACAAGTGCGTGTATCTAAGATATTCAAAAAATATGACGCATTTTTCTAAAAGATAACAACAGATGAAAATTCAGAGTACTAAAATTCTAAAGCAACGCCATTTTTTAAGTAAATATAAATTGGTTTTATTTTATGAAAAATTAATATACATATTTGGAATTAAATTTTATAGCTTTAAATTGGATTGAAATAAATTTTCCAAATTAATAAAAAATTAAATTTTACTCTTAATTATTTAAAAATTAAATTTTACCCTTAATTAGATTTTAATTCTTTCGACCCAAACCAATCATCAAGGAAACCAATTTTTAATTGAAAAGAAAAACGTACTTACCGTAGATGTGGTGGTATTTCTTAAATGTATATCCGGCAGATTGGCTGGCTTTACACATTCGTTGTGAGAATGTCGTGGACAGCTCATTGAACGCATGTTCCTGCAGCGATCGGAAGACGGATCAATGTCGATATTGAGTTCCAATTCCATGTCAAATCGACCCTCTTGATAATTCATGGCAGATTTATCACGCGCGGCATTAAATAATTTGTAATTCATCTGTAATACAATTAACAACCTTTAATGTATGTCACCGACATTTAGGATACGACCGATAGAAAAAATTATGATCTCGATAAGAAATTATAGTCGCGCTACTAGTAGCAAAAAGTATTAGAGTTGCAATTATGCAGGGGTTTCTTCCTAGAAAAGTTGACGTGTCACGTAGCTTCGTGGCAGTTAACGTCAGTAACTATTTCTCAAGTATCGTTGACGCCGGTTACGGCATGATACAGTCGCGAGACGGGTCCATTTAGTCTTACCTAGGTGTTATCATAAATATAATTAGTCGTCATGTCCGAGGACGGTCGCTTAATTTACCGCGTGCGATGCCATCAGATATGGGCGTTGGGCTTGCCACAAGGCATAGCATTTACAGCAGAATATTCGTACCGAACATGCGACCTGCAATTATGTCTAGCGTACGGACGAATTAACACAAATATATCGTACGTGACACTAGATATTTCTGGCGATTGTGTACTACAAGATTGCATTGCAATTGATTTACTTAGTCGCGCACGTAACAACATGACGATTTACAAATATATTGTAATTGATGAATAATATTTTACATATAATCAATTCTATTGCACGTATTTTCATGTAATGCATATGGCGGAATTTCCACGAACGTGTATTTTATATGTGCGTGAATAAGTAACGTAAGTTCCTTCATAATAAATAAAAAACCCTGGACCTCATATAATCCAAATAACGGATGATGCGTCGTTACAACGATGAATAATACTTTGGTAAACTGTCATAGCCTGAAGTCACAAAAAAACGAAGAAACATTGGCAGTGACATAATTAATAATGCGTTGGAATATTTTTAAGTAACTATTGGAGCATTCGATAAACTAGAAACGAAATTCATTAAGATAACAAATTATGAATAATATTCTGTATTTGTATGAAAACGAATGAATGAAGAAACATAGAAGGGAATTATGCTAATCCATTGATCCCTCACTCGAAATTAATTTGCTCAAATGCCAAATTGGAGTTCGTGGCTGCCGGATTTCCGTGTATTACACATATTACACAGTAACTGAATGTTCAGCGAGAGTGTCGTCGAGAAAAATATTGAATATTGAACAACCTCTACGAATGTAATCCTCCAATATCCAATATCTAAATGTAGAATAACGCATCACAGCACGTCAGACGCGCGTCAACGTGGCAAGGTTTACGCTAATAATGACATAAATTACGTATTAATAACAAATTATCCCGCGCAAATTGCTCGACCGTTAATGTTAACATTGTCCACCAATATGGAATAATTTTGCCCGCGAGTGCCGTTTAATTTATTTTGTGTAATTTCATCTTTGTTTACGGATAGTTATCAAAAGCGACTCTTCCAGTTCGCTGAAATGATGCACGTGCGGCGAATTTATCTTCTCGGATAATCGGAGAATCGATAGTACTCACGATACAATCGCTCAACTTGCATACACATATCTACAACGCTTGCTGTACACGAGAGAGAGCTATATGTACTAGGAGGCTCGTATCGTGCTCGTATGAATTAATGAAAACCTGCACAACTGCGCTATCAGCTTCGGGTTAATCTACGTTCAACATTTCGTAAGCAGAGTTAACGATATTCCACATTATTTACCGCACTCACTTGCAATTTTGTTTATAATTTTTTTTACGACGACTTCTTGAACAGTATCTAAAACTTTGCTATTTTTTTAAATTTTGACTTAAATCTTTAAAAATATTTTTAAGACCTTAAACATTAAAGTTACAGAAATAAAAGAAAATTGATTTTTTGATGTAAATCTCTCCAACGTAAATCATTTTCTCAATTCCTTGCTGCTGTTTAAGTTTATCAAAGAATATTTTAAAGAATTACTACAGCAAATAGAATATATTAAACAGTTCGTAAACAGTTTAAAACATTAGATTATTAGAAAAAGTTTAAATAATTTAAAAGTATAAAATAGTTAGAACTCATTTATATAATATATATTTTTACTATTAAATAAAGAATACTATGTAAGAGACATTTATCAAAATATTACTCTTTTCTTTTTTAATATTGGAAAGGTGTATCAAACTATTGTAAAAATTTTTTTTCAATAGTGCATTTTTAAGTTTGTATATCTATTTCGTGTTGTTATCACAGATTTGATTATAAAATTATTTCCCTAGCGAGATAATGTTAACTCTACTTCTATGTAACTTGTATGTAAAGTTTGAGATACGATGATTAATCCTATTAACTCTTTAACTCCACTTTAACTCGAAGAGATGGAGTGCCGTTACGAAGTTATGCATGTCGGGTATTCTCTTGAGAGATTTGGAAACCAGATTTCGTTTCGTCACATTTGGAGAGAGGGAAGGGGAGAGAGAGAGAGGGGGGAGAAAAAGAGAGAGAAGGATCGAGAAAGAAAGAATGAAGAAAACGATCTTAGTTAGATTAGATTTTTTCCTGTACGGACACACACACACACACACACACACACACACACACACACACACACACACACACACACACACACACACACACGCGCGCGCGCGCTCTCTCTCTCTCTCTCTCTCTCTCTCTCTCTCTCTCTCTCTCTCTCTCTCTCTCTCTCTCTCACGGAAAAAACGTTATGGTTACCAGTATGGTTTCTACAACCAATAAATAGTAACATTTGGGGCAGCCATGTCTGTGCATGGTTGTTACACCCACATTAATGTGGTCATGGCGCCGTATAGGCCAGTCAAATTAGACATTCTGGTATGAAAGTGATGCAAACTTTTTTATACCTTTTTAGGCGTGTTGGGGGTGTTTAGAAAAGCTTATTTTTGAGTTGTATCATGAGACCCGGAGTTTTTTGAGGGGGTTAGAGGGGGAACCAATTTTTGACGAATCGGAACGAATCACCGCTCATTTTCTTCGTTTTTTCAAGCCCTACAACTTTTTCAGAAGCGAAAAAGTGCTATCTATTAATCAAAACGAGATAAATACAAAAAACCGCGAAAATTTTATTTTTTGGGGGAACCAAAATTTTTGTTTTTTTGCAATAACTCGGCGAATGTTGATAAAGAATGAATGACTAACCCCTCATTTTGTAGCTGAGGGAATAGTCATTCATTTTTTATCAACATTTGCCGAGTTATTGCGAAAAAACGAAAATTTTGGTTCCCCCGAAAAATAAAATTTTTGCGGTTTTTTGCATTTATCTCGTTTCGATTAATAGATAGCATTTTTTCGCTCCTGAGAAAATTGTAGGGCTTGAAAAAACGAAGAAAATGAGCGGTGACTCGTTCCGATTCGTCAAAAATTGGTTCCCCCTCCCCCCCTCAAAAAACTCTGGGTCTCATGATACGACAACTCAAAAATAAGCTTTTCTAAACACCCCCAACACGCCTAAAAAGGAATAAAAAAGTTCGCATCACTTTCATACCAGAAGCCTTTTTTTGGTCTAATTTGACTGGCCTAGTAGTTGAGATCACTACACCTATGGTTGGGACAACCATAGAAAATTGATGTCAGCGCTGGTGCGGTGGTGCTGCAACTACACGGAGAAAAAATTATTAGGGTTGCTTACAACAGAATAATAATGTTATTTTTCGCTCATCAATACAAAAGGGTTATGGAAACCATAGCTCTGGAAGTGACTTTGCGATTGAACTGAACTCTCACAATTAGTGCTATACCGTGCAACTATATCTTATAGATCTCTCAACCATACTATTTATACTGCAGACCACTTTAAAAAGAGTACCAATAATCCTTTGGTTGAGGTACCTATATATGAGAGTATTGTAACCGAATGTTACTTATAGTAAAAAAAGAACTACGATTATGAGAACCGTATAGATGAGCATATCTTAACAGCTACATTTAATGTAATATCAATATAACTTGAATTCACATACATTTCTTTTTCAATCATAGAGAATGTTGTTGTAACAACCATAGCAATTTTCTCCGTGAATAACTATAGAACTTGTAAGATTTCTCGAGAAATTTTGTAGAATGTAAGACAAGAATTTAAAAACAGAATTTATTTTTGTATTGAAAAAATAATGGACATTTTAGAAATGATTTATGAATGAAAAAAAACTGTAATTGTTATCAATTCTTTCCTTCTATCTCAATCCTTCTCTCTCTCTCTCTCACACACACACACACACACACACATGCGTACGCACAACAGGTTACAAAACATGCACGTATTTCAACTTTTTCTAATATTTAAGTGAAAGAAAACATTAAAACAAGCAAGTCTCAAAGGACGTAAGAATTTTGGACGTAGAATTATCTGCTTTTTCAAATCCCGCAATATCCCTTTCCATTTAGGAAAAAAAGTTGACCTTAAAATAATTTTAAAAACCATCTACATAGTTTTTAAAATTACCAACATATATCTCATAGAAAACTCTGGTAAATGTCTAGATTAAGGGCGACCTCACCGATTTTATTGACCTTGATATATGTTGTCAAGATCATGACCCCGAGTGACCTTCAAAAGGTTTTAGCCGTCGCTCGTTATTCGTTAAAAAGTTATTAATAAAAAACAGTTTGGAAAATATAGCAGCTGTTTTGAGTATTGGAAGGCATAAATGACTAATATATATGTCGATATATAGTTAACGCATACACTTTCCACGCGAAACGAGGTGTCACATGGGTTCGTGGCGTGCTTTACAAGCTTGTTTATTGTATATCGCCACAAATATTCACACAGATGATTGACTAACTTGTTTAATACTACCTCTACTTAAACGAGCTTGTAAAGCACGCCACAAACCCATGTGACAACTCATCTCGCGTGGAAAGTACATGCGTGGAGGCAATTGTTCTTGGAAAATTATTTGGCTGAAAAAGATTCTATTTCTTGAAAAGATTGTGTTTATGTTCTGTGTTTACAATTTTCACGCGAGACGAGTTGTCACGGGTTTGTGGCGTGCTTTACGAACTCGTTTATTGTATATCGCCACAAATATTTACACAGATGATCGACTAACTTATCTTGTTTAATACCACTTCTACTTAAACGAGTTTGTAAAGCACGCCACGAACCCATGTGGCACCTCGTTATGCGTGAACTATTTCGATATATATATTAGTCATTTATGCCGTCTAATACTCAAAATAGCTGCTATATTTTCCAAACCTTTTTTTGTTAATAACTTTTTAACGAATATCGAGCGACGGCTAAAACCTTCTGAAGGTCACTCGGAGTCATGACCTTGACAACATATATCAAGGTCATTGAAATCGGTGAGGTCGCCCTTAATCCAGACATTTACCAAAACTTTTCAAATAGATACTCTGTATACTATGTATAAGATCAGCTATAATTAAGAAAGGGATGATTCGAGAGTTTAAAATAAGTTAAAATAATAACTTTTTTCAAACCAAGTTTTCTCTCCGAAATAAATTTTGATCACAAACTGAACAATTAAAAAGAAAAATTATTCTTGCATTTAAAAATAAATTAAAAGAACAGAATACTTTAGAATTAAACAATCCATCCTATTTTAATTCGCAGAATACAATTTTGTATACGACAGAATGGTCAACATTTTTAAGAATATCTTAATTAAATAAGAAATAAATGTGTAAAAAATAAAATTATTCTTCGTCTCACACAAATTTACTGGTTTATCTTAAAAGTAAACTGAATTAATTAATTCTGATAGTAAATCATACAGATTGAAAAAAAAATCATTACGTCAAATATCAGTCAAATACACGCGTATTTAATTAACTTTCAATGTTTTTTCCTGAAAATAAAGCTTTATTCGAAAGCTTGGCGTGCCCTTTCTATGCTGCTACTCGTGTGACATATGTTACAAAAATAATTATAGGAGATATTAAAGTTGTTAATACGACCCGGGAACGTCAAGTGTGTTTTGTGTAAGTTTTAATAATTTTATTTTTTTCTAAATTCTTTGCTGTATGTTTGGAATAGGATGCAAGATTGGAAAGTAACGCGTTTCTTATAACGTTTTTATTATAAAATGAAAATAATAACGGCAATGAATTACTTTTAATAACATACACCTAACAAACACAACGATGTAACGTATAAAAAAAGAACAGATACACAGAGAGAACGGTTTCTTTGGATTTAGTAATCCTATTTGTTTGATTGAAATTTCTTTCATTAAAACAACATATGCTTAAACGAAATAATATGTTTTTGAATAAAAAAATTTGTTTTTATTCAAGAAAACTCTATTATTTAACGGAAAAGACACTATTATTTAAAGTAATATCTCCCAAACAAATAATATATTATGTGGTTACAATAAATGTAATAAGCGTTTTCACCGCTAGGCGGCTGCTAAACTCGTAAGTCAAATTCGACCAGAGACCGTATATAAGGCCCCACGGTGAAAGCGTCTATCACTCGCAGTTGTATGTACACATCATTGATCAATCACACCGGTCACTCGAGTGATGGAGATATGACAATTGTTTATTATTTATTTATTTATATACGTAGCAGTCAACCGACTACTACATATATTATATATAAATAAATAAAAAATAAATAAATGTTTAAGACATTTTTTATAAAGCATTAATATTTAAATAAAACAATAGTATTATTAAAGCGATAGAAAATATGTTTTTTGTTTCAAACAATTTTTTCATTTAAGACAAAGATATATATTCTTTGAAAAATCAAACAATCGTATTTATTGAATCAAAAATTTGTTTGTTTCGACTATTCCAAAAAATAAATTTGTTTAAATTTAATAAAATTTATTAAATCCAAAGAAACCGTTCTCTCTACAAGTATAACAAAGGAACATGATTAAGAAAATCAGATGTTACTAATTTATCATATTCACTTGGCTCAAACCTCCTAATATCATTAGGGGTATTCAAATAAGTTAAAGTTTAACGGTTTGACAGGTTATGTCGGGTTAAAGTCGAGTAAAAAGTTAATTAATTAACTTTGGGCACGCTACTCTTTAAGGTTATGCAAAATACATAAGTGACACATTAACCTATCACATTAATCTTTGGGTTAAAAGTGTAAAAATTAACTTTTTACCCGACTTTAACCCGACATAACCTGTCAAACCATTAAACTCTAACTTATTTAAATACCCCTATTGTTTTTGTAGAAAGTACAAATGGAGCGCGTACACTTGGACCTTACTTGTTACTTTTTTTTGAAAAAGATAAGTTTTGTATGGGTAATATAAACTTACATATATAACTAAAATTACAATCAATTTTTTAAGATTTAATATTTTACCAATACAATATTTATATATAAAGATTTAATTTAAAAAAATGCAAAAAAATGGCAACTTAAATCTTGTTTTATATAAATCATATCAAATATTTCTAACAAATAAGTCTAAGTACACTTATTTAGCTTACTGACTGGTATTATGACGAGCAGCGGAATGTAGAAGCTTCCTACGATGGCGTAAATTTGGTAAATAAAATGCTGGTAAAGTGCACAGAGCGTGGGTCCATTTTCAACTTCCACGTACTCGTTTCCCATCGTTAAAAGGGGCGGCAGACTAATGCACATTGCTAAAGACCAAATGATGGTGATGTATAGCGACATCCGTAGTTTCGTCCTCTTCGTTTCATATTTCAACGGTTTCATGATCAACCAGAATCTTTAACATAGAAAGGAAAAGTGAGAATGTCTAAAGTCTCGCGTATTTATATACCGGCTAATCTGACACAAAAATAAAATTAACGAAATCCTCGGATTCTATATGATAGTTATAGTGGACGAAAGAAAGAAATGTCGACGCCGGCAGCGAGTCGTTTGTTTTTGCTTTCTCGTTTGCTTTTGTGTTTCTCGACGTATATCAACAACCCTTCCGATAGTGTAGAGCTTGTTAAAGCTTCGAAGAGTCGAGATTTCTATGGTCGAGCAATTAACGGAAACGAACATGAAAAAAGATTGAGAGACATCGCGACATTATTCACAGAAACAATAGCGTGTCTGAATCCGACAAACAGGAAACGGTTATCGTATTGCTCTCTGATCTCGCAAATATTTCAGTCGTAACTGACAAGGGAAGGGTCAACCCTCGGGGTCACCGATTTTGTCGAAATTTTACTAAAATGTAGTATTGATATAGAAGTGACAAATGCTGTACGGAGACGATGCGCTTCTCAACCGTTGCCGAGAAATCGCGATGTGAATTTTATTTTATTTTATTTTATTATAATTTTAAAACTGTGCATAAAATGTTCGTAAAATATTAGCGATTTTAAAAGTAACATTTTAAGGTATGCTTTTTGCAAAAAATTATTTATATTCAGTTATAATATTATTTTCTATGCATTCGAATTGCCTTGCATTGGAATTATGATGCATTGGAATTATAATGCGGTATACAGCACAGCCTCTTCCTAGAATTTTACGTCTTATATTTCAAAACATTAGGGACTGCCTTTCAAACCTGATCTTTTGTTGCCTGTTTGCCTGCTCATAGTATTTTTAACCCTTCGCCCGCATAGGTTTTTTTTTGCACCTTTACGTCGCATAGGTGGGTCGTTTTCGTCCTGACGTTTTTTTTTAAGTGTTAAAGTGTTACAAAAAATCTGAAAAAAATTCATGCAGGTAATTGAAACCTTCAATTTGAAGTATCAATCATAAAATTATAAACAATTTAATTTTTTCACATAATTTGTATTTAAAAAATGGAGCAACTACAACTACAACTGGTAAAATCATTTTTTACTCAAAAAATCATAACTTTAATTGTAAGACAAATAAAGATATCGAAATGAATAAAAAAGGAAATTGAAGGTGAAAAGCGTACCTTTCATAAAAAAAATATTGCATACAATTATTTTTAAATGAAGTGCTTAAGTGTTCGCCGCAAACCTCGTTTTTATCCCTGCCAATATATATATATATTTTTTTATTTACTTTCAAAATCGCTAATATTTTACGAACATTTTATGCACGGTTTTAAAATTATAATAAAATAAAATAATATAAAATTCACATCGCAATTTCTCGGCAACGGTTGAGAAGCGCATCGTCTCCGTACAGCATTTGTCACTTCTACATCAATATTACATTTTAGTAAAATTTTGACAAAATCGGTGACCCCGAGGGTTGACCCTTCCCTTGTGAGATACAATATAATATCCATACAATATTTAAAAAAGAGATGCAACGAGAAAGAATTACTATGTAACAGAGGAATATAAAAAATGTGTACCACGTATGCATTCTAAGTAGAATAATGTACACTAAACCCAGCTCAAGATTGAAACCCGCATATCGAATGACGTTCCTGAACAGGATCGGAGTATAGTAGAAGTGAAGTTGAACAATGGATTGGATATGTTACTAGATTAATCAATTGTATCCGAAATAAACTTATTATTTAATCTTTAGGTGCACAACCATGTATTAAAAATTTCGGAAAATTTAAATAATAAGGAAATTATTTCAATAATTTTATAATTTACTATATAATATTAAAAAATAACTTAAATTTTTCTCAAAATTTTTTTAGGAAACAGATTTAACCGAAAATACACTAAATCAATTTAAAAAAAATAATACTGTAATATTTTGTAAAATAAAAAATAAATATCACGTGATGCACGGTATCTACACTCTTCGAGCTTTTACCAATACACTAATATACTACGGGAATATTCGCTGCATCAACTTCGGTCAGCATTAATTTAACTGCTCAACCTGCTGTTTATCCGCGCGCGCTTTGTCTTGTTCTATTAATATTATATAATCAATGGAGGTTTGGCTAACTAGAGTTAATTAACCGAAGTCGTCGACAGCGACAGCGACTCTTTAACACGTTTACACTAGCGCATAATTTATTATGTTTTTTATCGGCGGCACAAAGCTATTTAACTTTTGTATTCTTCATCAGAAAGAAGACAATTAATAAAATTGGTAGTTGAGCTAGTCCCTCATCAACATAACGCCGAAATTATTTCTCAAAAATCAAAATAGTTACATTATGAAGTGCTGATTTTAATTTATTTTAGTTATTGAGAAAAGTATAAAGTTATAGCAAGGCATTTACTCGACGACTCTACTTTACTTTACTTTAAGCGAAACAGGATCATATGATAAACAATCAATTAGAGAAAATGCTATTTACCATCCCGGTTGAATCTTAAGGCTTGTTCTTAATTAATTGTTATATTTACAGATCATCTTAAATACTTCTTAGTCTATAAAATGATTTGTACAGCATCCATGTATAGATATTACAGATTGTTTTATTGGCTAAAAAGTTTTTAAATGTGTATTTAAGCGACTTTAAATATAAGAATAGATTATAAACAAGCCTTAGTGCGCACTCAGTGTGCACCAGTGCAAGCGCTCGAATTCGCTATTAGTAAATCCACATATATATATAGGTACTTATGTAATCGATTATGTGGATTTATTGTTCCAACAAAGAACTGTGTTTTAAAGACTGACAAAAAATTAACGCCTAGTTTACTGAGAGTTTGGAAAAAGTATACAAAATTCACACAATATTATTATTATTAGGCCAAAATATCTAGTTTGGACCGTAAAAATGGCATTTTCTCTAATTTATTTATCTTTTTGTTGAGAATATTTATCTGTAATATATATCTGAGAATATATATCTGTGTAAATTTACTCTTTAATATCAACATATAAAATTGTACATCTTTTATTTAATGCAGTCATAATTTATGGTTAATAATAAAATAATCTGACTATTCCAAACTTGCTAATACTTAATATATATAGTACTCTGATACTACTCTCTGATGGGTCATACCGGCGTGAACGTGTTAAAGGCGGATCAACCACGTACCACTTTGTTCTCCCGTGGCATCACGCGTGTTATATTTCGTTATTGATTCGATATAAATATTCTGCAATATTGAAGCATTTATCCGAGAACTAATCAATGAGACTACCTATGGCGCGATTTCAATTTTTGTGAAAATCCAAAGCCGGTCCGTGATTTGCTGAAACTCTTGGATATCGATGACTGGTCGCTAATTAACTCACCGATCTATGGAAACCATGCAGAGATTGAAGATGCTGGCAGTGCAGTTGAGCACGTCGGCGCTGAGCCAAATGTGGCATGAGGTAGAACCGAAGTACCAGTCGCCTGATACTTGATAAATTATAGCTGGTGGCATCACGACCACACCGACTAACAAATCGCTCACCGCCAAGCTGGTCACCAAGTAATTGGAGCGTCGAAATCTTTTAAAGTATATGATGATGAAACAGATGGTAGCGTTACCTGCTATCGTCAGGAAGGTGATGAACAGGAGCAGCGCAGTTAAGAAAAATGCCTAACATAAAGAACATATTTTTACAGAATTTCCACATGTCTTTGCTGCGTGATAAATGCGAATTCTCGTATATTATTGTATTATTATTATTATAAATTTGATGAGGAGCACCAAAGTCAAAAAATTGCTTATCGTAACATTTTTACAAAATCTTCTAAGCCATATTAACGTATTCTATTACGAATTCTATTAACGTAATATTAATTTCACATTTCTGTGTGAAGTTTCCTATACATATAAAATATAAACAAGGAAATATTTTTTTCTCTCTGTAATGTATAATAATTTTTATTATATAAAGATCAAATCAAGGACGCACGGTCTAAAATCAAATAAAAATATATGTATAATAATCAAGCTCATTTCTTGAACGTAGATAAAGCATACAACGTTAGTTGTGAATTATTAACAACTCAATTTGTTAAAATAAATAACAAAGCTCTCACATAACACAAAACTCAACAGAAATGTTTCAGAAACATTTTAAAGTTTCCAAAAAGTTCTAAATAACACTAAAATGTCGTTGGTGGTACATCTAAAAAACATGACATAGAAACGTAATATTTGAAACGCGATAAAATTTATAAAAGGTTTTTAAATACAAATAAGCTAAAATAAAATATATATACAGTGGAAGTATGGCCAGTATAAGGCTGCGGTCAACTTAACTACAAATGCTTTAAAGCGTTTTTCTTCTCTTTCTTCTTCATTGAAATGAGAAGAGAAATACTTCGAAGCACATTTGTAGCGTTAAACTGACCGCCGCCTAAGTCTAAGAAATTCGAAAAGGAATCTTTTACTAAATACATCGATGACAAGAAAGAAAGTTACGTCATCCGATGAGACCAAATTTAAAATTGTTATTTTGGTATATGGAAACAGAGTTTCAAAAACGTTTTTGTCCTTTATGTTTTAAGAAAATATTATTTTATTCTTAACGTTCTTAGTCTTCAATATTTTTTTATTTCTTGATATTTGTAATGTGTTATATTGTATTACTTATCATAAAATAAAAATTTTATGTGCGATGATAATTAATCTTTAATATTTTTATACATAAAACTGTTTTTTTTATATTTTATTCATTATATAAAATTATATACTTAATGCTGGTTTATACTTTTATGGTCTCTTATAATAAAATTACCCTTTTTGAAAATATTTTGCCTTTGTCTTTTACAATTATAAATTTATGTACTTAAATTATAAAATAAAGCAATATAAAAAAGGAATAATATTAAATATTTAATTGATTTATTTTTCTATATATTTTAAAAATAATCTTGCAACTCCATTTAAATATAAAATAATAAAGTACGATAAAACTATTTTTAACTTGGTCAGCGATCTTTTAATTCGGGACTAAATATCGATTAAAAATATACATAAAGTAAAATATAATAAAATTGAAAGTTAATATAACTCTTTGTAGGATCTTTTTAAAGAAGTGGGAGAACTTTATAGAGGTAGGCTCAAATATAGAATAAATAAAATTGTAAATAAATGCGTTATTGTAAAGTTGTTTATGTGATCAAATACAATTTATTATGTAGTTTAACATATAGTTTCTTCTTCCATTTATCTAACGGTTTTAATTATCCTATTTGAGCGAATGTAATAATTACCAGATACTTCTATACAACGTACGCAAAATGTTTTGCAAAATATGTCAGAAATGGTTGTAAAATCTCTAGGAGATGTCTGTACAACCTTTCATAAACGTCTTTATGACAAAATAGCGAATATTTTCACGTATCTAAGACGTATATGAGATATTTGTGAGATCTTTTTTACAACGCTTTGCGAAGGTCTCTCAAAGGTATTTGTTGAGTTTTGCTGTGTAGGATACAAGGGATACAAGGTTTAATATATTAAAAATAAAAGAGATAAAACAGGTTAACGCGAACTAAGCTAAATATTAGTGCTAATTATACATATAATATAAGTTAAGTAAATAAATATAAACAAAGATGTGTCATAAGTTTTGACCTGAAATAAGGTCACCTTCAGTGCGGAAAGGACAATGGTATTTATAGAAATATGTTGGAATCCTAAAATGTGAAACACAAGTTAAAAATTGTTGCCACGCTTATAATTTAAGTAGAAAAGTAGTAGTACAGCAAATTTTTTGGATAAATCTCATTGAGAATTTCGTGATGTAAGAAATTGGAATTGTGCAGCTATTCCATATGCTTGTCGAGTTAGATTTAGTTAAAATAAAAAATTGAAAACTCAAACAGCCCCAATTCTAATTATAAGTAGAAGATAGAAATTGATGTGTATATCAAATGAATGTTTCTAGGTAATCAATTTGTTAATATTGCAAATTTCGATTTCAAAGAAAGAAAAAAAAAGAAAAATGAAATGGTAATTATTCATAATTATTTATTAACCCTCGGAGAACACACCTATTTTTTTCATTCACGGAGAACACTCTGGGTCAATCTGACCCTACACACACTTTGATTGTCTACCATTTTAAATTGACGAGTGCGATCAGCTTGAAAAAATTTCCAGATGTACTTGGAACATTGTTAAATCAATTGATATAAATAAAAAGTGCCGTTGGAATTATTTACATATTTAAAAAAATTCAAAAAATATTATTTTTTTGAAAAAAACATAATTTACAAAAAAAATTTTTTTTTTATTTTTAATATTTCTGGCTAAAAATTTACGTGTATCAAGATATTTACGATAAAACTCGAGGTAAGGATCAAATTGACTCTGTGTGTTCTCCGAGGGTTAACAGAACATTAACAGATCAGCTTGACTTTTACATATATGTATTGTGTCATAACCTTGAGTAACAATCTAAAGGTTTTAGCTATTGTTCATTGTTTATAAAAAAGTAATTATTAACCAATAAAGTTAACGATATGTGGAATATAAATGTGTGTGTGTGTGTGTTTGTGTGTTTCATTAAACTTCATAATTTGAACTTTATCTATAACATAAATATCACATTATTTACATATTTGGATATATAAATAAATACCTGAGCGGGAGAAGAGAAAGTTTTTGCACTTCCGTAAAGAAATCTAATTTAATCCAAACTTATTTCTAATTTAGTATTTATTGAGTTTAAACACTTTAAACTGACGCCTTATGGCATCTTACCGACAATCGGTCTAGTATGTATTAGTTCTATTGGTAGCTGTGAGTGCGCGAGCATCTCCGTGATGACTGTACCGTTAGCTCGGGCGCTCTCCCGGTGCAAGCACAGAAAGAACCACGCACGCTCGTCTCGCAGCAAGTATTTCTATTATAGCCACGAAAATAGAAACCATCTGTACATACCACAATATTAATCGTTGCAATAAACCTGTCCACTGAGCAACAAACTAGAACGCCTGTCATTGTGTTTGCCACTCCATAATCTCGTAACAGGTTATGGGCCCAGTGCACGTGTCAAGCCAGATACGTTAACGAATGGAAATGGCAGAGCTCAAGGCATTTAGTATCCATAAGTTTAATGGTCAAAACTATCAATTATGGAAGAGACAAATGGAGATATATATGGCAGACAATAAACTAATGCCGTATATTTTAGGTGAGGTACCTTGTCCGAGCGTGAACTCTGAGGCTTGGCTAGAGAAAGATCGTGCGGCGCAGGCTTTTCTAATGCGAGGTCTAGAGTTGGAACAGCTAAAATATATGACCGACTGCACGACCTCCGCACAAATGTGGGCACGACTGCGGACAGTGCACGCAGAGAAGAGCGACCAATCTGTGCAGGTATTGCTAGACAGATTCATTAATTGTAAAATGGATGAAGAAGAGAAAATGGCTGACTACATAGCCAGAATGACTGGTTTGGCGCAGAGATTGAAAGACATGGATCTTGAACAAAAGGATCCAGTAGTGATTGCGAAGATTCTAGGAAGCCTACCAGCGAAGTACGACAATATTAGAACTGCATGGTATGCTGTGCCTAGAAGAGATCAGACCATTGAAAGACTCACTGATCATCTGGTGAATGAAAAGACTCTGTTAAACTTGCGTTCACGAGGTGAGAATCAAGCGTCTGAGGCATTGGCTACAAATGCCAAGAAAACCAGAAAATCAGCAACAGCCTACGATAAGAACGGTCAGAATAAAGGTAAGCCGACTAGAAGGCCTGGCAAATGCAACTTTTGTCACATCCCTGGACATTGGGCACGTGAATGTGAGAAAAAGAAGAAGACACTGCAAGGAGCGAATGAGTCATTGGTTGTTAAATCGAAATCGTCAGATGGGATTCAAGCTGCCGATACAGCCAAGCTTCTCATGGTTGATTCAAACAACGATTCAAGGACGGAAGATACATGGTATGCAGACTCAGGTGCGACAGAACATATGTCGTTTCGAAGGCAATGGTTCAAGAATTTCAAGCAATATTCTGAGGACACCTACACAGTTAAAATTGGAGATGGCACGCAGATTGATGCCAGAGGGAGAGGCGATATTGACGTCAGGGTAAATTATGCAGATGGAACAACGGCCATTTACACTATGACAAATGTACTTTACGTACCCAAGCTCAGCAAGAACCTGCTTTCGATCATCAAGACGACAGAGAGAGGTATTAAAGTCATTTTTTTGGAAGGTGGTAATCGTGTGGTGTTTGAGAAGAATCAACAGCTCATCATGGATGGTATAAGAAATGACAACTTGTACAAACTTAACCTGAAACCACTGCATGCTGCTGAGATCCAACTGGCGATGTCCGAGTCCCTGAAAATATGGCATGAACGTCTCGGTCACGTGAATTATCAGATGTTGAGACAGATGCGTGACAGAAAAACAGTCGAAGACCTGCAGTTTAATGATACGGATGGCGGCAATCTCTTCTGTGAGGGCTGTGTGCATGGGAAACAACATCGGCAATCTTTTCCTAAAACAGCCAGAAGATCGACCGTTCCAGGCGAGATTTTTCATGCGGATCTATGTGGAAAAATGAGCACAGCATCCTTGGGAGGTGCAAACTATTTTTTACTGTTGAAGGATGACTTTTCGCGGTACTGTTTCATCTATTTTCTCAAGAGTAAGACTGACGTGCTGGAGAATTTGAAGCAGTTTTATGCTGAAGTACGAGCCGACGGGCATCAAATCAAGAAGCTCAGGACTGACAATGGGCTGGAGTTCTGCAATGCAGAGGTCAGACAGTTCCTACGTGAAAGAGGTATCAAACATGAGACATCGACACCCAGAGCTCCGGAACAGAACGGATTCATTGAACGCCAAAATAGAACTGTCGTAGAATCGGCTAAGTCAATGATGTACAGTCGAGACATTCCACGCTATTTATGGGCCGAAGCTGCAAATACGGCAATCTACTTAAAGAATCGAACGGCATCAGAAACTCTGAGTGGGTTAACGCCCTTTGAAAAATGGTTTGGAGAGAAACCGTCCGTAAAACACTTAAGAATCTTCGGAAGTCACTGTTATGTCCATGTGCCAAAGGATCAGAGGACCAAATGGGATATGAACTCAGTTAAATGTCTGATGATTGGTTACAGTGATGGAAACAAGGGATACAGAATCTACGATCCAGCTGCCCAAAGGATCCTGATACGAAGAGACGTCATTTTTCACGAGGATGGAGAACCAGAGACGGTCGTAGAGAGTGCCCTGCCGAAGATCACTTTAACAGTCCCCGATAAAGGAGAAACTAAAGCAGTAGATGAGACTAATCAGACTCCGAGGAAGTACAAGAATCCACGCCTTCCGATACCGAGGTCACCATATCCGACGAGAA
Organism: Temnothorax longispinosus; assembly: GCF_030848805.1. Taxonomy (NCBI): domain Eukaryota; kingdom Metazoa; phylum Arthropoda; class Insecta; order Hymenoptera; family Formicidae; genus Temnothorax; species Temnothorax longispinosus. The sequence continues at coordinate 9,315,909 of NC_092361.1, forward strand.
AAAGTTCAAGGTCGAGTGACACTGATGAATACGAGCAAGCAATAGTTGCTGAAACCTTTATGGCGAGTTCGGAGCCAATAACGATTCAAGAAGCCTTAAGAGCTGAAGATTCGGACAAGTGGAGTGAAGCAATCAAATTGGAGCTTGACTCATTGATGGAGAATCAAACATGGACACTAGTCCCTAGACCAAAAGATGTCAACGTCATCTCAAACCGTTGGGTCAAGAAGAAGTTGAAGAAAGATGGCCAGGTTGCGAAATACAAAACTAGATTAGTGGCCAAGGGTTATTCACAAAGGCAAGGGATTGACTATGACGAGACTTTCTCACCAGTAGTTAGGTTTAGTTCAGTTCGAATGCTGCTATCCATTGCAGCAGCATACAACTTGGAAATATTTCAATTTGATGTCAAGACGGCCTTTCTGCATGGAAAGCTAGACTTGCCAATTTACATGGAACAACCCACTGGATGCGAGGAAGACGGTGACGAGGTATGTCTGCTCTGCAAGGCCATTTACGGACTGAAGCAAGCGTCCAAGCAGTGGAATATAAAACTGGTAAAATTCTTGAAAGATCATAATTTTGTTCAATCAAAAGCAGATCCTTGTGTCTTTTTTGTTTAGAAAAGGGACTATACTTAGGCGTATACGTAGATGATGGAATCTTTTGCGGAAAGAATGTGTCTGAAATGTATAACTTTCTAAACGCGTTGCACAAGGAATTTAAAATTACTTTTTCGAAAGCGGAGTTTTTCGTTGGTTTGCAAATCGAGAGGAGTCGAGATGGAAGAAAGCTAAAAATACATCAAAATTCCTATGCTAACGAAGTTCTGAAACGTTTCAATCATGAAAACTGTAATCCCGTCTCCACTCCTGCCGAATCAGGAATTAAAATGTCTAGTGTAGGTCAGAGTACCAAAGAGAATACAGTTTTTCCATATAGGCAAGCGATAGGTTCTTTGATGTATTTAATGGTAGGATCAAGACCAGACATTGCGTACATTGTAAGATTTTTAAGCAGATTTATGGAAAATCCACAGATTGAGCATTGGAATGCTGTAAAAAGAGTGTTGAAATATTTAAAGGAAACTGCTAATTATGGAATTAATTTCAGCTGTGGTTCGCGAGACACGACGTTGATTGCGTACAGTGACGCAGATTTTGCAGGTGACATTGATAGGAGGCTCAGTACTACTGGTTGGATATGTTTTGTAAATTCAGGTCCAGTAGCCTGGAGCTCGAAGAGACAGACAGTCACTGCCACGTCAACAACGGAAGCAGAGTTTATAGCTCTTTGTTCGGTCACGAAAGAAATAATTTGGCTTAGACGTTTACTAGAGAATCTTGATAATATTCAGAGGGAACCAACTGTGGTTTATTGTGATAACCAGAGAGCGATAACTATTGTTAAGACACCCGAGTCAATTAAGGGCACTAAGCATGTAGAAGTGCAATTTTACTTTACTTGTGAAAAGCAGAAGAACAGAGAGATTGACGTACAATATATGTCGACGGATAACCAATTAGCAGATACACTCACTGAACCTCTATCGAGAGAGAAGTTTCATAAATTTAGATTAGCTTATGGAATTTGTTAAACAGATGTTAAGCGCATGGAAGAATGTCCGAAAGTTTTTTGTTTATATAGATATTTCTTTTGTAAGATGGCAAAAGGCGAGAGGGAGTATTGAGTTTAAACACTTTAAACTGACGCCTTATGGCATCTTACCGACAATCGGTCTAGTATGTATTAGTTCTATTGGTAGCTGTGAGTGCGCGAGCATCTCCGTGATGACTGTACCGTTAGCTCGGGCGCTCTCCCGGTGCAAGCACAGAAAGAACCACGCACGCTCGTCTCGCAGCAAGTATTTCTATTATAGCCACGAAAATAGAAACCATCTGTACATACCACAATATTAATCGTTGCAATAAACCTGTCCACTGAGCAACAAACTAGAACGCCTGTCATTGTGTTTGCCACTCCATAATCTCGTAACAGTATTAAATTAGGTTTGACTTAAGTTATAAACTGTTTGGAATGGGAATGCAGAGAGAAAAGCTCTACTAACAAATATTAAATAATTAATTCCAAGGAACAATTAATATTTATACAAAATGTTTTGACTTTCAAACTATGATTTTATTACTCTCAGAATTTGCATTAAAAATTTATATTTACATTTTTATTTGAGTACTGAAGCAACTTATTTATTCTACTATATTAATTCAAATTTTTAAACGTTAGTATTAATTCTAGTTCAAAACACAATTTAGAAAATATTGCATTGCTATCTTGTAATGCATCACGTATAATTAAATTAAGTATTAAAATAATATGTGATAAATAAACACTGATTATACACAATAAATACTGTATTGAATTCGATGTAATATGTTCACACTGCAAGTGTGTTATTTTAACTGAAGCTCTTCTTACACATTACTTGCCGTTTTAAATCACGTCATTTAACACGGTTAAACGTATTAACTTTTAATTTAATACGATTAAACGTATTAATTTAACACGCAACAAAACATGTAGAACGAGCTTCAGTCAAATGTGTCATTTTTAGACGTTTATGCGTGTAGAAATAACACACTTAGATTTACAATACATTTATCTAATATAAAGAATGCAATATTTTGTTCTTGATTCAAGGTATTAATTATTCAAGGAAATTCAACATCGAAGATATGATCTTCGATGTTTAACATCCTTGAATAATTAATAATGTACTTCGATCATAAATGACTGCAATAATTAGGACTGGTAGATTTTTTAAGCAAGCTTAGTCGTTTGTAGGTCTTTGCTAGTAAGCAAAAGTGGAAATATTCATAAAACCGATTTATAGCAAGAACTTTTTAAAAACTGTCAACGTAGTGTGCATTATTTCTTTAGATTTATGTAATGACCAGTTACTTAATAGATTATGTAACTGTATTGTATATAAAGTGATGCATATATATATATGTAAGTTAAGCAATATATAAAAATTAATTTTTATTTTAATGAATTAAATTATATGATAACTTTTATTGATTTTATAAAAATAACTTTAACTTTAAAATAACTATTAATTTTATAAAATAAAAATTGCATTGAGATAATTATGTTGCATCATGTATGTATTAATTATACATCATGGATTGTATTTCTTGATTCTCGAAATTAATTCAATCATAAAATTATGAAAAAAGTAAGATACATTATGTATGTTACGCAAAAATTTACATGTTTGCAAATACATTTATTGTATCGTAAAAGCACAAATCTATTTAATAAAACATCGCATTTTACATGTTTACTAATTATTTTTTAATAAAACATTGATAATTCGCGGAACAACCCGAAAAAGATTAAACATTGAATTGACTAAATAAATTCGAAGCTTTTTATATTAAGGCGGCAATTAATTTTATTTTTCAATACGTAACATGATTAAAACGGATAATATCCGAAGTATACTTTTCATATTTATTGCGTTGTGTATTTTTCTTTACAATACATTTGTATTGACGTATATATTTAGCATTTTCAATCGTGAATCCCTCCTGGCTGTAAACTGGAACTCTTTCCGTAAATATTTATTTAGACTTAAAAAAGGTTTTCCTTGTAAGCTATCATTCCTTGTAAACAATTGAAGTAAACCCCGTTACAATGTTATATATTTGCCGAATTAAATAACTAGAGGATAGAATTAATTATTTAAAATAGAAACCTATATTTGAGATAAAATTTGAAAACGTTAATACATTATAAAATTACTTTCGTGTTTTCGACATACTGATGCTCTGAAATATCGTGAGTAATTTTATAGTAATATTTGCCCCTCTATTGTAAAAATCATTCACATTGAATTCACATTAAATTTGATTAAGATAGTCGTACTACTTTAAAGACTTATAAAAATTGAAGAGATGCCAACTTTAACACTAGAACTATGAAAGGGGTCAAAATAATTTGTTTGATATTTTTTTATAATTATTACTTATTTTTAAAATATCTTAATTTTAGAAATTCTCTGATACTTATATATATATTAACATATACAAATATTTAATTTTATAAAATTGTTTTTTTTTCTCTTTTCTTTATTTTTATATTCTAGTATACCCTTGCTATGACATATAGAAATTTTACAAAATTACATGTTACACTATATATAACATGTAATATAAGCAAACTATTGAATCAGAAATGTATTACTATTGTGTTAGTTTACGGAAAATGAAAAAATATGACGGATTAATACAAAGGACAATGTCCACCATATATTTCATATTGCTCCAAATCCAACCTGCCTTGGAAAGATAGAAAGAACGAGAGAGAGACAAAGAGAGAGACAGAGAGAGAAAGAGAGAGAGAGAGAGAGAGAGAGAGAGAGGGAGAGAGAGAAGTGCAAGCAAATAAGCGTAAAACAAGTATATTCGTAGCTGGTGTCGAATTCTGCTCCATCATAAAGTTATAACTTTTTCAAAATGACTGATTTTTGCAGTTGTTGAAAAGTAAAGTATTGAATTATATATTTCAATACAAAGGACTCGAAACGTACAATTCAGAATTATATCTCACTAACAATGAGATATAAGTTAGTTGTAACGCTCTATTCATTTATAATTTTTGAGATTGCATTTGACTTTTTCAAAGATAATTTTTGAACAAGCATGTAAAAATGCAAATATGTACCTATTAATTTTATCCGTAGAAGAATACACTTGGAAAAAATTAAGAATATCTCTCTCTCTCTCTCTCTCTCTCCCTCTGCAGAGATTTAAAAAATGCATAGTTTATATAGATTTGAAACAGTATGTTAATAGGCCGACAAGGGTTATGCAGGACAGTCAAACAATGATAGACTTACTTTTTTCTAATAATAGAGTTAGGGTACAAGTGGTTCATGAGCCTAAAATAACAGACCATGCGTGATTAAGAGTCGAATTGAATATGAGTAAATCCGAAAATAAATATAAAGAGTTTAGTGCTAGTGATTATAAGCAATTTAATATGGATGATTTTAGTGGATTAGTAAGAAATAAGGTAGAGCAAGATCAAAGATATGGATGTCAATGTGAAAGCGAAGAAATTTATTGATGATATAGTAGATGCGCTCGACATTACAGTACCTAGAAAAAAATGTAAACTCCCGAAAATATATGGGAGGGAAAAAAATAGTACTCAGACGAAATAATAGAAGCAACGGCTAAAAGAGATGCGGCATATAGTAAAGCATTGTACGACGATACGGATCAAAATTGGTTACAGTTTAAAATTGAAAGAAATGCAGTAGTCAAATTAATTAGGACGAAGAAAAAAGAATATTATGAAAGTATAATAGATTGTAATAAGGATAATCCTACATCTGTGAAAAACCTTGAAAGAAATAATAAAAGGGGAACCAATGGGTAGTAAAGAATTTGAGGATATAGATTTTGAAATATTAAATAGCATTGAAGGAAATAATATAGCGGATAAATTTAACATGTATTATATACAGAGTATTGAAAACATAAATAAGTCCATAGATGTAGAGATATCTGGAGGTGCGAGTGAAAGAATTGCGTATGATAGAGAAGGTAAAGAAATTATGGAAAGTTTTGAGATGATTAAGATAGAAGACTTAGAGAAAATTGTTATGGGTCTACCAAAGAAAAAGGACACAGAAGAAGGAATAACTAGTGATATATCACTAGTATATAAAAACATATTTTCCAGTAATAAAAGAGAAAATAGTTTATTAAGGGAAGGTTGTTTCCCAAAAGATTGGAAAACATCGATTGTGCCGATTCCAAAGGTAGAAAAAACCAAACAAACAAGTGAATATAGGCCTATCAATATACTACCAATATTTGAGAAGGTGTTAGAGTTAGTAGTTAAAAAACAAATTAAAGCACATTTGGAAGATAATAATATTATAACAGAGCATCAGTCAGGCTTTAGAAAAAAATATTCGTGTGAAACGGCGATTCAAACGGTTATTGATAAATGGAAATTGATAGTTAGTGAAGGAAAAATGATAGGGATAATTTTTATGGATCTTGAAAGAGCATTTGGAACAGTGGAAAGAAAAAGATTAATAGAAAAATTACATCAGTATGGAATTAAAGGAACGGTTTTAGAATGGTTAAAGGCATATATAAAAAATAGAACACAGGTTAGATTTAATAACAAATGGTCAAAGTTACTTACAATTAGTACGGAATAATATAGAGTACCGCAAGGATCTGTGTTGAGAACATTTTTATTTATATAGTGTATAAATGATGTAATTAAAGACTGTCCAAAAAGATTTAGTATAAAAATATGTGCAGATGATACAATAATATATCTGATTAGAGAAAGTAGTGCGGAGATAGAAAAAAAAATTAAATATTGCATTTCTAAGGTAAAACAGTGGATGAATATAAATACATTAAAAATAAATGTAGGGAAAACGATACAAAATGAATGTAGGGAAATACATGGTTATTAGAGGTAAAAGAAAAGATCTGAGAGATAATATCATGATAAAATGCTTGGATGGAACAGAGATAGAGCGGGTAGAAATAATGAAATATCTAGGTATAATTATTATTAACAATAGGCTTAGATTTAAGAACCATTGTGATCATATGTTAAAGAAAATAGGGAAAAAAACAAGTTTTTTAAATAGAATAGGTAAAAGTATATCGGCGTATACAAGATGTATTATATATAACACAATCATAGTACCTCACTTTGAGTTTTGCGCGACATTGCTAGTCAATATGGGAGAAACACAACTAAGTGAATTACAAATAGCACAAAATCAAGCGATGCGAGTGATACTGCAATGTGATAGGCGTACCAATGTGCAGCATATGCTGCAGGCGCTGCAATTTATGTCCATAAAGCAGGGGCTGTATTATAACACTTGTATATTCATTTATAAGGTTTTAAGGCCCGAGCAATTAAGAAATAGGCTACAAATAATGGAAAATTTGAGTGGAAAACAAACATGTCAGGCTGAGGACATTGCAATATACAATTTCGCAAAACTGCAAGCGCACAAAAGAGTGTATTCTACGAAGGAGTGCAAATGTAGAATACATTGCCGGCTGAGGTAAAACAATGCGAACAAATACAGGAGTTTAAACGATTGTTAAAAGAGTGTAACGATGCACCCCCAAAAGTGCATCGTCCCGGCACGAACACCCGGCCGAGACCGCCCGGCCGACCATCCGCAGGGCGAAGACAGGGCACGATGTGCCCACTTTATTTTAATTGCTAGCATGTATTGTCAGGAAGTCCGCGAACGGAATTAACGCGGCAACCGCCTCACCGCGTCGGCGCTGGGGCGCCGTAATCCCCGATCGTTCCGCCGCACCGGCCCGGCGCTCGCGATCACCGTCGCTACCCCCACCACGACGCGACGCCGCCGCGACGCGTACATAAGCCCGGCGTCGCTGGCACAATTCGCGATTCCTGATCATCCGTCTCACCGACCACATCGATCTTGAGTTTTCACATTAAGCCAGTCCGACAGAAGGTAGAGCGCCTCCGGCATTCTCTGTCTTCGTCGAGCGTGTCTCGACAAACGACCGGCTTCCTCCCCGAGGATATCCGAACGGGGGCAGAGCGCTTCTCTGCCTCCACCGAGCGCTTCTCGATCGGAGACCACTCCACTCCTCGACGCTTGCAGTCGGTCACCACCGAACGCTTACCGGTGGCCGTACTCGCGCCGTTTCTCCTCGAGCTAGCCGCTCGTAGCCACTGCCGAGTGTTTCTCGGTGGTCGATCTCGCGCTAAGCTCGATCCCGCCGCCAACCGCGCCGAATTACCGCGGTCTTGCCCGCGCTTCGCGATCCGCGCCGCGCGCCATTTTTCCGCGCTCCGATCCGCACCGCCCGGGAAAACCGGCTCCGCCCGTACCGATACTCATTGTGACGCGATTCGGCCCGCGAGACCGCCGAAAGTCCCGGCTCCGCCCCGTACGTACCGCGAGTTACCGCGAGCCGCTCGCGACACATCAGTCATTGTATCTATCCTAATCATTCATTGCTATTAAATAAACGTTGTTATTTTGTTAAACCGGACGAATACGCTTCATTTTGTCGGCACCCACCTTGCCTCTGTCCCTCCGCGCTTCCGTCGAACCTAGACCCGCCGCGAGCTAGATCCGCGCTTCGACGACAGGTTGTTTTAAGAGTATATTGAAACTAATGAGTAGGTGATATAGGCCGATTCCATCCCGGGGTCTCCGAGGGGGGTGAGAGAAGCGGGGCGGATTACGCGGGGTAGAGGAGGAGGTGAGGGGGCGGGGTATCGGGTTACACAGAAGTATCGGATTTCGCGAGGGGGTAAGGGGGTGGGGAGGGAGCAGGGTATCGGGTTACACAGAAGTATCGGATTTTGCGGGGGCGTAAGGAGGAAGAGAGGGGGCGGGGTATCGGGTTACACAAGCGTATTGGATTACGTGGTGGTGAGGGAGAGGGGAGGAGGCGGGGTATCGGATTTTAAGGATATCGGATTACGCCGTAGAGGTTGGGGGAAGTGACCTTGGCATACCACGTGTATGACTTACCGGGATAACTCACCGGGATGACTCATGTCCGGTATGACTCACCGGGATGTCTCACCGGGATGACTCACCAGCGCGGAGAGTCCGCGTTCGCGTTCGCGTTCGCCGCGCGCCGCGGGTCCGCGCGGGGGGTGCGCGTCGCGCCGGTCGCAGTGTACGTTCGCAACGATGCCGCTAGGCGGCGCATAATAGTAGAACTAACTCGATAGCGCACTAAGTAGGAACGTGTTTAATAACGCTAACGCATCGAACCTGTCGGGATATGTTCGTCGTAAACAACATTTTTCTAGGAAAAGGGGGCGATTATCGCGTGGACTAAACAGATTCGTTAAACAATCTATCTACGCAATACGTAAAAAGACAAAGAAAGAAAAATGACGTCATCGGGACGATGATCGACCCGATAACGCATCGAACCTGTCGGAACATGTTCGTCGTAAACAACATTTTTCCAGGAAAAGGGGGGTGGTTATCGCGTAGACTAAACAAATTCGCTAAACAATCTATCTACGCAGTACGTAAAAAGACAAAGAAAAAAAAATGACGTCATCGGGACGATGATCGACCCGATAACGCATCGAACCTGTCGGAACATGTTTGTCATAAACAACAGTTTTCCAGGAAAAGGGGGGTGGTTATCGCGTAGACTAAACAATTTTGCGCTATTTTTTACGACGCAGTAAGTGAAAAACAAAGGAAGAAATGACGGATCGACGATGATCGACCGCAATGAAGCGATGATAAAAGTTAGGTATAGGGAAGGACATGCACGGAAAGAAATTGCATCGTTCACTTAGATGTAAAAAAAAGCATCTTTATTTAACTCTTTTTTTACATAATATACCTCACGTACTAAAAAAATTAAAGCTGCAAGCTCACAATCGATGAGCTGATTCGTATTGAACGCATCGCTAGCGTATATTACATTCGACGCTTTCCTGGGATCCCTCACGGTGGACGCGATATCAGAGAACTGCTCTATCTACGCAGTAAAAAACAAAGGAAGAAATGACGTCATCGGGACAATGATCGACCCGATAACGCATTGAACCTGTCGGAACATGTTCGTCGTAAACAAATGTTTTTTAGAAAAAGGGGATATTATCGCGTAGATTAAACAATTTCGCGCTATTTTTTACGACGCAGTACGCGAGACAAGGGAAGAAATAATCTTTCAAAAAATCAGTTGGAGCGAGAGAGGGGGCAAAGGGTATATAACGAGGGATGAAGCGCGTCGAGCCGCAGTAGTAAGATTTGAGAGTGATACATCAATCGAAAAGTATCGAGATTTAATTTATGGTTGAACATTATCATGTACAAGTGCTGTGAAACGATATAATAAAGAACTGGTGCAAATGTGATCAAACATGGAGCAATTCGAGCAAACCGAACGCGATCTATTGGAGCTGTCCGACCAAGTCGCTGCCTTGGGTGAACATTTCACATGGGCGCTGAAATGCGCGGAATTCGTCGAGCAGCTTGAGACACGCAGTAGTGCCAAACGTCAGCGGCTCTCCAACGATCCAACGATTGGGCAGAGACAATCGTTGGTTGCCCGAATCGCGCGACTCGAAGGTGTGAAGTCGCGATTAGAAAGACAATTTATCCATAGCGGTGGTAATTATGCGAACGCCGGTACCAGTGGCGACACGCGCGCTGCAGAACTCGTATGGCGAGAGATCGATGCCGCGTTTAAAAAGCGTATAATGACCGGTGCAGTAATTAATACAGACCATGTAAAACTGCGACAGTTTTTAGAAGACGCCTGCAGCGTAGTGTGCAAGCGAGTGCGAGACATTATAAAAATACATAACGGTGTCAAAGTGAACACCTTGTTCAGCGGGAAGTTTGTGGCGGGTGATAAACGTGCCAATAAGAGTTTTAATACAAATAACATAGAACTCTGTCGTACATTGCACTTGCGCGAGTGGTACGAGCTACACGTTATCGAGCCCACATTAGCGAAACTCGAGGAGTTCCAGGAACGCGACAGTGGGTGGGCGTTGACGCGAATCCACAATTTGACGGTAAACGTCAACAGTTACAATCCTTTGCGCGCGGGATGTCACTTGGAATTGCCTAAAGACATTAAAGTGAAGAACGCGGTGATCAATGTGCTGTCTATGGACAATACGTGTTTTGCGTGGGCCGTGACGGCTGCTCTGCATCCAGCCGAAAGACATCCAGAACGGGAATCTTCATACCCGCATTATTCGGACCTGAATTTACGAGACGTTGAGTTCCCAATGACGTTGAGTCAAATTAAACAGTTCGAACAACTGAACGAAATACCCGTCAACGTCTATACCATTGAGGGACAGAAGACGTCAAACGTTCTTCCAATACGGCTTACCGACCGCACAAGTCATAAACACGTGAATCTGCTGTACGTTCAGGACCCGCGAGACAACAATGTTGGACATTTTGCGTGGATTAAACATCTATCCCGCTTCGTGAGCTCGCAAATTAATAAACATGGACACACAAAGTACATTTGTGATCGATAAGTACCTCTACTTCTTTTAATAATATATAAAATATTTTATATTTTGTGTAAAAAATTTTATAAAATTTTGTGTTTCTTTTTTGCAGATGTCTTCACTACTTTAGCTCGAGCGACAAGTTGCAGTCTCACACTGTGGAAAGTCGAAAGGTAAACAAATGCGCAATCCGACTACCGAGCGAGGACAACAAGTGGCTCAGCTTCAAGAACCACAGCAAAAAAGAGCGACTTCCCTTCGTGGTGTACGCCGATCTGGAGTGCGTGCTGCAGAAGACACAACCGGAGACGGAACACGCGTCATACGCTTATCAACATCATCGGGTATGTAGTATAGCATACTACGTACAGTGCTCGTACGACGAAACGTTATCGACGTATCGATTTCGTCGCGATAACGACTGCGTCGCGTGGTTCGTCGAGGAACTCAAATGATTGGCGCATCGCGTAAAGAACATCTTGTCCGACATTGTATGCATGGTAGATCTAACGCGAGACGAGTAGGAGACATTTCACAGCGCGGCGCAATGTCACATATGCGAAAAATTGTTCGCGTCGGATGATAATCGTGTACGCGATCATTGCCACCTGACCGGGCGTTACAGAGGTCCAGCACATTCGACGTGCAATCTGAATTATAAAGATTCTCACTTCATCCCAGTAATATTCCACAATCCGTCGGGCTATGACGGGCATTTCATTATCAAGGAGATAGCTGTCGCGATCGAAGGCAAGATTGATGTACTGCCTATAACAAAAGAAAAGTACATCTCATTCACTAAACACGTGAAAGACACCGCGGAAAGATCAGATTCGCGGAACGATATAAAATTAAAATTCATCGACTCATACAAATTTCTGAGCGCGAGTCTCGCAAAATTGGCATCCTTCCTCGATAAGGATAAATTGAAAATTGTACGTTCCAAATTTTCCGCGTTATCCGACGACGATTTTGAATTATTGACTCGAAAAGGTGTTTTTCCATACGAATACGTGGACAGCATCGAAAAGCTGTAGGATACGTGTTTGCCACCGCGCGATTTATTTTACAGTTCCTTGACCGGTGAATCCGTATCCGAGAGCGATTACGCGCACGCCGCGAACGTATGGCAGCGATTCTCCGTTCTAACTCTGAGCGAATACAGCGATCTATACCTGAAAACCGATGTCTTGCTGTTGGCCAACGTGTTTGAAAATTTCCGCGACATCTGCGTCGCGAGTTACGGACTTGATCCCGCGTACTACTACACTTTACCAGGCTTTACGTGGGACGCCACGTTGAAACATACGTGTGTCAATTTCGAATTGCTGACTGACGTTGACATGGTTATGTTTATCGAACGTGGTATTCGCGGCGGCCTGAGTCAGTGTTCTAACAGATACGCGAAGGCCAACGACAAGTACATGCAGTCGTACAATCCATCTAAACCGTCGTCGTACCTAATGTACTTCGATGTCAACAACTTGTACAGCTGGGTGATGTGTAAGCCACTGCCCTACGCAGAGCTTCGATGGGTCGAAGACGTGTCAAATTTCGACTTTAGCGCGATCGCTTTAGATTCGACTACGGGCTATATTCTCGAGGTCGATCTAGAGTATCCGCAGGATAAACACGACGCGCACACTGATCTACCGTTCTGTCCGATGGGCGATAAACCGCCCGGCAAACGGCAGGACAAACTTCTCGCCACGCTGCACGATAAGGAGCGTTATCCGTCTAGGAGCGTCATCCATTATCGCAATCTGCAGCAGTGCACGCGCCACGGCCTTCGCGTCACAAAAATACATCGCGTATTGCAATTCGCTCAATCTGAGTGGCTCCGCTCTTACATCGAACTCAATACAAAATTTAGGACACAGGCCAAAAATGAGTTCGAAAAAACTTTATATATAAATTAATGATTAACGCAGTTTTTGGGAAAACAATGTACGCAACCACGTCGATGTAAAATTACTGTCGAAGTGGGACGGACGATACGACGCGGAGGTAATGATTGCGCGACCGAATTTCCACAGCAGGAGCGTGTTTTCGGAAAATCTGGTAGCCGTCGAACTGCGCAAACTCGAGGTGAAAGACAAACCGATCTACGTCGGCATGTGCATCCTCGACTTGTCGAAGGTGTGCCTATACGAATTTCACCACGAGTACATGTCTCCCCTGTACCGCGACTCGTGTAGAATCATGTATACCGACACGGACAGTCTGATTTATCATATCGAGTGCGACGACGCGTACGAGAACATGAAACGCGATATAGTCAGGTTCGACACGAGTGATTACGCGGTAAACAACGCTTATGGTATGCCTCTCGTCAATAAAAAAGTGCCGGGCCTGATGAAGGACGAAAACAACGGTGCCATTATGACCGAATTCGTTGGACTTAGGGCGAAAATGTACGCTTTGCGAGTCGATGGTAAAAAAGACTGTAAAAAAGCGAAAGGTATCAAAAGCAACATCATCGCGCACACCATCAAGTTCGACGACTACACGCGATGTCTGAACGATGAGATCGAAATAACTCGATAGCAGTCGTGCATAAGATCGAAAATGCACGAAGTGTACACTATCAGCGAGACAAAAATCGCTCTGATTTTGTACGACGATAAGCGATATACCGTGCCGGATTCGACCGATACGTTGCCGTGGGGACATTACCGAATATAACATATGTATACAATGTATACAATGTATGTATGTATGTAATGTATGCAATATATGTAATATAATGTATGTACGTATGTACATATGTATATATATGTATGTAATGTATGAGTGTATGTATGTATGTATGTAATGTAACGTATGTATATTAATGAAAAGATATTAATAAAGATTGCGTACATGTATTTAGTATTTAATATTTTTATTATATACTTTATATGTATTACACTATCAGCGAGACAAAAATCGCTCTGATTCCGTACGACGATAAGCGATATATCATGCCGGATTCGACCGATACGTTGCCGTGGGGACATTACCGAATATAACATATGTATACAATGTATACAATGTATGTATGTATGTAATGTATGCAATATATGTAATATAATGTATGTACGTATGTACATATGTATATATATGTATGTAATGTATGAATGTATGTATGTATGTATGTAATGTAACGTATGTATATTAATGAAAGGATATTAATAAAGATTGCGTACATGTATTTAGTATTTAATATTTTTATTATATACTTTATATGTATTACATCTTTCAAACACTTTACATGTATCATTTTTATATTCAGAATAAAATACAGTTTGCACGAATTAAGGCTCCTGGTCCCTGAGCCGAGAACTCTGCGTTGACGGTGGCGACGCCACTTTCTCCTCTCACTCTCTCCAATGGAGAATTCTGTCTTGTGACATGTTGACAACCAATTTTGTTGTGCGTGCTATTTCTTTATTATTTGCTCTGTGCTTGTGCTCTAACGTTTAACGTATTCGTGAAAGTCGTAAAATTGGCCGAAAAGTAAGATTTGCATGCGAAAGGAACGTTTTCACCTCCTTTCGATAGTCGTCAAACGGCTGTTTTTCCCGTAGACTTCGTTTTAGACTTCGTTTTATAGCTGTTTGTTTATTGTCGAGGGAAAAAGGTAGTTTTCGGCCAATTTTGGAAGTGTTCTGAAACGATCTATAGTGATGTTTTATTGAAATGTCTTTTTATTTGAAAATGGCATGCACAACAAAATTGGGTGTTTTCCTCGCCTCGATAGTAAGAATCCAATATGGCCGCGGTGACTACCCAGGAGCCTTAAATCACATTGTCCTTGAGTATCCATGAGTTGTGCGATCCATCGAATCCCAGCCATTTCACGTAAACCTCGTCGCCCCTCCTGCGCAGTACTTTCTCCACGAGATACACGTCCGGATAAGTCGCGCGATGCAACTCGTGCTCGTAGAACGCTCCAGCGACGGATTTTCCACGATAGTCCTCGAGTAGATAAGTTACTGGATTGGTATGCTGCACTCTAACGATCTTAAACACCTCGGTGGTCCAATTCGGCGTGTAACCCTTCTCGAAAATTGTCTTGTATTTGCTGACGCGTACCGAGTCGCCCGCTTTGAACTTTGCCAGGCCCGCGATCTTTATCGCGCTGTACACCGTAGCCAAGAGTCTTTCGGCGATCGCGGGGGTAACGTCGACGGGTCGCATGCCGATCGTCCGATGCTTGCGCGCGTTGTAATCCGACACGAGTCACGATAACGCGTCGAACCACTTGTAATTTCCATTGAGCGTAAACATCTTCCACATGTTGTTTTTTAACGTACGATTGAATCGCTCGACGACCGACGCCTTCATCACCGAATACGTGGAATAATGATTGATGCCGTGTTTTCTCACGAGACGTTGCACGTCGGTGTTGTAAAATTCCTTCCCCATGTCGGTTTGTAGGTTACTAGGGCACCTCCCGCTATCTCGAATTATCTCGGCGATAGCGTCAGCTGTCTCGCTGCCGACTTTACCCTTGAGCGGCACGGCCCACGCGTACTTGCTCAACACATCGATGACGGTGAGTATGTAGTGGTAGCCTCCGTTGAAACGCGAGTACGGGCGCATCTCGACGATATCAGCTTGCTACAGATCGTACCCTCGCACTATGACGTGTCTGCGGGGAAAATTTCTTCTCGCCAGTGCGTGCAATTCGTCCACCAACCGTCGCTTTTCAATATTTTTATCCACATCGGTCGATTTTAACGGTCTCATGTTCGGTTAGCGTTTCGTTGGCTGTTCGTCGTCTTCAGCTGTACGTAACCGTTTCTGTTTATGTTTCTGCGTCGTTCGTAGCTGTTTCTGAACCGCTGAGAAACGATTTCGAGCCGTTCCTGAACCGTTCGACAGCTGTTCGATAACCGTTCTCGAACCGTTCGTTGTCGTTTGTCGTCGTCAGTTAACTGCTTCTTGTCACTCATCGTCGTCGTCGTCGTCGACGTTCTTTAGCCGTTTGTAGCCTTTCCTGTCTCCGCGTAGTTCGTAGTTGTGTCTAAACCGCTCGTAATCGTTTCTGAGCTGTTTTTAAACCGTTCGACAACCGTCCGACAACCGTTCTTGAACCGCTCGACAGCCGTCCGACAACTGTTCTCGAATCGTTCGTTGCTGTACGTCGCCGTCGTTAATTAACCGTTGCCTCTCTTCACTCGTCGCCGTTTGATAGTCATTTCTGCTGAACCGTTTCTTCATCGTTCATTAGCCGTTTCCAATCTAACGATATTTGCACGTCAAAGCTTTTTCACCGCAACCTGTAACGCTCGCACGTCCTTCTCGAACGCGGCAAGTTTCTCGTCTGACTCTTTCCGTTGATCTGTCAAACTTTTAACGCACTGATCCACGTATAGTTTGTTAACCGCGTCACCGTCAGTCTCAGGTTGCGCTACGCGACGAATCTTCCGCGACCTTGCGTCAAAGTCCGTGGCGGTGCGACACAGAGCGTTGTCGCGCACGAAATTTCTCACTAATCCGCTCCACCGATGGTACGAAATGGCATTTGTCGCGTCTTCGCGCTGCTCAAACAATCCAAATTTATTGATCGGCATTTCGACGCTGATTGAACGGATCGCTGTCGCGCCGTTTAATTTATAATAAGCCCAGCCTCGCGAAGTTCCTCGATGATCGACATGATCTCGTTGTCGTGGGCATTGTTGCCAGCTTGACGCGAAACGTCGAGCAATCGCAGACGATCCACCAACTCGTTGGGGTTGTCCCAGTGCACGTAGTCGATTTTATTGTCGGTCAGCGTCATCGCGCGAGGCGCGAATAACCCCTTTCCGGATTTGTTCTTCTTGGATTCGGTTGATATCAACGGTGAGATTACATATTGATACTTGTATCCCACGTTACCTTTTACTCGCTCGCGAGGATCGTGCTTGAATTTATGAGCACTCGTTGTCAACAGTATGCTCCTGTACTTTTGCTTATCGTCCTCCGTGTAGAGCTTGTCATCGGGTATTTTCTTGAAGATCAACTCGTAAATACCGGGTGTGCCGGCGTATCGTACGCCGTCGATATGAATGTTATCCGCTTTGTCCACGTCAAAACGTTTATTACCTAGCATCAATTCATTATTGCCGAGATAAACGCCGTACACGTTGTCTGTTGTTGGAATGGCGCTCAAAATCTCTGCGATGTAAATTCGGCTCAGTGGACCCAAGTGATCTTGCAACGTTTCTATAAACAATTCTCCACCCTCCGACGTTTGCAACCGCTTTTGAACGGTTGTCCCGATCGAGTCGTCCGTGGTTTCAAAAACATTCACGTTTTCAAGAAATTCGGGATTTGTACGTTGCACGGTTTGCGTCGGTGTAGAGGTTATCGGTGTAGAGGTTATCGGTAGTACTATCGATTGATTAGATTTACGCGGTATCAATGACAGATCTGACCAGGAGTCTAATCGTTTCCTCTTTCTCTTCGGTGTAGCATAATCCACTTCCTCCCCGCGCTGTTGAACGGATAGCGATTCGATTTTCGCGTCAGCGACGCTCTCCGTCGACTCCTCTTTCTTCACCGCGGTCAAGCTCGAGTTGTCGACGATCTTCTTCAGCGGCCCGATGAGAGGTTTAAAGTGCGTGTCCAACTCAATGTCCTTCTCGATCTTACCGGTCTTCAAAACACGAAGTTTTTTGCGAATCGAATTACTCGTTTTCGCAATATCTTTCACGATTTTCTCGCGTTCGCGAATCGTCTCGCTCCCATCGATCGATTGCAGCCATCGCGGGGAAAAACAAAGCAGAGTGTCGATCTCTCTCTCTCTGTAACACTAACGTTGTTTCACATTCGACGACGTATCGGCGACGACTGACTGCTTCTGCAATATCGCGAACACGTTAAATCCTTTTCTGTACCGGCCGTTCGAAAGCGCACTGTCCTTGTCTATCACTACGAATCCGTACTTGCATTGCCAACAATCGTGGCACAACGAGCAAAATTCATCGTACGACATGTCGGTATTTACGTGATCGTTGTACACGTGTTTCAAATTAGTGCCATCCTGTTTGACCAGGATTAGCAGATTTGCGTTGTCGCGTATCAGATGTTTCGGTATTCTTACGTACGTCTGACCGAGATAAAAGCAGTCGACGCTCGAGTGCCTGCCCATCGAGAAATACTCTCTCACAGTGTCTTGCTTATCGTACGCCACGTCGTCGAAGACGAAAATTGAGTTTGGACACGCTCGGTGGAATGACGTCACTGTTATTGGAGAAGGTGTAGTAGCCGATTTCGTCGATTGATGTCAATAAATTCTCCAGATATCGGTATTTCGGTTGTTGCAGCGATTTCGAGTACACGTACACGTTCTCGAAACGTATGTACACCGTGCGGACTTTCCAGCAAACTTATCAGAACGTTGGTTTTACCGCAATTCGAGGGACCGCAAATGGTCGCGCGTATAGTAGTCGGCAGCATCGTACCATGTCTGCGCCTATCCGCGTTGCCCTCCATCGACCGTGATCTGTCGTCGCAATTTGTCACGCGAATCGCCAACGGTTGTCGCACGAATCTCAGTTTTTTTTCTTCACACTTTGTACGACTAAATCGAACTTTTGTTCGAACGTCTATTTATAGGTGCGCGGCACCGTGAATCGCTCAGTCGCAAAGATGTTTGTCCTTCTGTCAAGACCTTTGGACACGATTTTAGCGCCGAACAGTTGCAATTCGTGCCGAAAGCCGTTCTATTGCAAGTGTGCGGTGATCACGTCTACTACGTGTGGGACAAGCTTCCGGAGCGTATAAAGACGGATTTGGAGGTTCAGACCTATCGTCGCTGTGACGAACATTACAATCAACCGTGGCAGGAAACGCACATCGACAGTCCCGATGATTAAGGATTGTGGCGAATGTCAACGAAAAAAATAAAAACAGGTAGAGGTCTGTTTAATCGCGCGATAGGTGCACTTCCGTTCGAATTGCACATTCCCGGCTATCAGTATTGCGGTCCGGGTACTCGTTTGCAAGAACAATTGGCTAGAGGTGATCCGGGTGTAAATCCATTGGACGCGGCAAGCACGACATAGACTATTCGTGTAACAAAGGCCTCACCGAGAGACACGCGGCGGACAAGATACTCGCCAAGAGAGCGTCATCGCGAGAGATTCGACTCTCGAGGGATCGTACGAGATACGGGCCATACACTAGTTTTTGAAACGTGAAATTTTACGGAAACGTCCGCGACGCGTGGTTTATTCCAACGACAATCATCGTACGTCGATCGCGAATATCGCGCGAGAGGGGACCGTTCGCGCGAACTGCTACGAAGACGAGGCCGCAGAATACCCGATAAATCAGAGTGAACTTTAACAAACCGAACAACGTCGGATCGCTGCTGGGATTCTCGTCGACGCGTATACTGCAACCGGGACAGTGGCACGAATCGGGCGCACCGATTAATATTATCAACGTAAACATTATCCGGGTGGAATGTAAGGTGACCGCGGGTGCGTACAGCAACGGCAAACGCGTTCATACGATACACGAATTTTCACCGAGCTTACCACCGGGATATAAGATATCGGAAACGCCGGCACAGATCATTTATCTGCCGATGATCACGCGGAGCGTTACGAATCTAACGATACGCGTCGCTGATCAAAACGGACGATTGCTCGATTTTCGAGGAGAAGAGATCACCGTCAGATTGCACGTATGACAGCGAGAGCGACCAGTGTATGCGTGAGCGTGAGTGTACGCGCGACACATGAGATGCTAGTGTTGAACGACTCGGAGCACGCGACAGATAACAGTAATATCTTTACGGCTGCGCCGATCAACGATATCGTCAAGTCGACATTCGGTGGCGTTAAACAAGAGACGAGAAAGAAGCTCAACGCGTCGAACGTTAAGTTTTTACAATCTCTCGGATTTGCGGTGCGAAATATCTGAACAATGACTGAAATTCTCAACATCGGAGGCGAGCTGGTCTTTGACGATCGCATCGTCAAGATCGAGACTCACACTTACAACCTGTACGCCAACACAACGTTTGACTATAGCGACGAGATACGAATACTCATACAACAGCAGGATCTGTATACATTGCCGTGCGAAAGTTTTCTCTACGTCAAAGAAACATTGACGGTGACCAGAGCAGCCGACCAAGTCGATAACGTGGTATTGGGTACTAATTGCGTCGAGTTCATGTTCGACGAGATTCGATACGAGATCGACGGTATGGAGATTGATCGCTACAGAAACGTAGGAATAACCAGCACGCTCAAGAACTACGTTACGGTGTCGTCCGACAGAAGCGTGATCCTGCGAAACGCTGGCTGGGATCCGCAGAATAACCCGAACGGATATTTCAATTTCTGCGTACCGCTCAATTTGTTACTGGGATTTTGCGAGGATTACAAACGCGTGGTGATCAACGCTCGTCACGAATTGATCTTGATACGATCGCGCAACGACAACAATTTCCTGGTGGGAAGTCTCGCGTTGGAGCCTACTATCAAAATACTCAAGATACAATGGCGAATGCCTCACCTGGTATTGAACGAGATCAACAAGCTGTCGATGCTGCGCGCCTTGGAAGACGGACGATATCTAAGTATGGGTTTCCGTTCGTGGGATCTGTACGAGTATCTCCTGTTGTAGAACACGACCAAGCACTCGTGGGCCATTAAGACCGCGACTCAGCTCGAGAAACCGCGATACGTCGTCTTCGCTCTGCACACGGGTCGTAAGAACGTCATGTCCGCCGACACAAGCCGATTCGACGACTGCAACTTGACCAACGTAAAACTTTATCTAAACTCGGAAGTTTATCCGTACGACGACCTGATTTTGGACTTTGGCAAACACAGATGGACGATTCTGTACGATATGTACGCGCGTTTCTGCAAGGGCTACTACGGATACGAATATCTCGAGCCGAGTCTCACCGTTTCGACTTTTCTACGTAACGGCCCGTTTGTGATCATCGATTGCTCTCGCCAAAACGAATCCGTCAAAAACGCCACCGTGGATGTCAGACTAGAATTCGATTGCATGAAGAACGTACCGCCGAATACCTCCACGTACTGTCTCATTATACACGACCGCGTGATTGAGTACAACCCGTTGAGACAAACTAGAGACCCTATAATAAAAGTCTGGCCATACGGTAACAGGCTTTTGATTGGTCCGCCATTTCTCCTCAACTCCCGCCGAATTTTGAATCATGGTAATTTCAATAATCGCAAATTTTAACAACACAATTAAAAAATAAACGTTTTATAGAGTAAAAATATTGTTAATATAGTAGTTTAATTATAAATCTTTATATTATATTTATGTAAAATTTAAAAAAATAATTCAATAAATCTGTTCATTATATTTTGTATATTATATATCTACACAAGTATCTGCTGTTTAAATGTTCTGTGTATTTATGTTTTTATATTGAATTGTTTATAAAAAATAATAAAATGTAAAGAAAAGGTAAAATAAACGGAAATTTTAAAAGTATTATAAAATTATTTATTTAACATGCATTGCCATACTTTTGCTATCGTATCTCTTGCTTAATGTAGTACACTTTTTCTTATTAAAAACTCTTAATCTAAATACGACAAATCGACTTATTATTTTTTTATGTAACTGGTGACAATTCAAAATATGATTGGTCTTAACCTTATTAAATTTATCTATTAAAAAAAATTTCAAATCTTTTATATTATCAAAATATTTCGAATAATGACGGAACATTTGTTCTAATTTCCAAAATAATATAAATGTTTTTATATTAGGAAAATATAATGAATTTGTTGTGTAACTTTTTAGTTTCACTAATTTTGCAAATGAATAGCGCAATGGTGTTTTTGATAAAACTGATTTTAAACAATTTGTACATGTTACACATATTTTATGAATTGATTGCAAAATATATCCAGCAATATTATATAAAGAATTTATTTCAAGAGATGACATGTTCAATACATTTGCATTTTTATTAAACGGTGGAATATTATTATTGTTATCTTCTATAATATTACTAGATTGAATCTTTTTTTTTCTTTTTTCATCTGATATGTATTCAACAAATCCTGACAAATATTCCTTATCATCGTCATCATAATTACTACTACTTATACACTTCATATACATTGCAACGGAAATTAATTTTAAATCATTTTTAAACTGTAGCGGATGAGGTATGACATTTTTAGCTCTTAGTTGGGAGAAAAGATTTTCAATACAGTCCTGTGTAAACCGAGAAGTAAAAATAAATTTAAATTTTTTATTTGTGATAAGATATTTAGTTAAATCAATTATTGATTTAGTGGTAATTATTATGCCTCTTTGCACCGGTTTAAAATCACCTTTACCTATTTCTAATTGCTTAAAGATATTAATAACTTTATTTAAAAAATCAATAGTTTCATTATATATTTTTTTATCTTTTGTACCAAGGCTAATTTACAACTTCTTGATGTTACAAGGGAAAACCATTTAGAAATGATTTTAACAAACCATGCAGTAGTGGAAAATTCTGGATTATATTCATCCGCTAACAATTCAAAAGAACTGCTTACGTCATGTGAAAATACATTTTTAGCCTTGTTCACCTTCATTTTATTAAAATTATTAGTGCATCTGATGTCATCTATTTGTAATCTGGGAGTTAATAAAAGTTCAGAATTTTCTTGAATACTTATCAATTCGTTAAAATGTCTTAATTCTACTTTATTTGTTGGTAATTTATATTTTAATACTATATCATTTGGTACAGTTATTACTGTGTTATTAATCAATGATTGCTTTAAGTTTTTGAAAATATGTGGTGGATCAGCAATGATATATAAAAAACGACTTGAATCAAACGGATGCAATTGCGTGCTGGTGGACACAATCGCAGAAATCCCTTTAGAGTTCCGTTCATTCTACTGATAATGAAAGCTGTTATTGCGTCGCAATAGTAATTTTACAGTGCACGTGCCGGCACGCGGTAGTTTCAGGTAGAGACCGTTTCAGGTTATGTGAGTTACGCCACCACACACGCCTGACACGCCACGACAGAGTGAGATAGTATATATATCGTTTTCTCTCTCGTGAGTTTTTGAGGAAAAATGTCGGACGTTGGCCAGACTCTTATAATAGGGTCTCTAAGACAAACCTGGTGCGCAAAATAGTCTGAATGTTCGCGGCAACGTCGACGTAAATATTTTCTCTCTCTTTCCATCAATCTCCGATACAATTATTGAAAGAGGTAAGGGAGGGAAAAGTATAAATCAGAGTGTCGCGAGACGGTTTGCAGAGTTGCGCGTCATTCCTCTCGATTGACGCATCGACGAAGGAGAGAGATAAAGAAATCTCGTCATGTCCATACCAACGTTCGTGGACCTGCAAGGATTCCTCGTCGGGATGAAATTTGTCGTGAAAGAGGTGGCGGTGCTGAGAAAAGGCTGCGTTCTGACGCATCACATCTTTACCCTATGCCGTGGAATCTCCTCACAAAATCCGACAAATCGTGCGCTACCTGGTTGATTCGCAATCACCATGGATTACGATGGGAAGACGGAAACGTGCCGTACAGCATGGTGAAACGCCTGATTACGTCGGCCGTGCTTGGTGTGGAAGAAGAAGAAGATGATGACGACGAGATGCCGACTCTCGTGTACGTCAAGGGATGCCAGAAACGAGAATGACTGGTGGATCTGCTGGAGAATTATGCGCGAAAAAATTTAATCGTTGAGACTCTGGATGCGCATTACGAAGATATCGAATCTTTGAATAAACTAGATGACACCAATACTATGCGATGCGGAAAACATGAAAAGAATTGCGCGTTACAAAATGTAATAAAACTATTCAACTAGTGGTCGCGCGCGACGCCATAAAGATTTGTGATCTTTTTTAAAATAGTATATTGTCCAACTAGTGAAAAAAGTGGTCGATTCGGAATGAGTGTGAAGTTGCTCGCTCGCTCGTGCGACCATCACACTCATTTGGGCTCGACCACTCTTCCCACGAGTTGTTCATACTATTTTTTTTAACAAGAGCGTGAAACAGGCCGCTTTTCGCGCTTGTTTTACAATTTTATTTCTCCACTAGTTGAGAAATGGCTCCATGTTTCAACGCTTACGTCATCATTGCTAAATGGATCGTTTTGCTCACTCAAAACAAGTGCGAAAAGCGGCCCATTTCACGCTCGCGTTAGAAAAAATAAATTATATATAACTTTTTATAATGTTTTATTTCTTACTCCCCCTCCTCTCCCCCATCATCACCGTTAGAGTAGGCTTTACTTCCCCATCTCCTAATAAAAAATCCACTGCGCAGTTCTATAAACATTAATTCCTCCTCCCTCTTTCCCCCACCACATCATTACTTTTAGAATTGTCGAGTATACTCGATTAATTTCATATGATCAGTCTTGTCGCGATCGCTTGTACTGTCGGTCAACTTTTCAGAGCCTAGAGGGCGAAAATGTTCTCCTTTGAAGGATGCTGCAGCAGCAGCAGCAACAACGATGCAAAATGCGCGAATGCCGTGAATTATTACGTGCCGATTCATGACGTTGAAACTGAAACGTATGAGGCCAGATGTGATAGGTAAGTTTCTTTTAGGATAAAATAACATATAGAGCCCAGTTTTTATATTTTTGTAAATTGTATTACTTATGAAAATAAAAAACTAATTTTATTTTTTTATCCAGTATTTCGGGGGACCGTCGCGCGGTTCGTATACTCAGCAGACAATACGCGCTGACAGCTACGGGATACAAATTCCTTGAAATTGGTATCAACGTGGGCCCACCGAGCTATGTGGAGATCGTCGTTGGAGATCATCGAGGAAAGGAACTGCTGTTGTCTCTCGAAACATGGAAGGCACTCTACGAGCAACGGCGAAATACTCATAATTTCTTTTGCAATGACTACAAAGATGTCCATAGTTTTATAAACGTTGGACCGCTTACGGTGAGAGTTCGTACGGTTAAAAACGTCAAACTCATACGTTTAGGATCTGCAAACGTACGCTTGATGATGACCGAATCGATGTTGCATCGTATGTTCGATCTCGATCGGTGCATCGATGCGAGATTCGATCGTTTGGTCAGAATACTTGCGGCAGTCGATGCAAAATTTGCGCAGTTCTCCGATATCGCGTCCACCGTGAAGGATCCCAGGGAAGCGTCGAATGTAATATACGCTAGCGATGCGTTCAATACGAATCAGCTCATCGATTGTGAGCTCGCAGCTTTAATTTTTTTAGTACGTGAGGTATATTATGTAAAAAAAGAGTTAAATAAACATGCTTTTTTTTACACCTAAATGAACGATGTAATTTCTTTGCGTGCATGTCCTTTTCTATACCTAACTTTTATCATCGCTTCGTTGCGGTCGATCATCGTCGATCCGTCATTTCTTTGTTTGTTTTTCACGTACTGCGTCGTAAAAAATAGCGCGAAATTGTTTAGTCTACGCAATAACCACCCCCCTTTTTCTGGAAAAATGTTGTTTACGACGAACATGTTCCGACAAGTTCGATGCGTTATCGGATCGATCATCGTCCCGTCATTTTTCTTTTTTTGTCTTCTTACGTACTGCGTAGATAGATTGTTTAGCGAATTTGTTTAGTCTACGCAATAATCGCCCTTTTTCCCCCCTTTTTCTAGAAAAATGTTGTTTACGACGAACATGTCCCGACAGGTTCGATGCGTTAGCGTTATTAAACACGCTCCTACTTAGTGCGCTATCGAGTTAGTCTTACTATTATGCACCGCCTAGCGGCGTCGTTGCGAACGTACCCCGCGACCGGTGCGACGCGCACCCCACGCGCGGACCCGCGGCGCGCGGCGAACACGAACGCGAACGCGAACGCGGACTCCCCGCGCGGGCCCGCGGCGCGGGTGAGTCATCCCGGTGAGTCATACCGGACATGAGTCATCCCGGTGAGTCATCCCGGTGAGTCATACACGTGGTATGCCAAGGTCACTTTCCCCCTCCTCCACGGCGTAATCCGATATCCTTGAAATTCGATACCCCGGCCCCTCTTCTCCCCCTCCCCTCCCCTCACCCCCTCGTAATCCAATATTTCTGTGTAACCCGATACCCCGCCCCCTCCCCTCCCCTTCACTCCCTCCTTCGCGTAATCCGATACCCCCCTCCCTCATCCCCCCCCTCGGAGCCCCCGGGATGGAATTGGCCTATATCACCTTCTCTAATGTAAACTTATATGTATTTTAAATAGCTGAGAAAGCTAATAAAGAAAAATCCATCAAAAAAATCTCTCTCTCTCTCTCTCTCTCTCTCTCTGTCTCTGTCTCTGCAAGAAATGTGCTGAATCATATATAAAACTGTTGAATAAAAGATATACATATGTTTATATATATTGTGACGTGACAAGTCGCGTCTCCTTCCCGGACGGGCTCGGCCGAGGGGAATTCGGGGATGCCTCCTCGTTAAAGCGAGAGGAGGGCGGTCGCGTATTAGTAATTGGTCTAATTAGTTGTTAAGTTTTTAAGGGATTGCCAGTGGTGACCGAAGTCAACCTGTAACGGCCGGGAGCCGCAACGAGGAAGGGCAGAGGATTAAAGAGACGGCCAGGGGACATGGCTGGAAGTCGGATCGCCCGGACCTCCCCGCAAGTGCATGAGCGTCGCCGGCCTGAGTCCACCCCGCACTCGGAGGTCTGTGAACCTGGAACCCCACTTTAAAAAAAATGATTTTTCAATACAGAAAATAATAGTATTTCGTTTGTAGTTGATTGTAGTGAATTTACTTTTGTTTGTAGTTGTACCGTTTGCGTAATAGTTGCGTGTGAACAGTTCGCCAACTGTTAATTATCATTAACTTTGTTAATTATCAAGATTTCTTAATTTCGTTTGTTCTATATGATTCAGAATCGTTTGTAGTTATTTGTAGTGATTTTACTTTCGTTTGTAGTTGTATCGTTTAAAAGTTACGATTGTTTAAACAATTCGCCAAGAGTTCACTTTGTTAATTATCAAGATTTCCCAAATCTGTTTTTTTCTATGTGCTTCAGAATCGTTTGTAGTTGTTTGTAGTAATTTTACTTTTGTTTAGAATTGTACCGTTTGAGTAATAATTGTGTTTAAACAATTCGCCAAGAGTAAACTTTGTTAATTATCAATATTTTTTAATTTCGTTTTTTTTCATATGATTCAGAATCGTTTGTAGTTGTTTGTAGTGATTTTACTTTTGTTTAAAATTGTACCGTTTGAATAATAGTTGTGTTTAAACAATTCGCCTAGAGTAAACTTTGTTAATTATCAATATTTCCCAAATCTGTTTTTTTCTATGTGCTTCAGAATCGTTTGTAGTTGTTTGTAGTAATTTTACTTTTGTTTAGAATTGTACCGTTTGAGTAATAATTGTGTTTAAACAATTTGCCAACAGTAAACTTTGTTTTAATTATCAAAAAGGACTGATAAACAAGGTCAAATTTTGCATCGCACAATGGAACCTAAATCTATAAAATCTGTAAAATCTAATCTATAAAAATTCTTCTTTAAATCCTAAGAAATACGAACATATATTATCATTTATCCGAAATGGTGGAAATGTTGCGAAAATGGTGCATTAAGATATTAGACTTTAATATTGGTTTACATAGAAACCAACTGTCCGCTTTAAAAGTTTTTTTTATTTTTTTGATATTACAAAAAATATTTTTTCAGTTTATAATTTCTTTATTGATTTGAGATTTAATATTTATTTGATCCTTTTAAAACAATCAATAAATTAATAATAATAATAATAAAATCGATAACAGTTAATTATTAGAAGCAAGTAACCAGTGTTCACACATGTTACCATGGAAGTAATACGTCACATATCGTGAGTTTCTTTTATACGTGGCTACACTAAGGGCCATTCCAGAATACGTTAGCTACTCATAAATGTCATAAATAAAACAGTATTGGTTCATATTCAACTTAAAAAAAATTGAATCTTTTATAATTCGTATAGAGCAGATTGTTGGTTTCTATATGTATAAACCAGTAATAAATTCTAATACTTTGAGATACGCTATTTTCACAACATTCCCACCATTTCTCGGATAAATGATTGTTATTTTCCTACTTCTTAGGATCTAAAAAAGGACTTTTAAAGATTAGCTTAGGTTCCATCAGGATGTGTGTGCAAAGTTTGGCCTTATTTACCGGTCCTTCTTTCTCAAATCTGTTTTTTTTTTTCGTGTGATTTACAATGACTTGTAGTTATTTGTAGTAATTTTGCTTTCGTTTATAATTGTATTATTTAAAAATTATGATTGCTTAAACAATTTATTAATAATAAACTTGATTAATTATCAAATTTTTTTTTTCAAATCCACTATTTCTATGTGACTTAAAATCGTTT
The DNA here is from genome assembly GCF_030848805.1 of Temnothorax longispinosus. Classification (NCBI taxonomy): domain Eukaryota; kingdom Metazoa; phylum Arthropoda; class Insecta; order Hymenoptera; family Formicidae; genus Temnothorax; species Temnothorax longispinosus. The sequence continues at coordinate 9,344,249 of NC_092361.1, forward strand.
GTAGTTGTTTGTAGTGATTTTGTTTTCGTTTGTAATTCTGCCGTTTGAGTAATAGTTGCGTTTGAACTATTCGCCGAGAGTGAACTTCGTTAATTATCGCAATATTTCTTAATTTTATTTTTTCCATATGATTCTGAATCGTTTGTAGTTATTTGTAGTGATTTTACTTTCGTTTGTAGTTGTATCGTTTAAAAGTTACGATTGTTTAAACGATTCGCCAAGAGTTCACTTTCTTAATTATCAAGATTTCCCAAATCTGTTTTTTTCTATGTGCTTCAGAATCGTTTGTAGTTGTTTGTAGTGCTTTTCGTTTCGTTTGTAGTTGAAAAGTTTAAAAGTTACAACAATTTAAAAAAATAAATAAAACCTAACTTTGTCATTTGTCGAGATATTTCAAATCCGCTTGCGCCATCTTCTTCAGAATCATTTGTAGTTGTCTGTAGTGCTTTTCTTTTCGTTTGTAGTTGCACCGTTCAAAAGTTATTATATTTTTGCAATAAATAAAAAATGTAACTTTGCTAATTTTGAAGATATCTCAAATCCGCTTGCGCCATCTTCATCAGAATCGTTTGTAGTTGTTTGTAGTGCTTTTTTTTCGTTGGTAGTTGCACCGTTCAAAAGTTATTATATTTTTGCAATAAACAAAAAGTGTAACTTTGTCAATTTTGAAGATATCTCAAATCCGCTTGCGCCATCTTCTTTAGAATCGTTTGTAATTGTTTAGTGCTTTCTTTTTTATTTGTATTTTCACCGTTCTAAAGTTATGATATTTTTGCAATATACAAGAATAAGTGCAATTTTGCCAATTTTGGAAATATTTTAAAACTGATTGCGCGACTCGATGTAGAATCGTTTGTAGTTGTTTGTAATGGTTTTCGTTCCGTTTCGTTTAAAATATCTCCAAAATTGGCAAAGTTACACTTTTTGTTTACTGCAAAAATATCATAACTTTAGAACGGTGAAAATACAAATAAAAAAGAAAGCACTAAAACAATTACAAACGATTCTAAAGAAGATGGCGCAAGCGGATTTGAGATATCTCCAAAATTGACATAGTTACACTTTTTGTTTATTGCAAAAATATAATAACTTTTGAACGGTGCAACTACCAACGAAAAAAAAGCACTACAAACAACTACAAACGATTCTGATGAAGATGGCGCAAGCGGATTTGAGATATCTTCAAAATTAGCAAAGTTACATTTTTTATTTATTGCAAAAATATAATAACTTTTGAACGGTGCAACTACAAACGAAAAGAAAAGCACTACAGACAACTACAAATGATTCTGAAGAAGATGGCGCAAGCGGATTTGAAATATCTCGACAAATGACAAAGTTAGGTTTTATTTATTTCTTTAAATTGTTGTAACTTTTAAACGGTTCAACTACAAACGAAACGAAAAGCACTACAAACAACTACAAACGATTCTGAAGCATATAGAAAAAAACAGATTTGGGAAATCTTGATAATTAAGAAAGTGAACTCTTGGCGAATCGTTTAAACAATCGTAACTTTTAAACGATACAACTACAAACGAAAGTAAAATCACTACAAATAACTACAAACGATTCAGAATCATATGGAAAAAATAAAATTAAGAAATATTGCGATAATTAACGAAGTTCACTCTCGGCGAATAGTTCAAACGCAACTATTACTCAAACGGCAGAATTACAAACGAAAACAAAATCACTACAAACAACTACAAACGATTTTAAGTCACATAGAAATAGTGGATTTCAAAAAAAAAACTTGATAATTAATCAAGTTTATTATTAATAAATTGTTTAAACAATCATAATTTTTAAATAATACAATTATAAACGAAAGCAAAATTACTACAAATAACTACAAGTCATTGTAAATTACACGAAAAAAAAAAACCAGATTTGAGAAAGAAGGACCGGTAAATAAAGCCAAACTTTGCACACACATCCTGATGGAACCTAAACTAATCTTTAAAAGTCCTTTTTTAGATCCTAAGAAATAGGAAAATAACAATCATTTATCCGAGAAATGGTGGGAATGTTGTGAAAATAGCGTATCTCAAAGTATTAGAATTTATTACTGGTTTATACATATAGAAACCAACAATCTGCTCTATACGAATTATAAAAGATTCAATTTTTTTTAAGTTGAATATGAACCAATACTGTTTTATTTATGACATTTATGAGTAGCTAACGTATTCTGGAATGGCCCTTAGTGTAGCCACGTATAAAAGAAACTCACGATATGTGACGTATTACTTCCATGGTAACATGTGTGAACACTGGTTACTTGCTTCTAATAATTAACTGTTATCGATTTTATTATATTATTATTAATTTATTGATTGTTTTAAAAGGATCAAATAAATATTAAATCTCAAATCAATAAAGAAATTATAAACTGAAAAATATTTTTTGTAATATCAAAAAATAAAAAAAACTTTAAAGCGGACAGTTGGTTTCTATGTAAACCAATATTAAAGTCTAATATCTTAATGCACCATTTTCGCAACATTTCCACCATTTCGGATAAATGATAATATATGTTCGTATTTCTTAGGATTTAAAGAAGAATTTTTATAGATTAGATTTTATAGATTTTATAGATTTAGGTTCCATTGTGCGATGCAAAATTTGACCTTGTTTATCAGTCCTTTTTGATAATTAAAACAAAGTTTACTCTTGGCAAATTGTTTAAACACAATTATTACTCAAACGGTACAATTCTAAACAAAAGTAAAATTACTACAAACAACTACAAACGATTCTGAAGCACATAGAAAAAAACAGATTTGGGAAATATTGATAATTAACAAAGTTTACTCTTGGCAAATTGTTTAAACAATCGTAACTTTTAAACGATACAACTACAAACGAAAGAAAAATCACTACAAACAACTACAAACGATTTTAAGTCACATAGAAAAAGTGGATTTAAAAAAAACTTGATAATTAATAAAGTTTATTATTAATTAATTGTTTAAACAATCATAATTTTTAAATGATACCATTATAAACGAAAGCAAAATTACTACAAATAACTACAAATCATTAAAATAACTACAAATAACTATAAATAATAAAAAAAAAAACAGATTTGAGAAAAAAGGACCGGTAAACAAGGCCAAACTTTGCACACATCCTGATGGAACCTAAACTAATCTTTAAAAATCCTTTTTTAGATCCTAAGAAATAGGAAAATATCAGCCATTTATCCGAGAAATGGTGGAAAAGTTGTGAAAATAGCGTATTGAAGTATTAGAATTTATTATTGGTTTATACATACGAACCAATTATCTGCTCTATATACGAATTATACAAAATTTAATTTTTTTTTTAAGTTGAATATAAACCAATACTGTTTTATTTATGACATTTATGAGTAGCTAACGTATTCTGGAATAGCCCTTAGTCTAGCCACGCATAAAAGAAACTCACGATATGTGACGTATTACTTCCATGGTAACATGTGTGAACACTGGTTACTTGCTTCTAATAATTAACTGTTATCGATTTTTTTATTGTGATTATTAATTTATTAATTGTTTTAAAAGAATTAAATAAATATTAAATTTTAAATCAATAAAGAAATTAGAAACTGATAAGAAATGTTTTAAAATAAAAAAAATACTTTTAAAGCAGACAGTTGATTTCTATGTAAACCAATATTAAAGTCTGATATCGTAATGCACATTTTCGCAACTTTTCCACCTTTTCGGATAAATGATAATTATGTTCGTATTTCTTAGGATTTAAAAAAGAATTTTTATAGATTAGATTTTATAGATTTTATAGATTATCCATTGCGATGCAAAATTTGACCTTGTTTATCAGTTCTTTTTGATAATTAACAAAGTTTACTCTTGGCGAAGTGTTTAAACACAATTATTACTCAAACGGTAAAATTTTAAACAAAAGCAAAATTACTACAAACAACTACAAACGATTTTGAATCATATGGAAAAAAACGAAAATAAGAAATATTGGTAAATTAACAAAGTTTACTCTTGGCGAATTGTTTAAACACAACTATAGCTCAAACGGTACAATTATAAACAAAAGTAAAATTACTACAGACAACTACAAATGATTCTGAAGAAAATGGCGCAAGCGGATTTGAAATATATCGACAAATGACAAAGTTAGGTTTTATTTATTTTTTTAAATTGTTGTAACTTTTAAACTTTTCAACTACAAACGAAACGAAAAGCACTACAAACAACTACAAACGATTCTGAAGCACATAAAAAAAAACAGATTTGGGAAATCTTGATTAAGAAAGTGAACTCTTGGCGAATCGTTTAAACAATTAGATTTTTAAACGGTACAATTTTTAAACAAAAGTAAAATCACTACAAACAACTACAAACGATTCGAATCATATGAAAAAAACGAAATTAAGAAATATTGATAAATTAACAAAGTTTACTCTAGGCGAATTGTTTAAACACAATTATACTCAAACGGTACCCAATTCTAAACAAAGTAAAATTACTACAAACAACTACAAACGATTCTGAAGCACATAGAAAAAAAACAGATTTGGGAAATCTTGATAATTAACAAAGTGAACTCTTGGCGAATTGTTTAAACAATCGTAACTTTTAAACGATACAACTACAAACGAAAGTAAAATCACTACAGATAACTACAAACGATTCTGAATCATATAGAACAAACGAAATTAAGAAATCTTGATAATTAACAAAGTTAATGATAATTAACAGTTGGCGAACTGTTCACACGCAACTATTACGCAAACGGTACAACTACAAACAAAAGTAAATTCACTACAATCAACTACAAACGAAATACTATTATTTTCTGTATTAAAAATCATTTTTTTTTAAGTGGGGTTCCAGGTTCACAGACCTCGCACTCGGTCGTAACAGCGGCAGTATAACGATCTGGAAGACCCCGGGTCACCCCCGAGCGAAATGCCAGTCAGACCAGGGTACCGAGGAGCGGCCCAGGGAAAGGCGCAGCCCTGGGGCCGTCACCCCGAGGGGATGCCGGCGGACGGGGCCGAGGCTCGGCCAGCCTGACCCCGAACGCCGACTCGATCATCGCGGCCCGGACAGCCGGTTGAGTCGAAAAGCCCGCGCCGAATCGGAGGTAGTTGCAGCGGCGCCGCCGGAAGGGGAGGCGCGCGAGAAGCTGAGGCGCCGACCAAGAAGACTAGAGACCAGGAGACCGAACTCCAGTGGTGGGGGTGAGTCAAAATGTGGTCCGGCGCTGTTCGCAGTATGGTCGCCGGCCAATTCATGAACTACGCTACGTGCTGGATAAGTTCGAATCTTTACGTCGTTTGTTCTCTAGTCTTCTTGTTTGTTGCAAACCGTTTAAAACAAAGTGAAATCATGTCTAAAGTGTGTTGCATTGTGAATTGTGAGAGTAAATGTCCCAATTTGGATTCGAATAAAAGGACGCTATTTGGATTTCCGAAGGTAAGTGTATTTGATTGAATAAAAATAAATAACAATCATTTTCTCAAGAACATACAATCAGTTTGATTTTTTCACTTTTCAGGATTCTCATGAAAATCAAATCTGGATAGATAAGATTTCTCCGTTTTTTGAGTAGGGAAACGCTACTCGAAAATATTTACGTATTTGCGATAAACATTTCAAGGACAACGATGTTGAGCGGACTTTTCGAACTGTCTTGAAAGATGGAACAATAAACGAAATACCACGTGAAAAATTTAAATTGAATCAAGGTAGTGTACCATGTATTTTCGATGTACATCAAGATAATTTTGAAGAAGAGTCCATGGATGCAGGAGACGAAAGTTTATGTGTAAGTTGAAAATCGTTATAAATTATGCTTTGAAAATATATTGAGATATTCTCTACAAAAAACTCACCAACGGCTATTTAAAGTTCCCGTCGGACGCTTTATTCAATCTCTTGATCGCTATTGAAAGAGCAATTCTCAAGACAATTGGTGCCGAGGAGCTGAATTGTTATTCTTTCCAGCGCATAGCAGAGAATATCCTCCTCGAGAGTTTCCCGTTCATTGGATGTCAAGAACATAAGGGAGCGTTGACAAAACGGGTGATTCATTATTATACATTAAGCAGAGCACATATTCTCAGTAAAACTTACAATAAAATATATGATGAGAAGAAAGTGGAGATGCAAAAACATCGAAAACAAGTGTTCGATAAAAAAAAGACTGAATAAAAGTTATGTTATTAAGTTATAATATATATTTAAAGTTATGTAAAAATATAAGGAGATAAATATAAAGGAAAAACCATAATTTTATTTAAAAAAAATTACATTGCATTTTACACATCCAATATCAATAAACATTTTTATGTACAATTTAGCTGTTCCGAGGAAGCTATTATCAATTTCATTACAAAAATTTATATGCTTTGAAAAACCAAAAGTTTATCAATACAATTCAAACTTTCAACAATATCTCTCACTGATTCTGGCTCAGGTATTAGCCACTTTATATGGTTTTGTTTAAAATATATCTCTCCGTTCATGTTCGAATCAATGATCATATTTAATTTTATAGTATAATCATTCTCTGCTTTAGCAAATATTATGCGGTGATCTTGCACAACAAATCCCCAACTTTCATGTGGCAACTGAATGAGTTTTGCATTCTTTCGTAGATATTGAAATAGACAATTTTTGCACGTCTTTGCAATCCTGTAGTCGCCGTGTATTTCGCAACCTGCTTTTACGAATCTTTCCTCAATTTCTTCTCGATATTCGCCCATGGTTGCATCAATTACTTTTCCAGACTCAGTGCCCTATGCAAAAAAATTCAATTGATTATATTTCACAACACAGAATATCGTATTTTTTTATCACTTGTTTTTATCCAAAAAGTTTCCTATGTGAACTTCGTCGTTCCTAAGTATCATATATTATTTATTAATACTTACGACATCAAAATTAAATTCAGTGTTTACATCTGCCAAGCTGATGTTCTTGGTTATGTTGCACGAAGCTCTTGCACCATCTTGCACCGGAAATCCAGCACGCCGTAGTTCATGAATTGGCCGGCGACCATACTGCGAACAGCGCCGGACCACATTTTGACTCACCCCCACCACTGAAATTTTAAGGAGTTCGGTCTCCTGGTCTCTAGTCTTCTTGGCGCCGACGAGAGCGCTCTGGAATTGGAGTGGCGCCCCCGGAAGGAGCGGCGCACGGGCGGCCTAGGCGCAGGAAGCGCTAGGATCGGCAATCCGGTCGAGCGACACGCTACAGCGCAGGCGCGGGGAACCGGCGCGATCCCGGCAGGCCATCGTTTCCGACACTGTCGTGCCGGCTAAAGTACAGGACGCATCTCCCGGATCCCGAGCTGCCCGGACTGCCGAAGGGGCGACGACACATTGTAAGGTCACCACTCTGGCGTCCCCGCGTTAAGAAAAAGAGGGTTCGCTCGAGGCATCGGCCCATGGCACACATCGGTTACCTAAGCGCCGCAGGATTACCTGTGGACAGCGAGGTCAGAGCGTGCGTTACCTTGCGCTCGCATTAAAGTAGAGTCGGGTGGAAATCGTGCCAGGGCCTTGCCGAGAGTGAGCTCTCTAGTGCGTAGAGACCAATTGTGCCCTTCCCGCGAGCACCGCCACGGCCGACAGTCGCGTGGCGTTGAGATATGTGAATCGGATTAATCGGGTCGAATTGTGTAGCGTCTCGTTGAATTAATGTAAGTAATCGTATCGCGTTATTCGTAATCGTGTCGCGTTTCATTGTGATAGAGCTTATGTTCGTAATCGCGTCGCGTCTTGGCCATAGTATTTATGTTCGTAATCGTGTCGCGTCTTGGCCCTATTATTGAGAGTGATGCCTTGCGTGGCGATAACGGGAGCGAGTTGTGCGGGTAACGGCGAGCCGCGAGTGGTCATGTGAAGGGCACTCGCCCTCGTATTTGAGTAACGTATCCGGGCCCTCGAGAACGGCGAATATTGTGTTTGGCGGGACGGAAAGATCGACGGGATCGGCGCGGGGCCGCGGAATCTCCGTGCTTGCGAGAGAATTCGGGATTCGCGTGGCAAGCCGCGGGATCGTCCGCGATACGAGTCCTTATTTCGTGTTCGGGGGCAATCGCCGGCCAGCGTGGTTGACTCGGCGAGATCGCCCATAATTTTTGCGTCGTGCGGAATCGAGGTGGCCCGGGTGCGCGTTGAAGGAGCAACCGAAGGTGCGGCGAGTCGGTTCGTCGGCCTCGTGGCGTAAGTTCGTTGTGAGTTTGAAGCAAGGTACCGCGATACCTGAATCGTAATTATGTTAAGCTTTCGTGTGTTCGCCTGCGTTTATCTGTTGCGTTGATCCAATCTACAGTGTGAAAGATTCGACATTACCGCGTGCACTTATTGCGTTGCGGCATTCGTGCGTCAGCCCATCCGACATTTTTGCGGTAATACGAGAGACTCAGACCGATTATACCCATTGATATTATCTGACTAAATATATCCTCTGTTATTATTATTTATTCTCTTGTGTGTGATTGATTGTGTGACGCCTCTCTCCGAATTCCCTGAAAGAGCCCTACGCCCTGAAGTATTGCCGGGAATATCGCGTTAGATATTATAGTGTACGGTGGTGCGATCCGTCGCACCTGGCGCCCAATCTTTGGTGTCGAAATTAGTTACGCGTGCTGCCAATCCACGATAGCCCTCCACCGGATTGCGAGACCGGGGGAAAAAGCGTCGCAATATATATATTTTTTTTTAATAAGAAAGATATATATTATATATACAGGGTGTGAAAAAACTTTGGTACGTTACTTCAAGAGTCAATAAAGGACACAAATACAAGCATTTTGAACATAGGAACCATATGGGATCCCCGGCACTTAAGCCCCTTGCACAATGCTAGGCAACAGGCAGTAGGAACAGGGAATAGAAATCAGAAATCATGTATAAATGCAGAATAAACAGTGACACAGGCAATAGACACAGAGTTTCCGTTACGTTGGAAATTCTGTGCCTATTGCCTGTTGCCAACCAATCATAGCATTCGAATTTTTTAGGTTGCAATTAACGATTTTTTGGTTATTTCCTGTTTCTATTGCCTGTTGCCTGGCATTGTGCAAGGGGCTTTAGTTTCAGCGGATTTAAGTGAAGCGCCACAGTGAAACTTCAAACGCGTGTATAGCGCCAAAACTAAGTGCTGGGGACCCGTGGTTCCTATGTCTAAAATGCTTGTATTTGCGTCCACTATTGACCCCTGAAGTTGGCTGTATATTACTTATTTTTAAGAATAGTAATCTTATTTTGAATTTCCGCTGAATCAATGTAAAAAATATGTTTTTTTCTAAATATCGTGTTTTTTTCGAAAACAAGTAATTATTTTGACCTTTTTGATAGAAATACGTAATAGATGATAGAAATTTGATAGAAATAGAAATAAATATTCAGTATAGTTTTAGTGTGAATTTATAACGCGCTCTTCTTCTAGTTACGTTACTTTTATTCGCTTTCTTCTAGCCAGTCATTCAGAAAAGAATTTTATTGTAGAACGTATTAAGCTGGGGCCAGCCTATGCGCGATTCGTGGTTTGTGATTCGCGATTCGCTATTCGTATAAGATTCGTGAATAGTGTGTATAGGCAGATTCGTCGAATTCGCATCAATTGTTTACCATTCGCGCCGATTTGCCAGCGAAACGCTCTTTCGATTCGTGGTTCGTGATTAGCGGTTCGCTATTCGTATAAAATTCGTGTAAGTGTGTATAGGCAGATTCGTCGAATTTGCATTCGCTGTTCACCATTCGCGCCGTTTCGCCAGCGGAGCGGTTTGTTGGCGAGATCAAAGAGCGCGAATCGCCACGAATGATCAATTCGTGTTGATTCGTGCGGTGTTCACACTGTGCATGTCTATTCGTATGTACATATCTTCGTGGTTCACGCTAAAAAGTCGATATAGACTCGATTTACTCGATAATCGATTAAGTCGATTAGGATTTAGATTAGTTCATTAGTTGCAAGGATGGAAGCCGAATGGACAGAATGTCGCGTTTTTGCGCTTATAGAAAAGCAATATTCGTGCTTGTGGGATCCCAAAGACAAGGATTACAAAAGTGGAAATAGAAAATTTGATGGACGATATTAGTTGTGGCGAAATTCTAAATAAATAGCTCAAACATCGGAACCTATCGCCTGACGCCAAGAATCTCAATGTTACTGCTAGTCTTTCTCTTTGGTTGATACAGGTTTTCTTAAATGAGTGCTTTGTTTAGCAATTCGGGTCCTATCAAATTGAGAAGAAATTCATAATCCTCTGCCGACATTCTACAAAAATTCTCGAATTTCCCACTCCTCTTTACATCATTGAGCAATACAGTTCCACTATGTCTAGAATAAAAAATATTAATGAAGTAATTTGGTCTTACCGTGATTGAGAAATTTCTTATTTCAAAACTTGCAATACTGATTTTATTAACTAACCTATTGAATAGTGGTTTGATCCACCATCTCCGCTTTCTTCTTTTCATTTTCTTCTTTGCAATTAAAATATATATTGCACTCGCAATTGCAACGTCACTATCATCGCTATCGCTCATGATCGAATCTTATTACGCAAAAATGTACTCTGGATAATAAAAGTAAATGTTCTTTCCTCGGTGTCTTCTTTTATTTGCATACAATGACTGCCGAATCATAAACGAATCGAAATCGCGAATAACAAATGATAAACCATGAATGCGAACGACACGAATCTATACGAATGGCGAACCGCGACATTGGCGAACGATACGAATCTATACGAATCTTCGGCGCCAGACTATGCGCGATTCGTGATTCGTACGAATCTTTACGAATGGCGAACCCCGAATCACGAACCACGAATCGCGCATAGTCTGGCCCCAGCTTTAAATATTATTATTTATTCACTCACTCATTCACTCTTGAGGACTGTGTTCGTGTTAAAAGTATACTTTATTTATACCTTAGCTACGCAATTACGCTGGTAACTTCGCCACGCATCACTTACCTCTATTGCATTGTAGGGCGAATAATCGCCGGGAAAGTTTATAAAGAAGGAAAGGAATGTGGCAGCTGGCTGAACATCATTGATAATCGACGTAAAGTTTGGCATCTCCGCGCTGACTAGATCTTGCTCCTCTATAGAAATGATAGTATCTTGCGTTGCCATTTCCGATGTCTATGTTATGCTTCTTGTATCTTTTTAATTACGATGTCGGGCTTTGCAAGCATACATAGCAATAGGAGATTGCCTTGCTTTGATTCCGGATGGAGAGATTCGGTAGCGTAGAGTTCCACTTTATCACAGTCCTTGTCAACTTTTGCTTCTCCTGCAAAATCACGATGACTGTGAACCTTGCCACTTTTACCATTAAAAATAAATTTGGATATATGCCATAATTAAATGCTAATTTATTATTAATTTATTGTTTAAATTCCGAATTTGTGCATATCTATTTGCAAGAAAATAACATTAAAGGTGGCGGTGCTGACTTCACATTATGCTAACACCCCCACATATGAAAAACGTGTGGGTGATGAAACTAATGGATGACGCGACAGATACCTAGTATTGTTATGGGCGAATTCGAAGATCCGAAAAAACATAAATGATCTCGTGATTTGTGCAAAAAAATATATATTATGTTTTAGACGATACTTAGAAATTCTCTATCTCACATTTCCATTTAAAACAAAAAATTTAAACAGAAATAAGAAATTATTTAGTATTTTCCGGAGATTTTCCGGATTTCTGAATTTGTAGCAAATAAGTACTAATGCATATTATAGCATTTCGGCTAGTAAACTTTCCTAGTTTTATTTTTTGTTACTCTTTTTCTGCCGTTGGGTTTTTAATTCAGATGATTATCCTTAGAAGAACGATTGAATGTAACGATATGAATAGGGAAAACTCGAAAGCGTACAGCGGTATTCATGCAAGGAGTCATTATCGTACTCTACAGAATAGGAAGCGCAGCAAAAGTCCGGACTGTAATTTTGCAGCGGCGACGTAAATTGCTGACTTAAAACGGTTTCAGAATGAAGTTTCGCAGCAACTTCTTTGTTTTATCTCATGGATGAAAGAGAACACGTGTATTATCGCTAAAACGATAATCGCTATCCGATGATAAACAAAAGTATCACGCGAATGTCTCGTCACCTGCATTAATAGGTATATATTGATTAGAATCAAATATTTAATGGTGACTACTTAGGCTGCGTTTATCGTAAACTATAGATTTTCAGTATAATATATTGACAGTGAATATCGAAACGCAGCCTTTATAGAAGTAGTTTCAAAAATCCTCAGACAATGTTGTTGCGTGAAATTTTGAATGTGTTATTGTAACAAAATAGTATGTACAAGAGAATTGCGAAGATCATTAGTGTTTCTTTGTCGTCAATCTAATTATTTTGCTGGTTTAGTGGCTAGATTAGTTGGATCTTGGCACTAATGGTTACAGAATTATACTATGAGATATCGCTTTTTACGAAAGAGCTAGGATTCTAGTCAACCGGAAATCGATCCGGTCGAACATTAACATTTTGCACGCAAAATAATTTTAAGCGTTGTAATAAACGCGAAATATAAATTTGAAAAAAATACAATTTTTTAAATGTTAAGTACGCGATTGGTGCAAATATGAATTTTGTTAAATGTTTTTGAAAAACAAATATTTATTATTTAATTATAGTGACGCTGCGTTAATCTTTTCATGTTTGATTTTTGTTAGAAGAAATGCACATCCAGCTTCATTTTTTGAATAAATAATAAATAAAAAAAATTATTTTATTTTATTTAACTTAATTAAATAAAATAATTTAAACATATTCAAAAAAATAAATTAATTTAATTTTTTAAAATTGTTAGAATTGCAAAATTTAAAAATAAGATTAAGTTATAAAAATTCAAAATAGCGGATCTAATATGACGAATAAAAAGATAAAATATTTTTAAATTCTATGGGATTGTATATTATAATGCCTTAAAACAAAATAATTAAAAAACGCAATAATTAAAATAAAAAATCTAAAATAGAGTAGATCAATATAGAAAACGCAAGAAATAAAATATCTTTAAATTCTAATAAATATGTATTATATTAAAAAATTTTCAGGGTTATAAAATATAAGTGTAACTTTTAAAACAAAATAAAAATATAACAAAATTGTATAATAATATAAAAACTGTTATTAGGAATGATAAGATCCAAAAGTTTTTAGCTAATTTATACCGCGTTTATTCGCAAATACTATAACTTCAAGAGCATCGCTATATGTATGTATAACATCTCAATTATTAAAATACGAGAGAAAGGAGAGAAAAGAGAGAATGGGAGGAAGAGAGGGTGAGGAAGTGGAAGTGGAAAAGAGGTAGAAGGGGAGAGAGAGGGGGAGCGATAAAGTATAAATATCAATAGAAATTTGTGACAATACTGCCACTACATCCAACGTCACTGTACCCGGCGTTCTTCACGATACAAATGAAGCCGCCGCAATGGCGATAAACAAGTCATGACTTCACTCGCCCTGTTTACGCGATCAGCGATAAGCCGAAGTGCTCTCTCGACACGTGAAAGATGTTCAAGAGCAGTACTATGCTTTGGCTCGATATGCTGTTAGTCAGTCTAACTCGAGCCTTGGAAGAGAGAATCAAACATTGACGAATAAAAGAATTTCAAACCTCACGCATGTGCTTTCTCATCGAGAGAGATTCATATATTTTTTATGTTCTAAAAATTTCCAAAAATTTATATTATCAGAGTTGTATTTGAATATTCACCACGCAAGATGATGCTGTGCATATCAAACATTTTATTGTTAGTCTAAAAATTTGGATCGTATAATAATTTTTTATGTTTTATTATAAATTTTATTATAATATTATTTGGTTGAAGTTTAAGCATTTTTTTTTTAAAACTCTTATTAAACTAATGATTAAATAATTACCAAAAACATTTTTAAACGTTTTAAGACATTTTTCAACAAATTTTTAAACGTGTTAAGACACAGGAATATATATATATATATATATATATATATATATATATATATACGCACATATACAATAATATATGTTATACTGCATGTAAAAGGATTAAAGCATTAAATTATTTTCTTGTGTCTGAGACTTGCAAAGAGATAAAAAATAAAATAATAAAATTAAGATCTAGTAAATTATAAACTGCAATTATAATGTTTAAAATTAAAAATATGAGAGAAAATAGCGAAGCTATGCTTTAGATTGCATGGTAAAAGATATTTTGAAATATATAGATGGAAAATGCACGCAAAGATGCATTAGATGTCACTTCACGAAGTACAAGAAACTTCTATTACGCTACGTATTTTAGCAATTACGTCCTCCAGTTATAACGGCGAGATCTATGAAAATGTAATTCGCTAAATTGTAAAAAGATGTAATTTGTTCGCGCGAATTAAATTGTATCTTAGAATGCGAAAATATCTTACTATTTAAAAAAAAATGAAGATTGTTATAATTTACTACATTTTAAAATCTTTTACATCAAAATGACATTGCGGTTTTGTTATATAGCATCTGATGACGATTAAATTAGAACGGAAATTAATTAGCAGCAATAATTAGAGTGGCTTTAGCTTTAGCACTTCAGTGACAATGCATTTAAGATAAACTATATAATGGATAATGATAAACTGGATAATGATAAAGTTTTGTAATTAGCAAAATTTATTGCCAAGTTCATGTTTGATTGAATTCAACAGCTAAATCAAATTTTCTACGAAATAAACTCTGTTATATCTTAACTTTATTGTAATATTTATTGTAGTATTCTTTGAGAATAATTCTCTGAATAGCCTCAAATCCTTCTTTCCGATATCGCGTAAAACCATTGTCGTTCATTTATCGGAAAAGTGCGTCCAATTTCTTTCTGATATCCGAAGTAATCAGGTCAAGCGAGAGATCACGTCAAATAATTTTGAGAGGCGAAAATGAAATCCTAATCGACTATTTTAATCTCTTGTGGATTAAAAAGCTGTACGTTCATTTTATTTGAAATCGAATAGGGAATAGTCACGATAACCTTTACCCACATGTATTTCTGCTAACTTGTAGAATATTCTTCCAGTATATAATTTTTTATTTGTTCTTTTAATAGGTGAATTAAAACAAGATGAAAGAATATTCGAGCTTGAAATAGAAAGAAAGTTATTATCTGCCTGTACCTATATAATTTTTTCATTAGCAGTATAACGACAAATAAACACGGACAGAATAGAGAACAGAATTACCGAAATTTTGTGCGGATTAATGGAAATTGAAATAACCGTTCATCCGGTTAGATACAAATCAACATAATAATAACTTTCGTAATAATTATACTATGAATTATACATGTACATCTCGAAAAGACTATTAACAATATTAACATATATCTCGTATAAAGTATAAAACATTAGCAACAAAGTATAAAAATTGTGAAAAGACGTAAAACTGTAGCATTTTTAAAGAAATTTTAATTTTTAAAGAAATTAGCATCAACAATAAATTAAAACAAAATTTTGTAAACAAAATGTAAATTAATAATTATATAATAAGTCGCTGATAAATCCGTAGAATAAACGTCAAATGTGTAAAGACATTGAATAAATAAGAAATAAGATAACTCATGCGAATAACTTTCTTTCCATTTCAAACTTAAGCTCGAATATTTTTTTATCTTGTTTTAATTTGCCTACTAAAAGAACAAATCAAAACGCTTGTCTTAATGACATGTCTGGCATAAAAAAAGAGAAAAAGAAATTAAAGAAAATTCAATTTTACGCCAACTTTTCTTTATTACCTTGCGTATCTACTAAGAGCAATATCCCTTGTAGTAGTAGTGGCGAGAGATTATACGAGCTGTTTAATAAATAGAAACTATATGAAAAATTTCAAATATTCAGAGACGCGATATGCGATTCATCTCATCCGAATCCGGTGATACAACGGAATTAATTTGTTTTGCATACTTTCGCGTTCTCCACGTAGTTTCCATCCGCTACAGACTATGAATAATCGTAGTCTGCTATGAATAATCGTCGCTCGTGTTCATTCGTTTCGCTGCACCGTAGTCCACTTGTCTCAATGTTTCAGAATAAATTTCTCGTTCACATTTTTATGAAATTGTTGCAAAATGCAACTTTTGTAATCGCCGAAGGACTTTTCTTTGTAATCCTCTACGAGTTTCATTGCGAAAGCGGAGAACGTGTTGATTCACCGCATGATACATATTATACAAAACCAAAACACAGATACGTCTACCATTTTCGCGATTATAATAGAATACTCACTTATATATTGTAATATATTTTATAACAAATTGGAAAGTTAGAAAAATAGATAGATCGAAATAAGAAGAGCAAGAGGACGGGAAAGCCAAAAATAAGCACGAGAGAGGAAAACCAAAAAGGAAGAAGTGGACTTTTAGTCGAGTCCGAGTCATCATCCTTGGAAAGCACAAGAACTAATCTGATTTAGAAATTATTTGGCATATCATTAAACGGAAATCACTTATGAGTCAATCATATACGGCTTGAGGGAGGAGCGAGAGAAATCGATCGTTACGATATCCAATTACTGATGAAGACGTAGGGGAGACCGGAGCACGTTGGCACACTTTTCACAATTTCGGCATTTTAGTTTTTAAACAACTAATTATCATGATTAAACGGTACTAATATGATAAAAAAAACCTTTCTTTACATTTTTATGCCAAGAACGCTCCTAATATACTGTATATATTTCTTTGTAATAAGTGAAATACAGACATGCTGCATTGTAGCCAACTTGCCCTGATAGTAGGGATAGTGGACAAAAGTCCACGTTAAATTAATGAAAACGTAATAAAAATACAAAACGGGTAACAGATATGTACTTCTTGATAAAGATTGTATCTTTTAAAGTTATTTTGTAATGATCGAATAGCAAAATGCTGTTGCAGAAAAACAATTGTAAACTATTTTAGATGTATTAGGTTGGCCAATAAGTCCGTGCGGTTTTTTACTTATAAATGTTCGATGATTATTTTTATAGAAGGTAATAACTTTAATCAATTATGTTTTGGCCGTTGTTATCTACTATCTTTTGCCATCTTTCGGGCAGCTTTATAATTCCTCGTTCAAAGAACTTCCTGTCTTTCTCGGCAAAAAACTGTTCCAAGTGTTGTTTGACAGCTTCCTCAGAAACGAGGTGCTTTCCATTCAAAGAATTTTGAAGGGAGCGGAACAGATGATAATCTGATGATGCAATGTCTGGAGAATACGGAGGATGTGGTAAGACATCCCAGCCTAGCGCCAATAATTTTTGCCAGGTTAGTAGAGATGTGTCCGGCCTAGCGTTGTTATGGTGAAAGACGACACCTTTACGATTTACCAATTCTGGACGCTTCTCGTGGATTGCTGCATTTAATTTATCCAGCTGATTACAGTAAACATCTGAATTGATCGTTTTGTTCTTCGGAAGTAGCTCGTAATACACAACACCTCCCACCAAATTGAGAGCATAATCTTGCTCGGGTGAAGTCCTGCCTTCGAAGCGATTTGTGACGGTTTGCTGCGCTGCCCCCACGATCTTTTGCGCGTGATGTTATTGTAGAAGATCCATTTTTCATCGCCAGTTACCATACACTTCAGAAATGAATCGCTTTTCTCACGTTATCCGAGTGAATCGCTGATGAAAATGCGTTGGATTAAATGAGCTTCTTTCAGTTCAGTGTGGAACCCAAACATCGAGACGGCTAACGTATCCAAGTTGATGCAGATAATTTTCCACGCTCGATTTCGATATTAGGAGAACGACTGCAATCTTCCGCGTCATGTAGTGGATTGGAGTCGATCATCGCCTTCAAATTGTCGCTACCGATTTCATTTGGTCGGCCTGAGCGTGGTTTGTCTTTGACGAAAAAATCTCCGCAACGAAATCTCGCAACCACTTTTGGCATACGCGTTCTTTTACGGCATCCTCACCATATACTGCACAAATCTTTTTACAGGTTTGAGCCGCGTTTTTGCCTTGTTTAAAATAAAAAAGCATAATATGCCGAAAATGCTCGTTCTGGTTATCTATTTTCAGATAACGCAAAACACGCAAGATACTCAAGCAATATTTACGTATATTTTTTAAATACACGTTTAAATGTCATCGATCAATGACGGTTTCAAAACTTACCGACTGAAGATAAAGCTTAGCAGAGCGCCTTGACGCCATCTATCGAGAAAAACCGCACGGATTTATTGGCCAACCAATATAGCTTTCTTCAATATAAAAATATTAATATAAATGTATATCTAGCTTCTGTCAGCATTGTAGGTAAAAAATCACATATTCACACAGATTTCACGTGCGCGGCAACAACAAGTCAAGCTAAGCGTGCCTTCATATGAGCCAACATACCCCATCCCTACATAGGTTTGATTTCAGTCATTTTATTACAATAAATTACTGTTGTTTTTCAACATAACATGTTGTATAAGAACAGAAACTTTTCTTTTCTTTTCTAAACTAATAATACGTCTCTTTGATTTTCTTCTCAAGCTGAAGAATATTAATACGATGTTTTGAAACGCTCGAAAATTTACTTGCCACCTCTTGAATCAGAGTTTTCTTTTTTTTTATTGTAATACTTAATTGTTTGATTTAAATAAAACTTTGGGAAAACTACTTATGTTATAAAAGAGATTTTTTGTGATAACTGTTCCATTGTTTCTTTCGCTATAAATACATAAACGGAACGCATTGCGCCTTGTGCCAACTTGCCCCTTGTGCCAACGAGCCCCGATCTTCTCTATTACAACCGGTCGATCGAGAGCTTTACGAATTTTGGTTCACGATTAATTATAAAACAGGTTCGGCAACATCGTTCGAGTAAGTGTAAGTTAATCCTCTCTCACTCTCTAAATTATAGATTTTGTTATCTACGTTTAAGATATTATTTGTATGAATTTACAACTTGTGTCTTGACTCTGATTTTGTAAAATTCTTATAATTGAGATTAGCGTAACTAATAATCTTGACAAATAGATTTCAATGTAAAGTCTATTAACGAATAGATCTGTGAATTGTATAATATACATTTTTTTTTATATGAAACTCATTACAATTTAATAAAATAATTTTGTTTATACATATAAAGGAAAATCAGAAAGTAAAGTGAATTTATTTATTTGTCACGTACAATACACGTTAGCAAAATATATACATCATTTTTCATTATATAATCGCCAAACTTTGCAACACATTTCGTGTAACAGTTCACAAATCTTCTGATTCCGTTTGCAAAGAACGTTTTTTAGCTGCTCCTGAAGTCACGTATGCTCCGCTTTCTCTCACTTTTCTTCACACTCTTAATCTGTTCATCCATATGTAGACATTTTTCTATCCCATACAGTTTTCACCGTACTGCGCTACCATTCTTCTGTAGATTTCTGATGTTTTCCCATTTTGACCACAAAAAATCGGATTACAGTTCACGAACGTTGCAATCTGACAATGGGGTGGCCATGCCATTCAACCAATTATAAGCGAAAGTTACCACGCAACTAAAGTGATACTGTACTGTAACTATAGTTCAATCATGTAGTTCTTATAACTACTGCTAGTTTTGTTTATGGCGCTCCTATGTTGGGCAAATTTATTTTAACAGAATAATGAATTTTCTTCGCTAGTATATAGAATAACAATTAAGTAATTTTAAATCGACTGACTGGCAATATATAACGTCTTTTCGATGTGACCATTGAAAAAACTATGAGCCAACTCGCTTTGTCGGATTCACACAGCACTTTTTCGGATCAATCGTCAAGAAATTATTAATTTCGACCAACGCTTTTGGTCGGGTGATGTAATTTCCGAAAAAGTGCTGTGTGAATCCGACAAAGCGAGTTGGCTCATAGTTTTTTGAATGGTCACATCGAAAAGACGTTATATATTGCCAGTCAGTCGATTTAAAATTACTTAATTGTTATTCTATATACTGGCGAAGAAAATCCATTATTCTGTTATTATTCACCGTTGACTGAAGAATTGGTGCTCCATCCTATAATTGTTATTGCGATAAATATTACCACAGCCCCAGTGGTCGAATTGGCACGACACCCGCACGGTATACGGGAGGTTCGAACCCTGGCTGGGGTAATATTTTTTCGCAATAAAATAAAATTATTTAATTCAGAAATTACATCACCCGACCAAAAGCGTTGGTCGAAATTAATAATTTCTTGACGATTGATCCGAAAAAGTGCTGTGTGAATCCGACAAAGCGAATTGGCTCATAGTTTTTTCAATGGTCACATCGAAAAGACGTTATATATTGCCAGTCAGTCGATTTAAAATTACTT
Organism: Temnothorax longispinosus; assembly: GCF_030848805.1. Taxonomy (NCBI): domain Eukaryota; kingdom Metazoa; phylum Arthropoda; class Insecta; order Hymenoptera; family Formicidae; genus Temnothorax; species Temnothorax longispinosus. The sequence continues at coordinate 9,364,561 of NC_092361.1, forward strand.
AATTGTTATTCAAATTTATTTTACTTTCTGATTTTTTCTTATAATAAGAAATTTAAAGAAAAAACGCGGAGTTGGACAAATTAAATTACAAGAATTACAAGTATTTAAGAATATATTCGGTTCTGCTCGTTTTTCCACCAGAGCGCCGTTTGCTATCCACGGATCACGTTTGACAACTCATTTCGACTTTGACTGTCTTACTGTTCGGACGTTGTGCCTCGATATGGCTGGTGACGTTTTGATTTCACCGTTTGTTTTGGAACGCATAAGAATTGTAAGCTTTTAACTGATTTTTACAGTGTTAATTAATTTTATTGTTTTTGACCAGCGCGATATTGTAACGATTTTGTACAGTTTTTCTATTGTTAAATGTATTATTTTCTCTTTTGTTTAGTTTTGCGTTTGTCTTGACGTTGTCAGGACACCACGTCAACGATGCAATTAAATTTGTCATGCGGATCGGTGTAACTTAAATTAAAGCACTTAATAAGGACCGGAATTCGGTCGAAACGTCGTGCAATCTTGTTTCTATTGGCCAGTTGGGTCAAAAATAAAACGACTTATTTTGAATTATTTGCTGGCGACGGAAATTGTTTTGTTTAAATTACAAGAAAATGCAAGAAAAAATATAGTAATAACTAATATTACGTTTTCTGAAGTAAGATATTATTTTATCTGTTTTAATGAATAAACATCCTGTATGATAATGCTAAATCTTATCAACAAACAAAAACCATGCAAATGATCGATTAAATCAAATTAAAGCGGCGATACATTTGTTATTGATGCGAATTCGCGCATCGCATATCGCACAATTAATGGATCGATTTATAACGTTATCCCGTCTGTTTCCGCTATCAATTTTCATTTAACTTCGTCATGCTTTCGATTAAACATCATGAAAGGGAAAAGTTGCCTTATAAAAGCATTTATGCGCTCGTTATTCTTTGTCCTTTTTGTGCAATAATATGCATTAACGTTTGCGTGCATGCATTTTCAATAACTGATTTATTGTTTTATATGTTTTTATTATTTATTGCAATTTTGCTTCCTCAAAAAGGAAGCTTTGTGATGGTAAAAAAAAATTTTTTTCGAGATTTTAAAGGAAATAGATTTAGATTGTTCTAAAATGTCGAGAAATCATATTAGTAAAAAATGTCTGAAAGTATCTGTGTGTGTGTGTGTGTGTGTGTGTGTGTGTGTGTGTGTGTGTGTGCGTGTGCGTGCGTGCGTGTGTGTGTGTGTGTGTGTGCGTGCGTGCGTGCGTGCGTGTGTGTGTGTGTGTGTGTGTGTGTGTGTGTGTGTGTGTGTGTGTGTGTGTGTCTGTGTGTGTCTGTGTGTGTGTGTGTCTGTGTGTGTGTGTGTACGGATTTTTTGTACACGCATCTACTTCTACAATTTTTTAGATACCGGGTTGAAGTTTTGCACACAAATAGAGTATCATAGAAAATATGTTCTCCTCCAATTTTATTAAAATCCGTCGACCGGTATGGATTTTAAGGAAATTTTCATTTTTCAGAAAAGCGTGTTTTACGCTATAGCTTTTTCAATATTTATGATATCGATCTATTTCTAATTTTATTATATTTTTCAGTTTTTTCTACCCTTATTTTATATATAATTTTTTAAAATTTAATTTAGCAGTTCTTGAGTTATAGAAATTTCAATAAACTTGGCTGTTTTTTTTTTAACAGAAATTGGTAACTCCTTTATTATTAACAATTTTTATTAATTCTATTATATTTTTCAGTCTTTTCTACCCCTATTTCATATATAATTTGTTAAGATTAGTTCTGGATTTGGTTGATTAGTTACCAATTTCTGTAAAAAAAAAAAAAAAAAAAGCAGCAAAGTTTACTGAAATTTCTATAACTCAAGAACTGATTAAATAAATTTTAAAGAATTATATATAAAATAATATAGAAAAAATTGAAAAATATAATAGAATTAATAAAAATTGTTAATAATAAAGAGGTTACCGATTTCTGTTTAAAAAAATCTACGTGATTGCTTTAATTTCCGCAAATTTTGAGATATCAAGCCAAATACAACACCAATCTATCTTTAATGATACTCTATTCATAAAAAAGTGCGCAAGTATATAGAAACTTGCACATTGCTTCCTCATAGTTTTTAAGTGTGCAAGTAGAAATTTGCACATTGCTTCCTCATAGTTTTTAAATGTGCAAGTAGAAACTTGTACATTGCTTTCTCATAGTTTTTAAGTGTGCAAGTGGAAACTTGTACATTGCTTTCTACTTGCACACTTAAAAACTATGAGAAAGCAATGTACAAGTTCCCTCTTGCACACTTAAAAACTATGAGAAAGCAATGTGCAAATTTTTACTTGCATACTTTTTTATATACTTACGTAGATTATATTATATGTAGCAATATAGTTGATCGATATACAAAGCACATCATTAACATTCTATAGTAAAATTTTAATAGCATATATTTAGAAGAATAGCTATTGTTAAAAATATTTCAAACTCTGCAAAAATATTGATATCATACTTAGGTTTTATTGTTCAGACAATATTAACAAGTTGATTTTAACTTTTAACCGTTACATACAAATTTAATTTTTCCTTAAATAAAAATTGTGAAAAATTATAATTATTAAATTAAATATTATACCTCACAATTTAAAAACTAAAAATTTTATTTTGTTTTGTACATCTTAATTTTATTTTCTTGATAGTACATCTTTCATTTATATTTAAACCTAAATCATTTATATTTTACATCAATTTTTGTTTTCAAACACATTCTTTTGCTAAGTGTATTTTATTAAAAATGATCGACTGATCTTTCAAGAGAAACTTTATCAAAAATCATTCTAAAAAGTACTTTTCCTTGTAATAAAATATATTACAGAGTAATCAATCGAGTCTCGAAAAATATAAATTAAAATTATGGTGATTACATCGTCACGACATCGTGTTAGACACATAATGTTTTTGTATTTAATTTATACGCACATTAGCACATATACACATATACATATATATTAACATTACATATAATATAGATACAATAGAGCATTAATTTTTTTTTTGTGTATAAAAATTTTGAATTACAGATATTCTTTCCTTTTTTCTATTTTGATTTCCACGTTTTTTAAATCTTTTATCAAAATGTTTCATTGGCAATAAATAATCGACCTTGAATAGTTGGTATAACTAATCAATAAGCAAATTTCTTTTAACTATTTCAAGCTCACAGTGTCAATAAAATAAAAACGAAAAATGGACCAACCTCTATGATTGGACTGATTTTTTTCCCTTTAGTGAATTCAGATAGTAAAAAATAGCTTATTATATATTAAGACATTTTCTACGTATTTTGTCAGTTTTATAATTTTTTGAATTTTTTAGTGGAGGATCTTTCCTTGTGAGAAGGACGCTGAGTTATATGGATCAGAAATATAGCTGACTAAAAATAAGAACCGATTGTTTAATTGTTCTTCGAGATATTCACAATTGAAACTTTAAACGCGCGTTTTTCTTGAAATAGTGTTCTTAAAATCGATGGTCGCGATATCTCCAAAATTATTTAATTGATTTGCTAGCATGTTTTCACTTCCTAATCTTGTCTTCTATGTAGGATTTTTCAAAGTAATTTTTTTTTTAACAAAAATAGTTCTAAATTTTACACAGAAGTTGAACTTTTTTTACTTCAAACAATTGCCATTTTCTTATAAATGCATAAATCAAGAAATTTTTACGTGGAGGACATTTAAGCCTATTTTTTAAAAATCACCTTTTTATTATGACTAACAATAAATTTGACACAGAGCTCTATCGCATTATACACCTCTCTACCGCGGAACGCGCTTTATTGATACTCACAATTAACGCAATTGATTTATGTTACTTCGCGCTATTTAACTTATCTACTTTAGTATCTACTTTATAGTATATTAGTACACATTAATGGCTGATTAAATATAAAAATAAAATTTACATAAAAGCAATATTTATTTAAAATTTTATTGACTGATTGTTACAATGCATTTCATTGAGAAAGCAAATGTGATACGTATCGATGACACGTGATCAAACATGCTATCATGTGACCATTACAAATGAAATTAATGTACCAACTAGGACGGCTATAGTCGGTGTCAGTACCGACAGGTCGTTACATGAATGATAACTATAGCCGGAGTTAGTATTCACAGGTCGAATGGATAAATATATAGTCGGCGTTAAGAGTGACAGGGAAATATTTTTGCTTCCATAATATCCTGTGGAATGTTACGATGATCGGCGCAAAATACGTTTTGATAAGCATAGTCCGCGCCGACAGCTGTCGCAGCCATTATTTATAATAAAATTGTATAAAAGAATTTTTTAAATACAGATGTAAGTTTTGATAAAGAAAACCTTTTTTTATTTTATTTATTACCTTTTTTTCATTAAAACATTCCTGAAAAAAAAAGCTATTTTTAACTCATTCAAACTACTATCTCCTCCTTACTTAAAGATGTATGTCGCTATAGCTGTATGTAGCATAATTTTGTTTTCTTGATTGAACAGTGTAGAGCTAATCTCAGAAATTATTCATAAACAACATGGTATCATTGGGATAGAAAAAGCGTAAAAATCGCAATTTTGTCCCATTTTTGTACTTGATATTGTTTAAATAAATCATTAAAAATTTGAAAAAAAATATAACCAGAAAATCTTAAAAAACCGTAATTGTAATTCTCGATGTCATAGAAGTGTACCATATAAATTTCATTCATTTTTATCTTACATGAGCAGAGATACATATTATGATATTTACATGGAAAGTATATCTATATATATACAATTTTTGTAACTTTTAAAGCAAATATCTCAGAAACGGGTCGGACAATCAATCGCAAATTTAACACAGGTTTTTGGGATATATAAGTGCACAATCTCTGTAAATTTCAGCTTTATCCTGTTATTTTGACATAACCGACATACATCTTTAAGTGAAACTTGCATACTATTGTGATATAAGATACTGTTTTCTCAAGATTCACACATAATTGGACTAAGGACTTCACCAAACAGTAAACAAATTCAGTTTACACGTGTAATTTTATTTATCTTAAAAATTACACGTGTAAACAGTGTGGAAGAGTGGCGCGTGTAGAAGGTATAGCGCCATCGGCGCACCAGTTGTTCGTTAATTGTGGTCAATCATTCGGAATTTCGGAATAACGTGCATTGCATCGGAGACATTGGTATACGTGAATTGCATGCGAAAAATGTGATAGCGTCTGTTGAAAAGGATGAATTGACTACAAATAGCTACAATATTTAATTATTCGCCAATTTAATTATTTGCATTCCTGTGCTCGGAGGATTCGATCGAACTCACGCTATTTGATATCTCTCTCTCTTATATCTCATCCGGAAAGAGAGAGAGAGAGAGAGAGAGAGAGAGAAATTTTCCTCGAAATTTTTGTGAATAATAGATTATTTCAAATCCTTCGATCGCGGAATCTAATTTTTTATCTAAACTCTTTTATCAAATTCATTATCAACGATTTTGCATTTTTATGATATTTCTTGTACATTTCAATAACACATATGTCAATCACGATCTCAACCTGTGGCAATTTTAGTCGTTGAATTTCTCATTTCGTGTTTACCGATGTTCTGCCGATATTTACGGAAGTCGGGTATACTATTTGCAAAGTCATCTGGATGCGAAAGATTACTAACATTGTAATTGAAATGTTGCGTTTACTTTCCGATTTTGTTAACAATTTCCTCCTTGTATAGAGACGAATGCAAATTTTCCAGATAGCACACGAATATTCGAAAAATATCCTACAAATTCTTTAAGAATATTAAGAATACCTATCCATAAAATATCCGTTTTATGTACTTTAAACATATAACAGATTTTCATGGCATATCCGTTTATGAAATTGGTGAACATGGTTCCCTGACAGTAGATATTCAATGGACGTCGAATGAACATAAATGAACAATGACAGATATATATTCAGACTCCGTATAGACGTGAAATGAACGTGATGAAAGGGATTACACCCGAAATTGTACATACATAAAAGAATGAAAACGGAATATAATATCAAGAGACACGGCAGTGTCTCGCGCCAAGTACGCGCGGAGCGAGACGCACCGTGACTCATTTACGCTAACGCACGAGTTGCGAGTACCCGAGATTTTGAGATCTCAATAACGAGTGAACGGATCAAATTCTAAGTAGGCTTGATCGATAGCTTGGGGTCGATTTGGGGGGGGGGGGGTACATGTTTTTATTTTTCCCTTACATGCCCTGCGAGCGGAGATATTGCGACGCAAAGTCCAAATGTGAAAATTTTATATTAAGATACGTAAGATACGTCGACCGCTCTCATCTCAATATAACATATATATATCAGAGATATGTAACTTTCACTATTTTGACACTGGCGGTGCTAGTATCGCCAGTTTCAATATCACGCGCGCATTATTAAGGCTCAGACACAATGAGAAAAATAAGGAATAAGATAAAAGAATAAGGAATAAGGGAATGTCGCATCTCACTTCAGTACACGTACTTTAAAGTGAGATGCAACATGCCTTATTCCTTATTCCTTTATCTTATTCCTTATTTTTTTCGTTGTATCTGAGCCCTTATCGATCGATCTAGTAGGTAAATTAGGTCGATAGACTTATCGGTCAGGATAATACCTAAATTAGGTATTATCAATCCAGCGAGTAAATCCATTTGAGTCGATATATCAATATATGTATGTATACGTGTGCGTGCGTACTGCGCTCAGTGCAGTCAGTGCGTTCAGCGCGCTGTCAGTCAGTTTTATTATAACCTAGAAATAGTGACAATCGTGACCGTCGCCGCGTGATAGATAGTGAAATATATGAGTGTATGAAGTTAGCCCCCCTTTTTTGAAATTTTTATTTTTGGAAGTTGTTTCAGGTTGTTCTGAATTTGTACTACATTGTCCCAAAATGATATTCCTTAATCCCAAACAATTTTTCAATAAAAAAAAACCGATTTTTCTTAACGCGAGCGTGAAATGGGCCGCTTTTCGCGTTTGTTTTGAGTGAGCAAAACGATCCATTTCGCAATGATGACGTAAGCGTTGAAACATGGAGCTATTTCTCAACTAGTGGAAAAATGAAATTGTAAAACAAGCGCGAAAAGCGGCCTGTTTCACGCTCTTGTTAGGAAAAATAGTATGAACAACTCGTGGGAAGAGTGGTCGAGCCCAAATGAGTGTGATGGTCAACTTCACACTCATTCAGAATCGACCACTTTTTCCACTAGTTGTACAATATACTATTTTTGGCTGGCCCCTCTTTTTTCGAAAATCGAAATTTTTTATCGCTACAGATTGTTCTAGTTGTTTTAAACATTGTTCCAAAGTATTAGTTCGATTGGTTAAAAATTTTAAAAGATATTAAAAAAAGAAAAAATTTTTAAAATAATAGTTTTTGGCCATTTATTCGTAAACAAAATGACTTACAAAACTGTCGATCTAGAACATATTTCTAACCGCGTAGAACAACTCAGAACAAAATTGTTAAGACCAGAACAGGAGCCTAAAGGGCACTTTACTCTTCATCAAAAAAATTAATTTTTTGAATTTCTTGGTTAAAAATTTTGTTCCAGGCTTCCCACGTTAGAACTATCGTGTTTTCCACTGAAACAATTCAGAACAAAATTGTTGAGACCAGAACAGGAGCCTAAATTCTGGTTATTATACTGCATACATACGTAATTGACACCAATTGGATTGAGTACGACGACTTGTTACGTAAGCCCAGAAAAGCGTGCATAGAACCAAAAGGCAATATCAATATATGTATATATGTAGAAATATAAGATATTTTATATAGTCATGCGAGGGGGATGACCGAAACTACTCCCGTTAAATATATTGTTAAGAACATTGTTAAAATATAAATATTTTTATATGATATGTTATTATTACTATCTATCTGTTAACCCTAAAAGACAAATGAGGGGGACTTTGTGTCCCCAAACTAAAAATTCACACTACGCTCTTGAAGTAATTAGGTATATTTTCGGGTCCAGATTTTTATCATAATTCAGTTCAATAACTTCTTTAACTTTTTATATAGTTATTAATATATAACATAACTTTTAGATCCACTCTTCATAAATTCTCACTCAAGTAATAATTAAATATGAGAAAAAAAGTTTTAAGACTTTTATGTTAAGATTTTAAAATAATTAGAAAGTTTATTCTCGGAATTGCCAATCTTAGTTTAAGATTCTTTAGAAGTATAAAATCGAAGCATCATACACAAATCTCGATGTAAATGTGATGTGAAATATTCTTATCTGTAAATCATTTCAACGATAACGGCAGCAGTTCAATTCTTTGGCAATTGACGTACGTTAGCCAGAGCGTAAAATGTCCCGTAGGTGAGATGCGGTACAAGAGTTGACGTGGGGAAACATGTGACCCCACTTTTGCCCTTTAGATTGTAAATAAGTATTGGTAAGTAAATTTTTCTTTTTCAATATCTCTTGAAGTTTTTAACCAATCAAACTAATACTTTGGAACAATGATGGAACAACTATAACAATCTGTAGCGATAAAAAATGTTCGATTTTCGAAAAAAGGGGGGCCAGCGGAAAAAAGTTTTTTTTATTTTCTGAATTTTCGGTTTGATTTAGAGATCTGTCCTTTTGGAACAATATTTGGAACAACTAGAACAATCTGTAGCGATAAAAATTTCAATTTTCAAAAAAAGGGGGGCTAGTAAAAAAATCGTTTTTTTAAATTAAAAAACTGTTTGGAATTAAGGAATATTGTTTTGGAACAATGTAGTACAAATTCAGAACAACCTGCAACAGCTTTCAAAAATATGAATTTCACAAAAAGAGGGGCTAATTTTATACACTCGATTTTTTAACGTTTTAGAATATTCTAAACACATTGGCAGTGGCAACTAAAAAAAAATTTTTTTTACGAAAACAAAGCTTCCTCTATGAGGAAACAAAATCTTATATGCTCATATAAGAAGCGATCTTATATGCTCATATATGAATTTTGGCCTGACAAGACCTTATATGGTCATATATGATTATATAAGACTAGCTGGTTACCCGGGCTTTGCCCCGGAGGACATATGTAATCAGACACGCAAATAGTCTCTCTCTCTCTCTCTTTCTCTCTCTCTTTCTCTCTCTCTCTCTTTCTCTCTCTCTCTCTCTCTCTCTCTCTCTCTCTCTCTCTCTCTCTCTCTCTCTCTCTCTCTTTCTCTCTCTCTCTCTCTCTCTCTCTCTCTCTCTCTCTCTCTCTCTCTAAATACAATTCTTTAAAATTCGATTAATTATTTCACGAAAAATTCGTCAAACTTCTGATACCGCTTTCCAAAAAGATCGGTAACGAAAAATTATATACTTGATAGCACTCCCCGGGAAATTCAACCCCTACTTTATGTACAATTCTTTGAGATTCGGTCATTCGGAACCGGTTTTTAAAAAGATCAGTAATAAAAAATAATACACTTTATAGCACTCCCCGGGAAATTCTACCCCTACTTCATGTATAATTCTTTGACATTTAAGGTGGTCCTTTCGTGAGAACAAGTATTAGATAGGTACCTAAATTTGATATATGTTAAATATACAGTAATAAGGGGCATGTGTACGAAAAATCAAGTGAGGTTACCGACACTTTACAAGAAATAAGTCATTCTAAATGTGCGTTCGCGGAGCGTGCCATTGTCATTCTATCCTTGTTTACATCTAATGAACGAGAAAGATAGAATGATGCAAATCGCCACGTCCGAGGTTTTCAACGAATAATACATGTACTTAGCGATCAGATGAATACATTATTCATGTTTTAAAATATTCCCTGAAGTTTCCGGATTTCGTACATACCTTGAAAATAAAGGCTTGCCGAATGTTTTGCTCTGATATATGAGGTTAAATAAGTAGTGGTCCAATCGCATATTGCTTTACTCGTACTGTCATGCCTGACCTAACCTAAATCGAGTCCAACCGCACTACTATTGTGATATTTTTTTAATTAGTAAATAATTAAATACGATTAAATCGTGCGTGTAAAATCATATTATATTATTATAATTATTGGGATGTTGTGTAATGTTTGTCAATATGTCTGTTTTCAATTACCTCATGACGGACTGTTACTTGACTAGCTGGGTCCGCGAAAGGACCACCTTAATCAATTATTTCCCGAAAAATTAGAAGAATTAAATAAACCGGTTTCCAAAAAGATCGGTAACAAAAACTGTACACATTATGGTGCTCGCCGTAAAATTCTACCCCTACTTCATACACAATTCTTTCAGATTCGGTCAATTAATTCCCGAAAGATTAAAAAAATTTTGATACCGGCTTCCAAAAGATCGGTAACGAAAAATTATACACTTCATAGTACTCCTCGGGAAATTCTACCCCTGTTTGATCTATAATTTTTTGAGATTTGGTTAATTATTTTCCGAAAAATTAGAAAAACCGGTTTCCAGAAAATCGGTAACAAAAAACTATACACATAGCGGCACTCCCCGGAAAATTCTACCCCTATTTCATATACTTTTGGTAAAAATTCGGTTCAGGGGTTTGGGCTGGGCGTTGATGAATCAGTGAGTGAGTGAGTCAGTCAGTCAGTCAGTCGGGACATCTTCCTTTATATATATAGATTACATAGGTACATATAAAAAATATCTCTTACAATGTCTTTATGTTTATATAAGAAGCGATCTTATATGCTTATATATGAATTTTGGCCTGATAAGAGCATATATGATTATATATGATGTTGGTCGGTAAATCTCATTTAGGCCGGTATTCATAATCAGATCTTATTTCAAAACCGTCTCAAGTAATATCTTAAAATGCTAATACGGCTCTGTAATTGGTTAATGACATCTTGAGATTGTACTTAAGATGGTCTTAAATATAAGAATCGACTATGAATACCGGCCTTAGTTCTTGAAGTTGCATTTTGTTGAAGTTGCATTTGGATGATATTATAAAGACGCGTACGTAAAAAAACCGATCGTCTGAATATTGTACATAGCAACGGAATGATCTTCCCTTTTCTACGACGGATTCTGGTAAGCTCACCACGCGGTCGATAGAGTTAATCCAATAATTCAGATAAGTCTCTATTATATAGATATGTAAGAACTTTGCGTTTATTACTAATATTTATTGTGTTGCTCAATATTGATTTAATAACAATACTGTGTGAGTTATGAGATAATAACGTTTACACGTAAAGTCATATCTGTTACATTATAATGTTCTCTGTAAGACTGATTTTATATTAATTGAATGAATAAACCGTTAAATTTAAATAGTACACTGCGTTTGTCGTTTAAATTTCAACATATGACTATATAAGATTATATATAAGGACATATATATATTTAAATAAGTTTCAGAAAATTGTTATTTTCAAATGTTATTTTTTAACAACAATGGAAATATTAATCGACCTTACTGGCTATTATAATCGCCAAGACAATACGACCACGATTTGGTTCGATTATCATCAAGACGCTCTTTTAACCAATATAAATTGATACAATCTTTGATACTTATATATAAGCTAAATAATTAAATTTATTGCGAAAAATATTACCTCAGCCAAGATTTGAATCTGGAACCTCCCTCATTTCGTGATGGGTGTCGTACCAATTCGACCACTGAGGCATGTGGTAATATTTATCGCAATAACCTGTATTAAACTAAACAATATTATTCCAACCATAGTAACTGCGCGCCGACAAATCGTTAGACTTGAAACACAATTTTGATTGGCGTAGTAAATTATTTTTTTAATAGACATAATATAAGATGGAAACACCGAAATTTTAGTCAAGGTTCGAACCCTGGCTGAGGTAATATTTTTTGCAATAAATTTAATTATTTAAATAAGATGCTTATATACATATAAGTATCAAAGATTACATGACGATAATCGAACCAAATCGTGGTCATATTGTCTTGGCGATTATAATGGCCAGTAGAGTCGATTAATACTTCCGTTGTTGTTTATTATTTGACTGGCGAAGTAAAAGTGATTTATTCTGTTATTTTTTAAGTGTGCCACTTTATTATAAAAGTGGCACACCAGTGGACTCCACGATACAACTGATACAAAAATTGTGCCGCTCCATAGCGCGAGACAGTGTCGTGTCTTTTGATACCGTTCTTATAACACTGTTTGTCAAATTTTAAATACAAAAAACAGATCCCATTGAATGCCATCTATCGAATACTTTGAGATGCAATATTCTGACCTGATCATATATAATCTTATATGACTATATAAGTTCGGTAATTATGCATTTTAGGGGAGGCACCTCCGATGACTTTGACCTTGACATATGTTGTCAAGGTCACCCTCCTGAGAAAGATTGCAGCGAATTGAGCAGAAGATCCGGTTTTATGGAGTCCTCGGTAGAGAGGCGATGGAGAAACTCTCCGTAAAAGAGTTGGAAAAAAGGGTTATATATTTCCTGACGAAAGTATTAACTACCTATACAGGAAGTGGCTGTAAAGAGAAATTTGACTTGGACATTGAGGCAGTCCTCGAGACTGTCAACAAAATAAGGACGAGGGGAGAAATATTCGAGAAAGAAAGGTTCAACGAGGAGCTGGAGAACCTCAAGATAGGACTAATGGCAGAAACGAAGATTATGATACAAGAAAACGCAGAGAGGATGAAGAATGAGATAAAGGAGATAAAAGAGATGGAGAGGTTACTTGCGGAAAAAAGCGAGGTTAAGAGAAGGTGAGATACGACTCAAGGAGAGAGAGGAAAGAGTAATTAAGAGAGAAGAGGCAGTACAAAGGAAAGAAACGGCTCCGGTCGCAATGAAGACGGATGTGTCCATTGCCACGAGAGACTCTACTGTGCAAACAGAAGAAGAGTCCAACAGGGGTAACGAGGACCTGAGAGTGCTGATCCTGTTTCTTGAAAAAAGGATAACAGGATTAACACATAAAGTGAACTCCATTAACGGAGAAAAGGCGAAACAAGCCAGGGCTCGGACGGCGGGCGAAGCTGGGAAGAAGATGGAAAGGAGAGGAGAGAGGATGGCACAGGCTAAGGTGTCTCCTACCTCCTCCCTGTGACAAAGAATAAGCCCCCGATACATCCTCCGTCAACATATGCCGGAGTAGTGCAGAAAGGGGCGACGGAGAAGGGCCGCAGAAATAGAAGAGAAGAGGTTTCTCAGGATAAACCCCGGAAAGAAGATAAGAAGAGAGATAATGTGCGGGTACCATCCACCCCAAAGACGGCAGCAGTTGGTGTCACAGTGATGCCAGGAACAAACACCGACTAGGCATGAAGGACCTCCGCTGCAAGCGAGGAATCACGGAGGCACTCCTGTGGGAGATCCTCGGGAAAGGAGCAGAGACGAAGGCGGATCGGTTGGCGACCCGCCTTCGCGGGACATTCAGAGAGGGGGACGTACGGATCACTCGGCCGGGCCAAAGTCGAAGTTCGCATTGGAGGGCTGGATGATTCCGTGACGGAAGAAGAGGTCGGGAGGGCGTTGTCCGAGATGGGGCAATGCCCTCTTGAGGAAATAAAGACTAACGCGATCCGCAGATCCCCTAATGGTCTGGGAACGTTGTGGGCGCAGTGCCCAGCTGGGGTCGCGTCAGTTGCAATAAAGCCAGAGAATCACCGTAGGCTAGGTGAGGGCCCGCGCTGAATTGCTGCCGTCCCGCCCCTCAGATGCTTCAAATGTTGGAGGGTGGGGACACACCCGTTTGTAGGTAGTAGATATGTAGGTTAGTGACGCGCTTTAATCAGTTAAATACTTTTAAAGCGCGTCATCTAACCTATGTAGATTAGTGACGCGCTTTAAAAGTATTTAAGTGTTTAAAGCACGCCACGAACTCATGTGGCACCTCGTTTCGTATGGAAAGTGTATGCGTGAACAATTTCGACATATATATTAGTTATTTATGCCTTCCAATACTCAAAATAGCTGCTATATTTTCAAAACTTTTTTTGTTAATAACTTTTTAACGAATAACGAGCGACAGCTAAAACCTTCTGAAGGTCACTCGGGGTCATGACCTTGACAACATATATCAAGGTCATTGAAATCGGTGAGGTCGCCCTTGATCTAGACATTAAGTTATATTTATTTTAAGTTTTAATACTGCATATCTCGAAAACTAAAGCAGTTAGCCCTATAAGACCTATATAATTTTTTGTTCAGCGTAAAAAATACTACCAGAAACCACAATCAAATCAAGGGGCACCAGTTATCGTGTTTGTGCCGCATCATTAACCACTGAGGCTGGTGCTAGTTAGGTTTTTTGCAAAAAGTCTAAAGTGTGTCAGTCTTATTAAGAACTAATGAATGCTTCCGCAAAAAGGCGGCATTTTGCAAACAGGCTAGCCTTTTTGCAAAAAGGCTGATTTTGCAAAAAGCCTGCGACAAATCTACTAATATAAACTAATATGAACTAATATAAACTGTCACGTCTTTTCACTGGGTAATCACGCCCGAGACGCAAAATAATAGTAGTCAATAGCATTAAACAGAATTTAGAAGGACAAGTAAGAGAACTGAAAGTGAAATACAATTGAATAGGAAATCAATACTGCGCCACGCTCAGCGCACAAAGAGTTCTATCGCCAAGATATAATACGCTCGCGGAAGGCGCGGGACTCTAAACACAACGCAAAATATAGTACGATTATTAACACGAAAGTACGACTATGACACGCGCAATAACACTTAGGACGAAGCAAAATATAGTACGCGAGGACACTCAATATTACGCGGGATACCGCACGCTATTACACAACGCAAAATAGAACGCGAAATAATACAACGCAAAATCGGGAACGCGAACGCGAAAGTAAACGCGAGTACTCCGCACGAGTTTAATGGCGGATATACGACTCTCGTACTTCGGCCGCTGCCGAAGGCTCGCCTGTGTCCACGGTCGCGATCTCCAGGAGCCTGCGGTAATCGATGACCCCCTTAACCGACAAAACTATCCCGGAGCCTCTCGCCTAATGCCGACCGCCAACGCTAACACAAGAATTACGCCCTTTCGGCGATGTTCACTAATAAACCGCGTGTCGGCATCAGAGCGGGAACGTGACCCGGAGGGCTGGTTCGTGGCTTCACAAAGAGTTCAAGGCAACCTCACCGGCACGGCGGCGTACGGACTCCTCTCTTGCGCCGCTGCTCTCAATTCTCGAGGCTCAGGCCAGGACTTCGCCAAGTTTATACGGTAGCCAAAGTGCGTGGAAACAACGCGACTTTTCACGCCGGAGGACGACCAGGAAGAGATCGAGCGGAATTCGCTCGATAGCGAAATCTATGGCGCGCCCCACCCAGGGGTTGCGTGGCCCTTCTGCGCGATAACGCGAGCCAATTAGGGGCGGACTCGCGAGCTCGCGACAAGATCCTCGCGCAGTGCCGTCGGCAGCAGATTCTGCGGGGGTGTCTGCCGACCCCTCGCTCTTGCAGCGGCCTCCTGGAATTCTTCTTAGCAGTCTGAACTCGCTGGTTTTTCGAGAGTCCTTGTCGGTGACCCTGGGATGGTGGCCAGCCACCCCAAGTCCAATCATTACAGTGGAGGTCGGCCAGGGAACTCGTTCCTTCCCGGCGCCGGGGGCCCTGCCACAATACATTCCGCCAGCCGCCGAATCATGCGCAACGCGCATGCTTTTCTGCGCCCTTCTCGTCTCGCCGCCCGCGAGACGCCGCCAATAATTGCCTTAACGGTCGGTTCCTTGTCTCCGGCCCTCTCCTTTAGTCTCGAATCCCTCGATTAGCCGCAATCCGATAGGGACGTCCCTGTATGTTCGCTTTGGCAAGGTGCCAATAATTGTACAAAATAAAAGAAAGGGATTAGTAATAGAAAACGCAAATATCATTAGGCCCCTAGTTTTGCTCCATTGGATCGTCCTTGGGCGCGAACCCGTGCCTTGTGACGGCGGCGGGGACGCTGCCACGATGCAGCGGAACTGCAACGTCACAAAACAAATAAAAGGTTTTTTTTCCCGGAAAATTTTCTGAAACTTATTTAAATATATATGTTTATATATATATAATCTTATATAATCTTATATAATCATATATGACCATATAAACTCTTATCAGGCTAAAATTCATATATGAGCATTGAGCATATAAGATCGCTTCTTATATGATACATATAGGACATTATAAGAAATATTTTTTATGTATATAATCATATATGACCATATAAATTCTTATCAGGCCAAAATTCATGTATGAGCAATTGAGCATATAAGACATTATAAGAAACTTTTTTTTCTGAGAGGTTTTATGGAATATATAATCATATATTTTTATATATAGCTATATAATATTGTTCAAGATTATATTTCCATTTCTTATATGACCATATATAATTATATATTTACTGATATAAACAAATAACAGGTATTTTTTCTTGAGTATATAATCATTAGAATAAAAAATTGAATCATGAAGAATTACACAGAAGTAACAGTACAAAATACAAATATTTTATTAAAATATTTAAACCCAACAAGGGAATACAAGGTATTATTTAAATACAAAGTTTATATATGTATTTTAAAAGATTTAATCGCATTGCAAAGAATTACAGAGGTAACAGTACAAAAAATAAAAATATTTTATTAAAATACATAAATTTTTCTTGTCAAAAAACTTGGCGCTGCTACACACCAGGCTGACCTAATTTTGAGGTCTAGCAGCGCCAAGTTTTTTGACAAGAAAAATTTATGTATTTTAATAAAATATTTTTATTTTTTGTACTGTTACCTCTGTAATTCTTTGCAATGCGATTAAATCTTTTAAAATACATATATAAACTTTGTATTTAAATAATACCTTGTATTCCCTTGTTGGGTTTAAATATTTTAATAAAATATTTGTATTTTGTACTGTTACTTCTGTGTAATTCTTCATGATTCAATTTTTTATTCTAATCGAAGAAAACCAGTAGTAATATTTATGACGACGACGACGATGTCCTCACGGTCTCGCCGGCCGTGGAGGAGCGCGCCGTCGCTTTCTTCACTATAATCTCTATATAGATTCGCGATACTTCTCTCCGAAACCCCGATGGTAGCTCGACTGAGTATTCTTAAGATGTTAGGTTGGGCGCCAGGTGCGATTCTACGCACCACGATTCACGAGATCGCAGTATTTCTCAGGCGTGGGCTTCTTTGATTGACCGCGGGTGGAATAGGAGAGGGAGCGTAGCGCAATCATTACACTCAAATAACATAAAACATAAAATTATATTTCGGTTAAGGCAGATAACATGTGGACGATAGCGTGTTCCACGGCGAACAAGCAGAATTCGAGTACACGCCACGTGTCACCCCACGAGCGCGATACTCATTCCGTCGCTGAACTGCACGGCAATCCCGATTGCATTCGTACAAGAGTATTCCCCGACATAAGTTGCAGCGAATTCTACCCGGACGGTCAAACGCGAAATACTCAAAACGTCTACGTCTAACAAATGAACAATTAACGCAATTTCCCTACGGTCTACCGCGACAACGCTGGGGATCTTCTCTCCCCTCGAAACGCACGAATGGCCTCACTCGTAAACTCGACACAACCGAGGGCCATTAATCCCGATGAAACGCACGTATAGCTAATTACCAATGGCATGAACTTAACCGGCAACGATAACTACGAGGCTCTCTCACGCGCGAGAGCCACTTCTCAAAACTACGGCTCGGTTAAGCCAACGGCGATTATGAAATTCCACGCGACGAAATCACCCGCAACGAAATTACGCGAAACGAAATTATTCCCAACGAAATTACACGCAACGAAAGTACACAAGACGATATTACTCGCACGAAATTACAAGGACGCTGACTGTCGGCGGCCGTGCGTTCTCACCCCCGAGACGGGCACTCGCGATCACTTCGTCGCACGGGCCCTCCCGCGGTATGGCACTCGATATTCTTTAATTACGGCCGATTTCATACTTTACCGCGGCACAACGCGACTCCCGGGAGGGCCTCGGTATTCTCGCGATCTTATTTCGAGGAAGGCTGAGCAGTGGCCTTACAAAGTCTTTCCCTTCCGGCAGCTCGTCGCTCGTTATAGGGGCTGGACGTTGTCGGGATGGCGGCTCGCACGACAGTGGCGTTTCCTCGGTCCGGCGGGACCACGCAGGGCCCGCGCGCGCCCGCGCGCGCCGGTTTCCCTAGCCTGGTCGGTGCTGCGCCCTGGCCCACCAGCGATCCCTCCAGGCGATCGCCGCGTCCCACTAGAGCGCCCTTCGTCACTGCGCCCATCCGCCGGCGGTAGTTTCAAATCCCGCCTATTTGAGACCGGCTGTCCAGGCCGCGTCTCATCGTCCGGTTCCTCGACGGCCAGGCTGGACGGGCCATGGCTCGTCGACCGGGGGCGGTACACAGCGGTGGTGGTCCCGTTCCTCAACGGGGACCTTCGTCGGGGCGTCCCCCTCTCCGCGTCCTCCGTATTCGGGCTGCAGTGCTCTCGTGCCACCTGTGACGCCTGGTTCGGTCAGCTGATCTGCCGGCTGTGGGCCCCAGCGTGACCCGCCCGCCGACCGTACGCCCTCGGAAGCTCCTGGTTGTCCAGCCGTAAGTCTCTCGACGCGGCATAATCCGTTACACTCGTCGTGACCCCGGCCATCTGCTCCGCACTCCCTCGACCTGTAACGCTCGCAAAAGGTCTTAATCCTAACCCAAAGGCTCGCTCTCCGCCCGCCTCGGGCGGAGGCACCATCCCTGACGCCTTCCTCGGCCGAGCTCCCATCTGGGGTAAGGGACGCGACATTTGTCACGTCACATATTATACCTCGAAAAAACCTAAGTAACAAGTGGTAGACGTAATTTTTGTATCTCGAAAAATATATGTTCTCTGTAATTGGCGCTGTAATTTAAAAAGAGATATCATTTCTTTTTTGTAATTGTAATAATAGATCACTTGAAGCGCGACTCATTTTTTGATAAAGTAACGTAATTTTGTGATGTGTATCACTTGAGTAATAATTTTTTGAAAATAAAAATAATACTGCTTAGGTTTTTTTCGAGATTTTTGGAGATACAAAGATTACGTCCACCACTTGTTACTTAGGTTTTTTCGAGGTATAATACTACTACTTTGTTTTTTTTTTCGAGATGAAGATACTACTGTTTAGGTTTTTTCGAGATTTTTCAAGATACAAAGATTTCGTCTACCACTTGTTACTTAGATTTTTTTAAGGTATAATACTACCACTGTTTTTTTTTCGAGGTAACAACATATACACTACTATGCGTGTACTTGGCGCCTTTCTTTACCTTTTTTTTAAAAAAGGTAATTTTGTACAGATATCATGCCTTTTTGTAGTATTACGCATTGTATAAACAGTATGTACAGGGTGTTATTTCGAGGTATAATACTACCACTTTGTTTTTTTCGAGGTAACAACATAATACATATATACTACTATGCGTGTACGTGGCGCATTTTTTTACCTTTTTTTACCTTTTTTTTGAAAAAGGTCATATAAGACGTCGGCGTTAGAAGTAGATAGAATAAGAAGTATCTTAATAAAAAAAAGCATGCGTGTGGTCGCCACGCGCGTTAGAAGTGAAACTTCTGAAGGCAAGGCTTTGCCATAACTTTTCTGAAATTAATACAAAAACAATGCAACGGAATTAGTCACTCCAAGCCGCCCGCAACTCGAAAATATAGTGTTATACGCAGTTCTCACTATATCCGTCTTGCCAGTGCCGTACGCCTGATCGAATTTTCGTGACGCGTTTTCGAGTCGCAAAATCGAATTTACTTACCGATCCAAAAGGAGTTTCACTTTGTACGCCTGTTGGTCGAATTTTCGTGACACTATTTTGTGACGTTTTTTCGTGTCGCACAATCGAACTTACTACCGTACCAATTAAAGAAGTTTCATTTCGTACGCCAATTGGTCGAAAATTTTCGTTACACTTTTCGTGTCGCATAATCGAACTTACTACCGTGCCAGAAGAAGAACCGTCTCGCCAACGCCGTACGCCTATTGGTCCAATTTTCGTTACATTTTCCGTGTCGCACAATCGAACTTACTACCGTACCAAAGAAGTTTCATTTCGTACGCCTATTGGTCGAATTTTCGTTACACTTTCCGTGTCGCACAATCGAACTTACTACCGTACCAAAGAAGTTT
Source organism: Temnothorax longispinosus (assembly GCF_030848805.1). Classification (NCBI taxonomy): domain Eukaryota; kingdom Metazoa; phylum Arthropoda; class Insecta; order Hymenoptera; family Formicidae; genus Temnothorax; species Temnothorax longispinosus. The sequence continues at coordinate 9,384,736 of NC_092361.1, forward strand.
CATTTCGTACGCCTATTGGTCGAATTTTCGTTACATTTTCCGTGTCGCACAATCGAACCTACTACCGTACCAAAGAAGTTTCATTTCGTACGCCTATTGGTCGAATTTTCGTTACACTTTCCGTGTCGCATAATCGAACTTACTACCGTGCCAGAAGAAGAACCATCTCGCCAACGCCGTATGCCTATTGGTCAAATTTTCGTTACACTTTTCGTGTCGCACAATCGAACTTACTACCGTACCAAAGAAGTTTCATTTCGTACGCCTATTGGTCGAATTTTCGTTACATTTTCCGTGTCGCACAATCAAACTTACTACCGTACCAAAGAAGTTTCATTTCGTACGCCTATTGGTCGAATTTTCGTTACACTTTCCGTGTCGCACATTCGAACTTACTACCGTACCAAAGAAGTTTCATTTCGTACGCCTATTGGTCGAATTTTCGTTACACTTTTCGTGTCGCATAATCGAACTTACTACCGTGCCAGAAGAAGAACCGTCTCGCCAACGCCGTACGCCTATTGGTCGAATTTTCGTCACATTTTCCGTGTCGCACAATCGAACTTACTACCGTACCAAAGAAGTTTCATTTCGTACGCCTATTGGTCGAATTTTCGTTACATTTTCCGTGTCGCACAATCGAACTTACTACCGTACCAAAGAAGTTTCATTTCGTACGCCTATTGGTCGAATTTTCGTTACACTTTCCGTGTCGCATAATCGAACTTACTACCGTGCCAGAAGAAGAACCATCTCGCCAACGCCGTACGCCTATTGGTCAAATTTTCGTTACACTATTTGTATCGCACAATCGAACTTGCTACCGTACCAAAGAAGTTTCACTTCCGTTACACTTTTTCGTGTCGCGAATCGAATTCACTACCGTGCCTAAAGAAGTTTTACTTCAAAAATTTTCACATTTGGACTTTGCATCGAAATATCTCCGCTCGTAGGGCACGGAGCGGAATATTATAAGAGACACCCCCCCCCCCTAATTGAACCCCAAGCTATCGATCAAGCCTACTTAGAACTTGATCCGTTCACTCGTTATTGAGATCTCAACATCGTGTCTCTTGATTCTGCCGCTAGGGAATTTTTAAGTCGATTCTTATGAATCAAGCTTAAATTCGATGTCTAGGTGTCCCAGGTTGCCGATGACGAGGTCCACATAGTGCGCTTCATAGTTTTCGGTATCCAGGTGTATTAATACCTTGAATTTGATGTCCACGTGTTCCAGGTTGCCGATGACGGGTTCCAGATAGTGCGCTCTATAGTTTTCGGTGTCCAGGTGTAATAATACGTTGAATTCGATGTCTAGGTGTCCCACGTTGCCGATGACGAGGTCCACATAGTGCGCTCCGTAGTTTTCGGTGTCTACGTGTATTAATACCTCGAATTCGATATCTACGTGTCCTACATTCAGATTTAAAGTTATTAATACACCTAAACACCAAAAACTACGAAGCACACTATGTGGACTTTGTCATCGGCAACCTGGGACACGCAGACATCGAATTCGAGGTATTATTACATCTAGACACCGAAAACTACGGAGCGCGCTATCTGGACCTTGTCATCAGCAACCTGAGACACCTAGACATCAATTTCAAGATATTAATACACGTAGACACCGACAACTACGAAGCGCACTATGTGGATTTCATCATCGGCAACCTGGGACACCTAGACATTGCATTCAACGTATTATTACACCTGGACACCGAAAATTACGAAGCGCACTATGTGGACCTCGTCATCGTCAACCTGGGACACCTAGACATCGAATTCAACGTACGATTACACCTAGACACCGAAAACTATGAAGCGCACTATCTGGATCCCGTCATCAGCAACCTGGGACACGTGGACATCAAATTCAAGGTATTAATACACGTAGACACCAAAAGCTACGAAGCGCACTATGTGGACCTCGTCATCGGCAACCTGGGACACCTAGACATCGAATTCAACGTACGATTACACCTGGACACCGAAAACTATGAAGCGCACTATCTGAATCCCGTCATCGGCAACCTGGGACACGTGGACATCGAATTCAATGTATTAATACACGTAGACACCGAAAACTACGGAGCGCACTATGTGGACCTCGTCATCGGCAACCTGGGACACGTAGACATCGAATTCAACGTATTATTACACCTGGACACCGAAAACTATGAAGCGCACTATCTGGACCTCGTCATCGGCAACCTGGGATACCTAGACATCGAATTCAAGCTTGATTCATAAAAATCGACTTAAAAATTCCCTAGCGGCACTTTCTGCCAAGCGTAGAGAACCTTCTTTTCCGGCAGCGGTGGTAATACGATGTAAGGATACGAAATCTCTCCAGATAAACATGAAGCAATTGACTCAATATATATTATATAAGTATATACTTAATTTACCTAAATAGAAATCTTCCTCTGACCGATAAGTCTATCGACCTAATTTCGAAATACGCGCGCGATATCGAAACTGGCGATACCTGCGCCGCCAGCGTCGAAAAAGTGAAAGTGACGTTTCTCTGATAATCATAATAATATTGAGATGAGAGCGGTCGACGTAGAAGTAGGAAGTATCTTAAAAATAAATTTTCACATTTGGACTTTGCGTCGCAATATCTCCGCTCGTAGGGCACGTAGCGGAATATTATGAGAGAAACCCCCCCCTAATTGGACCCCAAGCTATCGATCAAGCCTACTTAGAACTTGATCCGTTCACTCGTTATCGAGATCTCAACATCTCGGGTACTCGCAACCCGTCGCGTCGCGTAAAAGAGTCACGGTCGGTCTCGCTCCGCGTGTACTTGGCGCGAGACACTACCGTGTCTCTTGATACTAGCTTGATACTCGTGTTTCGCTACGGTAACACACATTTCATCTCTTTTCATCCTGTCGAATTTCTAAAAATCCTTTTTTTTAGTGAATACTTACGTCATGAAAGGAATATACTCCCCGAATTTCATGTTTCTTATAGGTTTAAGGGTTTGGGCTGGGCGTTGATGAGTCAGTCGGAACATTCGATTATATATATACTAGCCGGTTACCCGGGCTTCGCCCCGGAGGACATATGTAATAAGTAACATATGTAATAAGTAACATATGTAAGACACGCAAATAGTCTCTTCTCATCTCTCTCTCTCTCTCTCTCCTCTCTCTCTCTCTCTCTCATCTCTCTCTCTCTCTCATCTCTCTCTCTCTCTCCTCTCTCTCTCTCTCTCTCTCTCTCTTCTCTCTCTCTCTCTCTCTCTCTCTCTCTCTCTCTCTCTCTCTCTCTCTCTCTCTCTCTCTCTCTCTCTCTCTCTCTCTCTCTCTCTCTGCAGAGCCACCTTCAGTCCGGGTCTAGTTTAAGTTTATGTTTAAGTTTAGTTTAAGTTGTTCATTTATGATTGAACTATGATTCACGGGCAGGTCGTCGCACAAGTGAGAGAGTAAATGTAATTAGTTATGCTCAATACCGGGTCTCTCTCTTGTTCGACTTCTTGTTCGTTTATGTTCCTCTTGTATGTATATTCTTTCTTTTATTGTTTATTTTTATTTGTATTTTTCTTTTATTTTAATTCTATTCTTATTTATTTTGCTATGTATTATTCTGCGGTCTTTATATATTATTGTATCAAGATTTGCCTAAAGTCTCGACTAGGGCATAAATATAAATCAAATCAATCAATCAAATCTCTCTCTCTCTCTCTCTCTCTCTCTCTCTCTCTCTCTCTCTCTCTCTGTGAGTATTAACGCACGTCTGTTACATTGCTCTTACTTTAAAAGAACATATCTCTGTCGTAAGCTGCCTCCGGGCTTTTTTGTTGTAGCCATATGCAGGTTTTTCGCTGCTTATTACGAACAGCAATTAGTTTCTTCTGTGCTTGTCACCTTTATACTTGATATTCGGGTGATAAGTCGGCTGGTGCCCTAACCAAACTTTCTGGTTGTGTCTTGCGAGCGGCGAGGATCTCGAGCGTGCACTTGTTTATTTACTCCTTCTGCACTGTGCTGCTCGTTCGCCTGCGATATCTGGAGGACTTCTAATTCTGATGTGCATGTGCCGGTGTATGCTGTTGGCTCTACTGTCTATTCTGGGTCGGTACGCATGTAACGCTGCTGGATTGAATCATATACGGCGTGGCAAAGAAAACCTGTCTGCTTTGTGTGTGATCTCATTCTAATCTCACTCTTGCCTCACTGTCTTGGATTAACGAGGACTCTTGCTGCGCATGCTCCTGCCTCTCTTATCTCGGTGCTGTCCTGATTTCACACCTATCTTGCGCATGTGTTACCATCTGAGGGCTTCTGCGTGTATTACTGCTGCTTACTGTCCGAGGCTTTCTGACGCTTTACCATCTGCTACCTACGCGGTTTGACGTATCCCTGATCTCTTCACGACCGGCTTGGCGCATCACTTATGCAGTGCTTCAAGTGCAAAAGGTCAATAGCGACTACTGCTGCTGCATGCGAGTGCAACAAATTGTTTCACCCTGGTTGCATTAAGATCTTCGCTTTGACTAGATACGCTGATCACTGCTGTAAAGCTTTGGCAGCGCAACAAGACTTACCGACCACACCGCTAGCTGATAAGTGTACACAATCACTAAATTTCGAAGACATGGCTACTCCCACGGATATGAAGTCACAGTCTACTGATGCTTTGTTCTTGTCTATAATGTCAAAAATTGAAGAATCTGACAAAAAAATGACTGCCCTTATGGAGGATCAGCGATCAAAGACCGAAGAATCAAACAACAAACTGACTGCTTTTATAGAAGACCAGCGTGAAATAAACAGAGAGATCAACGACAAACTCTGCAAATTAAATTGTATCGCTGAGACTGTTGCACATAACTCTCAGCGCATTACCAAGCTGGAACAAGCGAGTTCAGCCCAGGCGCGTGACATACAGGCGCTGAAAACAGCTCAGCCCATTGTGCATACTGAGGAAGAAAATAAGCTCATTATTTCGGGACTGCCGGAGGCGTTGTCGATTACACCAACAGAGCTTGTCGACAATATATTTAGTGCGCTGGATAGTCGGAATCTCTCCAGCCACGTGATTGATGTCAGATCCATGAAGCGCAAATTGCAGCCTGATGCAACTCCGAGCCGTTCCTCGAATGCGGGCAGCCTGGGATCGATTGTGGTGACCCTGTCATCAAGTGCTGTCCGCGATGCCATTATCGCGAAGAAGCGTGCAAAGCGAGTGCTTAAGCAGCGTGATGTATGTGGCAATGTCTCGGATCGCAATTTATATATAAATGAGATGCTGCCTAAAGCCACGTACGACTTGTTGCAGCATGCCAAGCGCGTCGCCAAGGAGAAATCCTATAAATACGTCTGGATAAAACAGGGTCGCATATGTGTCAGATCTTCGGATGGCACTCCCATCATCTATATTGACTCTATGGAGAACCTAACCGACTTGGTTTGACTGGGTCGAGACAGGCATATAGCGGCTTCAGTTATTACGAATCGCTTAACCAAGAACTCTAATTTTCGCATAGCACAATTCAATGCCAACTCCCTTCGCGGTCATATTGATCTTATCAGGCTACAATTCAACGCAAACCGTCATCATATTATTTCTGTGTCAGAAACATGGCTCAATGTAAATGTCTCTGATGCGACTGTGGCCTTGGACAATTACTTCTTGGTTCGTCACGATAGAGTGGGACGGATGGGTGGTGGAGTGGCATGTTACGTGCATAAGTCACTTCAGGTTAAGATCTTGGCCACCTCTAATTACGTCTGTGATAATTCACCTGAATACCTCCTTATCGAGGTACGTCTACCGGATGGTGAATCGGTGCTATTTGCGTCTATTTATCGAAGGCCTAAGGGTCTACTCTTACATGACTTTGTCGAGTCTCTAAACCGATTCTCTCATCTCTACAAAAATATTATTATTGGTGGTGACTTGAATTGTAACTTATCATTGACTAACTTCGAGGCGGATTATTTGCGTGAATTAATTTCTAGTCTATCGTTTCATATTGTTAACTCTGAGCCTACCCATCATACTGCGACTTCTGATTCTTGGCTTGATGTGCTTGTAGTGGATGATATGGACAAAATTATATCATTCACTAAATCTCAGAGTCCTTTCATTGCTGGTCATGATCTTTTGGAATTGTCCACGTCTCTCAGCTCTAATCTTAGACCAGTGTGCTCTATTTCCCGGCGTAACTACAGGGGAATTGTTGACACGGAGTTTTGTGATTACCTTGGATCCATTGCTGGCGCGGTACGGTCTGAAATCGATGGTGTGTCAGAGGACACTGATGTGGACAGATTGTGTGGAGTGCTGTCTGGTGCCTTGTTGGGGGCACTTGACACCTTTGCCCCTATTCGCAACTTTATAATCAAGAAGCCTCCTGTGCGGTGGCTGACTCCTGAATTGATTGCTCGTCTACATACTCGTGATCAGCTATATAAGCGTGCTAAACGGGCCAACAGTCTCTTAGGTTATGCTTCCTACAGACTCTTCCGAAATCATCTCAATGCTGATATCAGGCGGGCTAAGAGCGAATTTTATTATAAGTCTCTTATTGGTATTATTGACCCTGCCAAATTGTGGAGAGAACTTGCTCGACTAGGGCTTGCAAAAGCAACTCTCACCTCTCCATTACATTTCTTTTCATCTGACCAGCTGAACTTATATTATGCGTCTGTTTCCAATGCTCAGCCTATATGTCTTCATTCTGATTTTATCTCTGCCACTGCTTTGGTCTCACGACCTTTTGATCGTCCTGAGTTTGTGTTTTTCACTATCTCACCTCGGTCAGTTTTTGAGTTTTTGTCTATGCGACCTCTCCACTCTTACGCTTCTGGCTTGGATGGTCTACCGCTGTATGTTCTGCGCATTGCTTGGCCTGTTGTTTCGTCATCGCTTGTTCTTTTATTTAATCGATCGTTAGACACTTCGTCGTTCCCGTCAGAGTGGAAGAAGGCATATATTCGCCCGCTCTCAAAGATCCGAACACCACTATCCCCGTCAGATACTAGACCTATCGCGAATTTACCTGAGCTGTCTAAATTATTAGAACGAATTGTTGCTTCACAGATATTAGACTACCTAAACAAATACGACATTCTGAATCCCAGACAGTCTGCGTACCGCACAGGGTATAACACACAATCTGCGCTTTTGCGGGTTTGTAACGATATCAAGCAGGGGATTGATGAGGGACTTATTACAATTATGATACTGTTTGACTTTAGCAAGGCATTCGATACAGTCTCCCATCTGCTACTACTTATTAAGCTCAAACAGATAGGCTTCTCTGACGCTGTCTTAAACTGGATTTTCTCCTACCTAACAGGTCGTTCTCAAGCAGTTATTGATGACGAGGGCAACCTTTCTGACTGGATTTTTACTTCGTCTGGAGTCCCTCAAGGTTCTGTGCTTGGCCCTCTGTTGTTTTCTTTATATATTAATGACATTTATAGGATATTACGTTATGCATTTCACATGATTTTTGTGGATGATGTTCAGATCTATCGCCTATGTTCACCGGCTAATATTCTTCAGGCTCTGGAATTGATTACATGTGATGCCAATGCTATCTTTGATTATGCTAATACGAATGGACTAAAACTTAACCCTGCTAAATCTAAAGTTATTATTTTTGGAAGTCAAGCTTATATTAATAGCATTGATCTTGGTAGTCTTCCACCTATTATTGTGAATGATACGCCCTTACCGTATGTAAATGAGGTTAGGAATTTGGGTGTCATCTTTATGTCAAATCTTTCGTGGACGAGACATATCTCGCTGATCTCACAAAGAGTGCATTACGCGTTGAACAATTTGAAGTTCAATAAGAACTCTCTTTCTACCAATCTCAGGATTAAACTCGTCACCACCTTAATCATGCCACATATTGATCATTGTTGTCTAGTATATCATGGTTTGAGCAGTGAGTTGAATACAAAATTGCAAAGGCTCGTCAACTGTTGTATTCGGTTCATCTATGATCTTAAGCGTGACGAACATATTACACCGTATCGACGTCAGTTGAGATGGCTTTCGGTTGAAAATAGGAGATACTACTTTCTTGGATGTCAGACCTATCGCATTCTGCATATGTGTTCTCCTTCATATCTACGTGAGCTTTTTCCTCCTCCCGATCCAACACTTAGGAGATCTGACCGACTAGCTGCTTCATCCACTCAGACGTTCCATATTCCTGCTCACAGAACCGTTGCTTTCAGAAATTCCTTCCAACTTTCTTCCATATATTTCTGGCATTCTCTTCCTAGTACAATAACTTCGGCATCTTCACTTGCATCATTCAAGAGTCTACTTTTTGCGTTTTTGCTTTCGTCCCGAATCGGAGTGACGGGCTTTTGTTCTTTTGTTGTTCTTTGTTTTTGCGTACCTCCTGCGAGTATACTAGTCCCTAATTTTAAGTTGCGTTGCAATTCTTTATTAGTTTTAAGTTGCGTTAGTTGTAAGTAGCGTTAGTTTTAAGTAGCGTTGTTGTCAGTTGCTTGTAATTGACATATTGTTATTGAGTGAGAGCATGTGCTTGCTGTTATAATTTTCTTTGTATCTTTTTGCCCTGTAGCCATTGTTTGGGCATAATAAATGATCAATCAATCAATCTCTCTCTCTCTCTCTCTCTCTCTCTCTCTCTCTCTCTCCCACTTTCTCCCTCTCTCTCTCCCTCTCCGTCTCTCCCTCTCTATCTCTCTCTCTCTCTGTCTCTTCCTCTCTCTCTCTCCCTCTCTCTCTTCCTCTCTCTCTCCCTCTCCCTCTTCCTCTCCCTCTTCCTCTCCCTCTCCCTCTCCCTCTCTCTCTCTCTCTCTCTCTCTTTCTTCCCCTCTCTTCCTCTCTCTCTGGAAAATTTCGTAACCGATTTCCAAAAAGATACCGGTTCTCAAAAAGATCGGTAACGAAAAACTATACAGTTTATAGCACTCCCCGGGAAATTCTACCCCTGTTTTATATACAACTAGATTTTTCGCCCGCGCTTCGCGCGGGCTCAAAATCTATTCCCCTTTCCCCAAACTCACTCATTAATTAGGAGCACCTTTGATATTCTTTCTCCTCAAACTCTAACCTACATCTCTTTGAATTTTTTTTTTTTAAAATAAAAAATAATAGATAATATAATAGATGCAGATTAGCATATTGTCAAATATTTCAAAAACGTATAATCCCTTATATTAAAATCTTTAAATTTTATTTTTGCTCGTGCCTCGCGCGTTTTTACCCTCCGTTGATCCACCATTATTAACTCTCTTTTATTTTCTTTTTTTTTATTTTCTTTTTTTGAAATCATCGAAAAATTAGAAAAATTTGGCACTGGTTTCAAGAAAATCAATTCTTAATAAAAAATTATCCATTAATAAAAAAATAAACTTATCCTCCAAAAATTAAAAAAATTTTGACTCCTATTTCATATATAATTCTTTAAGATTTGGTTAATTAATTCCCGAAAAATTGGAAAAATTTTGTAACCGGTTCCCAAAAAATCGGTAACAAAAAATTATACACTTTATAGCAAACCCTAGGAAATTCTACCTTTATTTCATATACAATTTTTTGAAATTCGATCAATTAACTCCCGAGAAATTTGAAAAATTTTGTAACCGGTTTCCACAAAAATCGGTAACAAAAAATTATCTATAAAAATTATCCATAAAAAAAATTTAGTTTGATATCTCAAAATTTACGGAAATTGGAGCAGAAATCGGAAACCTTTTTATTATTAGCAATTTTTCTATAAACTCATCGTAGCCATCCTGAAAAAATTAGAAAATTTTGAAACCGGTTTCCAAAAAATTGATTGTGAAAAATTATACACATCTTTGCCATCCCCGAAAAATTAGAAAAATTTGGGCATTGTTTTTTAAGAAAGTAACGAAAAATTATCTTTAAAAAAATTTAGCTAATATCTCAAAATTTGAGGAAATTAGAACAATCACGTACCTACATTTTTTTAAACAAAAATCGAAAACCTTTTTAGAAAAATTGGAAAAACTTTGTAACCGGTTTCAAGAAAATCAATTCATTAATGAAAAATTATCCATTAATAAAAAATTAAACTTATCCTCCAACAATATTAAAAAAATTTTGACACGACTGCTATTTCATATATAAATCTTTAAGATTTGGTCAATTAATTCCCGAAAAATTTCAAAAAATTTGTAACCGGTTTCCAAAAAAATCGGTAACAAAAAATTATACATTTTATAGCAATTCCGGGGAAATTCTACCTTTATTTCATATGTAATTCTTTAAGATTAAATTATTTTCCGAGAAATTGGAAAAATTTTGTAACTGGTTTCCAAAAAGATCGGTAACGAAAAATAATACACTTTATATCACTCCCCAGAAAATTCTACCTCTATTTCATATACAATTGTTTGAGATTCGGTCAATTAATTTCCGAAAAATTGGAAAATTTTCTGATACCAATTTCCCCAAAAATCGGTAACGAAAAATTATACACTTTATGGCAATCCCCGGGAAATTCTACCCCTACTTCATATAATTTTTTAAGATTTGGTCAATTAATTTCCGAAAAATTGAAATAATTTTGTAACCGGCTTTCAAAAAGATCGGTAACGAAAAATTATACACTTTATAGCACTCCCCGGAAAATTCTACCCCTGTTTCATATATAATTCTTTTAAATTCAGTCAATTATTTCCCGAAAAATTAGAAGAATTAGAAAAATCGGTTTCCAGAAAATCGGTAGCAAAAAAATGGCCACGACATTTTCATCCCCGGGAAATTCTACCCCTGTTTCATATACTTTTAGTAAAAATTCGGTCCACTAACGAATGAGTAGTTCGCGTACATACAGACAGACAGACGTGACTTATATATATAGATTCTTTAAAATTTGATCAATTATTTCCCGAAAAATTTGTCAAACTTCTGATACCAGTTTCCAAAAAGATCGGTAACAAAAAATTATATACTTTATAGCACTCCCCGGAAAATTCAACCCCTATTTTATGTACAATTCTTTGACATTCAGTCATTTGGAACCGATTTCCAAAAAGATTGGTAACAAAAAATAGTACACTTTATAGCACTCCTCGGGAAATTTTACCCTTACTTCATATATAATTCTTTGAAATTTAATCAATTATTTCCTGAAAAATTGGAAAAATTCTTGGAAAAATTAAAAAAACCGGTTTCCAAAAAGATCGGTAACAAAAACTGTACACATCATGGCGCTCCTCATAAATATTCTACCCTTACTTCATATACAATTCTTTGCGATTCGGTCAATTAATTTCCAAAAAATTGGAAAAATTTCTAATACCGGCTTCCAAAAAGATCGGTAACAAAAAATTATACACTTTATAGCACTCCCCGGAAAATTCTACCCCTGTTTCATATGTAATTCTTTGAGATTCGGTCAGTTATTTTCCGAAAAATTAGAAAAAATTAGAAAAACCGGTTTCCAGAAAATCGGTAACGAAAAACTATACACATCATGGCACTTCCCGGGAAATTCTACCCCTGTTTCATATATTTTTGGTAAAAATTCGGTCCAATTAATTTCCGAAAAATTGGAAAAATTTCTAATACCAGATTCCAAAAAGATCGGTAACAAAAAATTATACACTTTATAGCACTCTCCGGAAAATTCCACCCCTGTTTCATACGTAATTCTTCGAGATTCGGTCGATTATTTCCAAAAAAATTAAAAAAATTAAAAAAATCGGTTTCCAGAAAATCGGTAGCAATAAACTATACACTTTATGGCACTCCCCGGGAAATTCTACCCCTATTTCATGTACCCTTGATAAAAATTCGGTCCACTAACGAATGAGTAGTTCGCGGATAGACAGACAAACAGTCGGGTTTTATATAATAGTATAGATATATAGATATGATTGCTCATATGGCCATATAATATTGTTTAAGATTATATTTTCCATTTCCATAATTCCATAATTATATACTCTCATATCCTCAGTCCTGTTACTCGTGTCCGAGCGTAGTGACTTCTCTTCATATACATGTGTTGCGCACGTAGATTATACACATTGTATATGGGACCTACAGTTTAACGCCAATTCTTTTAATTGGCGTAATAATATGAACTAATATATGAACAAATAAGAGGTTTCTTTTCCCGGGAGGATAATTCTTTTTAATTAATAAAAATTATTTAATTTTATTTGGCCGCGTCAAACAAAAGAAAAAGATGTATTTCTAAAATGTTAACTTATTTAAATAGAAATAATTTTAGGTTCCATCATAAATTAAGAAAATAATGTGTTTGAGATCGCGATTACATCGTAGCTTGTTCCAAGAACATTATTTAATCTATAATATATTCAAGATGTTTTTCGAACTCCGTTTTTATGTTCTTGTGCGATAGAAAAACCCACGTTGTAAACATTCTTCAGCGTGACAAACAACAACAATTGTTAACGGCCGGTCGACAATCTTTCGTCTCGAGTTGGCGCATTGCAGTGACGTAGACAGCCAATGGCCAATCGCTCGTCACAATCCGCGTCTCGCGCATGTCAGGTGCGAATCAATGTCGGGCCCCTTGGCCGCCAATCGCACAACCGCCACGTGACAACTTGAGGTCACCTCCGACGCTTTAAATTAATTGGTGACAGCCGAGAGAAAGCTCCTTTATAAAAGAGCTTGCTTCGATGGAGAAAATCTCTCGCTCGCAGTTCACCTGCAAGTATAGATAAAACCGCTTAGTACACCGCTTAGAATCACGCTTAGCTTTCGCTCGAATACGAATCTAACTTCGCTATCTCGCTTCGCAAATACGCTTTCGCTGCTTCTTGTACGCCGTACTCGCTTCTGTGCGCGCTATCTTTTACGGCTTATTCCTTTGCTGGAATTAAAACGAACTCTGTACATTTTGTATATATAAACTGTGCTTGTCTTTCTCGCGCTATCAATCGCGTATCCGCGCACTCTCGCACATAATGGTTGCGTTCGGGGAGCGCGCCATTAGCGCTATTTGCTTATTCTATCCTTGTTCTACACTTAATGAGCGATAAAGATAGAATAATGGTAATAGCGCTAATAGCGCGCTCCTCGAACGCAGCCAATGATAGTAGGTTTCTCCAAATTTAATGCTGACAGGTAAAATTAAAGTAAACTTTATTCCTTTTGCTTGCATTGATAGTAAAATTAAGTTATATTCTGTTAAAATTAAGCTTAAATGTTAAGGGAATCTTAAAGCCGTCTGTATTACCGACCAAATTCTATATCTGTCCTTGTATAGACAATGATAATAGACAAGGATAGACATGGTTATAGGTTATATTGCATTCATTACAATTAATTTTTTTTTGTAGGCTTTTATTTTTAGTTCCAATTGCACGATATTGTTCTTACATGTTGTCCCTAGGTCATGCCGGTCTAATTTTGTGGATATTTATTGTGAAATTTTTGTACAAAGCAAATATTGTCGTCACGTATACCAAAAAATATTAATTTTTTTTCGTTTTTGATATAAATTCGACCACCATGACCTAGATTTTGATGCGTACTTTAACTTCGGAGAAGGATTTTAAAATATAAATCCAATAAAAAGATATGCGTTAAGAAAAAAACCGGTATTACAGACGGCTTTAGGATCACCTTAAAGAGGAGATAATTGTTGAACAATATATCATCAGAATTGTGTGAAATCTAATGGCAAATCGGATTTTCTTTCCATAAATGTTTTTAGCAAAAAAACTCGCGTAAATTTGATCGATACACTCGCTTGTTTGCGAGCAAACATGATAGATAAATATATCGTACCCCTAGAATAATACTGTTACAACTCAAAAATTTTGATTTTGGAGTTAAACCCATAAAAAGTATGCCTAAAATGTTATCAACGTGCTACAATAGTATCACATGTTTATATTCAAAATTTGGGTAAAAGTGTCGTTAAACTTTTTAAACTGCAGGTTATGTAACAGTTTCCTGGATAAATAGTGTCATAAGTAAATTGACAATTATTAATAACAGCAGGTTTTTTCAAGAAACAGTATGTTTTATTATAACACATATCATAATTGTACCTAATTGCATTAATTATCTCATAATTTAAAAAATTGAATTATATTTGTTTTCCTTTCTCCTAAAAATTGTGACTTTTGGATGAGTTGTGACAGTATTCTTCTAGGAGTGCGATATGTGTGTGCATATCGCGTAAAGTCGATATGAATATGCTTCAGGATTTCCGGCAAGAAAAAAACTGCTAGATATATACGCGGCCCTGACTTACTTTCAAGAAATCACAGGCAAAAACCCAGTAGCTAGAGTCGACTCTAATATTTTTCCGTCGTGAGAGAAGATGTTTAACTAAATATAACCGTGACAACATTAGCCTATTAAGTAGAATCCTCTGCTCTGATGGAACTGTCCTGTTTGACCTAAGAATATAGTATGATTCGTAGTGTAATTCGTAGCGCGAAGAGACAGGTGCTCGTTAAAGGGAGATAGAAGATTTGTAGGAAACAAAAAAATCGATTTTTTTATTTTTGCAGATTATTGTAGTGTGATTGCTTAGAAATAGAATACTGTTGATTTTATTGACATTCGCAAAATTAACAAAGTTAGAGAAAATTCGAAGCAGCGAAGAAACCGGATTCACAGGTAGTGGCACGCCAACAAACGGCAATTGCTATTTCCGGAAAAAAAATTATATATAATTGTATATAAATATATATCTCTATATATATGTATATATATATAAATGAATGTATGTATGTATGTTTGTCCGCTATGCAAATCTACAGTTTTTAAATTAGAATAACCAAATTTGGTATACTATCTCATGATATTCTAACTTAGATCTAAACGTATTTTGAGAACCGCATCATTACCGATTTTTTAGGAAACCGGTCCCAAAATTTTTCTAATGTCTGTCTGTCTGTCTGTCTGACTGCAAACTACTCATTCATTAATAGACCGATTTTATGGAAGCCGGTGCCAAAATTTGTCTAATTTTTTGGGGATTGTGTCGTACTAATATATAAAATTCTTACGAGTAGTGTATGTTTGAACGTTATTAACTTAAAGACTAATCAACCAAATATTAAAGTATTATATATGAAATAGGAATAGAAAAAACTGAAAAATATAATAGAATTCAAAAAATTGCTAATAATAATAAAGGGATTACCGATTTCTATCTAAAAAAATTTACGTGATTGCTCTAATTTCCGTAAATTTTGAGATATCGAGCTAAATTTTTTTTTATGGATGAAGTATCATTAAAGGTAGGTTGGTATTGAATTTGGCGAGAATCGGTGAAAGAGTTGCCGATTTTTGCCTAAAAAGTGTATAAGTTATACATGTCATCTTATATAGATTATCATTAAAGGAAGGTTGTTTTGAATTTGGCGAGAATTGGTCAAGGGATTGCCGATTTTTGCCTAAAAAGTGTATAAGTTATACATGTCATCTTATATAGATTATCATTAAAGGAAGGTTGTTTTGAATTTGGCGAGGATCGTTGAAAAGGATACTGATTTATGCCTAAAAAATGTATAAGTTATTTGATGGATAGAGTATCATTTAAGAAAGATTGTTATTGAATTTGGCGAGGGTCATGGGTGATGTGGAAAGTTATTGAAAATATGTATTTATGAATCATATATTGGTGGATATAAGATTAGCTAGAACACAAATGTAATAACACAAATAAAGTTGTTTAAAAAAAATACGCTCGGGCAAAGCCCCGGGTAACCAGCTAGTGATTATATTTAGTGCAATTACATATATGAATTTTGTCTCTATATATGATCATATATAGGGGAGACCGGGGTTCGTTGGCACCGTTTTCACAATTTCGGGATTTGAGTTTTTATACAACTAATTATCATCCTTAAACAGTACTAATATGATAGAGAGAACCTTTCTCTACATTTTCATGCCAGGAACGCTCCTGTATACTGTATAGTTTCTTTGTAATAAGTGAAATACGAACATACTGCATTGTAGCCAACTTCCCCCGATAGTAGGGTTAAGGTGGAAGCACATAAAATTGCAGGAGCCTTGAGCAGAATGCAGAAGCCATATGCGCATGCGTTATGGTATTTGTAGAGCTCTACAGATACCACAGCGCATGCGCATATGGCTTCTGCATTCTGCTCATGGCTCCTGCAATTTTATGTGCTTTCACCTTAAGTAGTTGGCTATATGGCAAAAGTCTATGTTAAATTAATGAAAACGTAATAAAAATATAAAACGGGTAGTAGATGTATGTACTTCTTGATAAAGATTGCCTCTTTTAAAGTTATTTTGTAATGATCGAATAGCAAAATGCTGTTGCAGAAAAACAATTGTAAACTATTTTAGATGTAGCTTTCTTCAATATAAAAATATTAATATAAATGTATATCTAGCTTCTATCAGCATTGTAGGTAGCAAATCACATACTCACACAGGTCTCACGCGCGCGGCAACAACAAGTCAAGCTAAGCATGCCTTGATATGAGCCAACATACCCCATCCTTACATACGTTTGATTTCAGTCATTTTTTTACAATAAATTACTGTTGTTCCTCAAAATGACATGTCCTCTAGTGTAATAGAAACTTTTATTTTAACTAATAATACGTCACTTTGATTTATTTCTCAAGCTGAAGAGCATTAATACGATATTTTGAAACGCTCGAAAATTTAGTTGCCACCTCTTGAATCAGAATTTTCTTTTTTTCTCTGTACCTAATACTTGTTTGATTAAAATAAAACTTTAGGAAAAGTACCTATGTTATATATGAGATATTTTGTGATAACTTTTCCATTGTTTTTTCCGCTATAAATACACTATTGAAAAATTTGTGTTAAATATAAATAAACATAAATCACATGTCCCAAACGGTCCACTCCAATTTTTGTATTAATTTAACATAATATGGATGTGTTAAATGGTAACACCGATATTATGCTAAAATATTTCTACAGAAAAGAAATGTAATTCTGATCGTAATT
This sequence comes from Temnothorax longispinosus, assembly GCF_030848805.1. Lineage (NCBI taxonomy): Eukaryota > Metazoa > Arthropoda > Insecta > Hymenoptera > Formicidae > Temnothorax > Temnothorax longispinosus. The sequence continues at coordinate 9,401,668 of NC_092361.1, forward strand.
TGAAGTTAATTATGCGTACAATTAACATAACTTTTATGTTGAAGTTAAGATTGTAAGATAAAATCAACACTCTTTTTCTGGAAATTTTAACACATTTAATAAATACGTTCAAATTGTGTTACTTTAACATATTTTTAAAATTATTTTTAATTTGTTAAGTTCAATTAACATAGCAGGCATATGTTAAATCTACACATGTATGTATTGATTATTTTACACAAAAATTTCAACAAGGACCTTTTTTAACAAAACTACAAAAATTTTCCAACAGTGTAGGGTAGACCGGGGCACGTTGTCACGCGGGGCACGTTGTAACTTTGGCTTTATTTAAAAAACTAATAACCGGAGGGCAGCATCCGTCATTCCCAAAACGTGTTAGTGTATGCCCATCTTTGGTGTGTTTACAGTCTTGAGATTGCGCCAGCCGTGTTGACGTAAAATCAACTTGAAAGTTTTTTGCGACCATAAGTAAAATTTTATTGTCTAATATTCAACGTACTGGACATGAAACTTATGTTTTTTCAGAATAGACCTTTATATTATCTTAAAGTATGTACTTTTACCTACCGCGTGCAGTACCTAACCTTACGAATATCTCAAACGTGTCGGACATGAGGCTGTTTAAAGTAAAAAAATGTCCTTGGGGCACGTTGTCACGAATTTGATGGAAATCTATTGCGAATCTTCGGATGACGATAACGAATAAAAATATTTTATGTTTAATCACCGACATGATTATAAAAGAAAAAATGTTTATCAATAAGTTGCGCATTCGAGTGGAATTCTTGCCTATTTAGATGAAGACGAAAACTTCGTGCTTTTTGTACTTTTTTGAAATAAAATAAATGTTTCTGTGAAGGATTTTACTTTTTTACATTGCAGCGCACTATAATATATTGATATTTACGTTGTATACAGTTTGGATTACATTTTGCATGCAATTACATTTGATGTGACAACGTGCCCCGGTCACGGGGCACGTTGTCACAAGCGACCTGTCGTTATTTATTGTTATGTAACAACTGTAGAGTAACAATCACACAAAATTCAATACTGTCCAATTGAAGCTGAGGGTTTACTCGAAATTTTGGCATATCAAAGTACTCTTAAATATTGAATGTAAAAAATACAAAAAATATTTAAAAAAATGTGTGACAACGTGCCCCGGTCTACCCTACATAAACAGCACGCATTGCCTTTTGTGCCAACAAGCCCCGGTCTCCCCTAATTATATATAATCACTAGCTGGTTACCCGGGTTTCGCCCCGGAGGACATATATTATGTAATAAGACACGCAAATAGTCTCTCTCTTTCTCTCTCTCTCTCTCTCTCTCTCTCTCTCTTTCTCTTTCTCTCTCTCTCTAAAATGCTATAAATTGAAAAATATTACTTTTTTTATCAACTAAAGTTTAATTCCGTCGTATACAATTCTTTGAGATTCACTCAATTATTTCCTAAAAAATTGGAAAAATTTCGTAACCGATTTCCATAAAAATATCGGTTCCCAAAAATATCGGTAACGAAAAACTATACAGTTTATAGCACTCCCCAGAAAATTCTACCCTTGTTTTATGTACAATTCTTTGAGATTCCGTCATTCGGAACCGGTTTTCAAAAAGATCGGTAACAAAAAATACTACACTTTATAGCATTCCCCGGGAAATTCTACTCCTTCTTCTTCTTAAGCACCATGCCCGCTTCGGACGTTGGCGACTTCTCTTCATATACATGTGCTGCGCATGTGGATTATACACATTGTATATGGGACCTACAGTTTAACGCCGATTCCGAACGGTTATATTTAGAGAAGTTTTTCTTGGCAAGACATACTCTCGGTGGTTTGCCATTGCCTTCCGAATTTTTTTCCTAGCTCTACCGGGAATTGAACCCGGGACCTTTGCCTCAATAGACCACTGCGCTGTCTACTAGGCTATGTTCGTTTTCTCTGTTACTTCATGTATAATTTTTTGAGATTTAATTAATTAATTCCCGAAAAATTGGAAAAATTAAAAAAACCGTTTCCAAAAAGATCGGTAACAAAAACTGTACACATCATGGCGCTCCCCGTAAAATTCTACCCTTACTTTATATATAATTCTTCAAGATTCAATCAATTAATTCCCGAAAAATCGGAAAAATTAAAAAAACCGGCTTTCAAAAAAATCGGTAACAAAAAATTATACACTTTATAACACTCCCCGGAAAATTCTACCCCTGTTTGATCTATAATTCTTTGAGATTTGGTCAATTATTTCCCGAAAAATTAGAAAAATTAGAAAAACCGGTTTTCAGAAAATTGGTAACAAAAAACTATACACATAGTGGCACTCCCCGGAAAATTCTACCCCTATTTCATATACTATTGATAAAAATTTGGTTCAAGTGTTTGGGCTGGGCGTTGATGAGTCAGTCAGTGAGTCAGTCAGGACATCTTTCTTTATATATATAGATATATAATCATATATGAAGCATATAATGAGATTATATATATATATATATATATATATGTAAATATATATAATCATATATGACTATATATAGTCATTATATGTATATTGAAAAAGAACTGTTAACTTCAATAGGAATAAAACATTGATAAATTAAGTGTATATATTTTTTCAGAAGCTATAGAATCAAAAGTCATTGATAAATTAAGTGTATATATTTTTTCAGAAGCTATAGAATCAAAAGTGAAGCGATTTATCCCATACATTATAACTTGGCGCTGCTTGGCGTGAGACGCTGCCATGTCTTTTGATACCGTTCTTATACCACAGTATTAACTGTTCGTCAAATGTTTAATACGAGAAACAAATCCTATCGGATGCCATCTATCGGATAATACAAATTTAAAAGTGTAATAAATATAATGCACATGTGTTGTGTTTATATATGGATATATGTAATCAACGTGGCATGTAATCATACATGCTTTTATATATAATTTATATATAAATTATAAGAACTCATATATAATCATGTTAAATTGTATATGAAACATTATATGTATATAGGGGAGACCGAGGCAAATTTGACACGATTTTTTTAAAGGCAATTTTCAACAATTAAATAAAATTTTCAAGCAAATTTAATGGTACACATTTAAAGAGTGTTCCTTCAGGTACAAAATTGCTTAAGGAAGTTTTGCTGTACACTGACCGGCAGGAATGCCTGGACATTTTGATATGTATATGACATATATGTACATGTATATGTATATGTATTATGTCCAGGCATTCCTGCCGGTAGAGTGTACGTCGCTTAGTTTCGCCCCCAAGAAAGGAAAAGTGACACAAAAACAAATTTTCAAATTGAAAAATGCCGGGGCAAACTCGACACTTTGCCTGATCGACACAATTTGATCTGGAACTTATTTTTTATTGTCTGAAACTAAACATACATTGTTTATCGTGTATTTAAAAAGTACAAAAATTCAGAATTAAGTAAAACAATCATTGGAAATAATGAGAACAAAAATTGTTGAACATTCAATTATTTTCATCTAAACTCATGTCTGGAAAACAATTTATGCAAGTAAATTCGCGATTAGACGTACGCACACATTTGTCATGGGCCATATAGCTGCATGACAAGCATTGTTTGTTATTGGGAGCCAATAAAACGGCGTGGTGTTGACTTTGCCCCGAACGCCGTTTTTTACTTTTGTCACACTGAAAATATAAAAAATTTGAAAATATGCAAAAACTATTATCGGATTCGTATAGAGTATTGAATTTCCCATCAAAATCACTTACCGGTAGATTCGCAAGAGTAAAGCTCGATGAAAGAGTAGTCGAGAGATCAGAAAGATTACTTTTCACCATCAAAAATGCTTATGTTTGCTTAAAATTACACCATAACTCAGAATGTCACCAAATTTCGTTGATAATACTATAAAGATCCATTTACAGTAGGAAAGGCAAGTTTCTGCGATAGATTTAAATTGGCAAAAAGCCTAGTGTCAAGTTTGCCCCGGTGTCGAATTTACTCCGGTCTCTCCTATTTAAATATATTTTAATCGCTTATATAATTATATATAGTCATATATAATCATATATGATATCATATATAAGTACGGAAATTTTGCTTTTTATATATAACGCTACATGAAATTATATATAATCATATAAAGTTATATATATTTCCATATGAATCTTACATGTATCCATACATGAGTGCATATATGATCCATTGTTCATATCTAGTTATATTTGGAATTTTACAACCAATTCTACTAAATATACTGTAACTTTTTTGTTATTCGACTGTTTATTACATATTAATAAGCACCATTATTCTGCTTTTTAAATTATTTGTTAAATATTAAAAAATTCTTCTAAATATCTGTCGTAATCAAATAAAATTATATGCAACTTTATTGATTATCAGTATTATTAATTAATTTGAATAATTGTAGAACACCGTCGCATTTATACACACCTGTTGATTTTGCACGAACAGCGTAATCGCGTTACTTCTTGAAAATTAAATTGCTGATGCGTTATTAAATGGCCATACTAATATTCTATCCGCGAGAGAAAGCTCTACCGCAATTCAATTGCCATGCCTACGAAATCTAGCGCTGTAGTATTTTATTGCTAAATTTTTTTGCAATTTTGTCTGTAAATTGAATTTCGATTTTATTGCTGCGTGGAGAACAGCTCAATGCGCATGACATGGATAGATTATTTTCGCTGATATCTCTTGCTTTGATGCACATTATATTTATTTATTGTTTAAACTTTCTGTTTTTGTTTTATTGTGCCGAGTCAAAATGTGCCAAACTGATTGAAATGATATTGCGACAGACAACAATAGTTCTATTGCGTTAAGAAATTTTTTGTTTTCAAAAATGGTCGAATTTTCGATTTTTTGCTATTCTTTCTTATAGGGATCTCTCTTAAGGGGATCCTATAGCGAAGGCCGAACTTCCTCGATGTCGATAATGTCAACATTTCTAATCCTGTTTTTTATGTCATCGGCCTATATCAGTCCTTGTCCAACTATAGATATCTGTCCTTGTCCGATCGCTGCGCCATCTCTTGCTACACGCAATACTGCTTATCCTATCAACCTGCATGTGCTTTTACACATATAAAAGTAAAAAGCATGCAATTTTTTTTCTAGACTTTTATCTCAGTTGTATGTATGTATGTATGTATACTTTATTTCATTTCCCGTAGGGTTCAAAAAGCGTTTTTTTAAAGGAACGATCCCAAACCTTTTACAAATACATAACACATAAATTTTTTCCAACACAAATCTTAACCTGCATCCTTATCCTAAATACATAATACATAATTTATCCTCTCGCGTCCTGGCCATGTTGCGGCCCTTTACAATCTCAACCCTCTCTCCCTTCCTTGTTCTCTACCCTTTCACCCTTTACCTCGCCATCCCATTCCCCTCGGCCTCCCTTCCTATCTTACTCTTTTTTCCATTCCTCCCTCTCCCCGTCCCATCTCCACTCTCCATCGTCCATCCAAATCCTCCCATCCGCAATCCTAACCTTCCCTCCCTTCGTCCTCTCATCCCTCGCCCTCTTCACAATTCTCCTCCTCGCTCCCACCGTGCGTTTACGTGTGTGTGTGTGTACATATCTTATCCTACACAAATCTTAACCTACATCCTTATCCTAAATACATAATTCACCTCCCCGCGTCTTGGCCATGTTGCGGCCCTTTACAATCTCATACCCTCCCTCCTTTTCTCGTCCTCTACCCTTCCACCCTTTACCTTACCACCCTATACCCCTTAGCCCCCCTTCCTATCTTACTCTTTCTCCCATTTCTCCCTCTCCCCGTCCCATCTCCACTCTCCATCATTTATCCAAATCCTCCCATTCGCAGTCCTAACCTTCCCTCCCTTCGCCCTCTCCTCCCTCACTTTCTCCACAGTCCTCCCCCTAACTTATCCCCCATCCTATTTAAGACCCTAAGCCGGTCCTCCGATCGCTCCGTTTCCCCGCTCTCCTCTCTGCTCTCTCTTCTCTCCCCTTTCTCTCCCTCTTTACCTTGCACCACCCTCTCGTCGTTCTTTCCGCCTGCGCTACTTCCTCTTCTCCCTTCCTTCGTCGTACCGTAACCAACACACCTTCTTCTTCTTCTCTCTCCTCTATGTAATTGTACTCTTTTTCGCTACTCTTCTCTCGTTCTGCGTTTGGGATGCCTCAGAACAACGCGTACACTTACTCACGCCTCTTGCTCTTGCAATCTGATGGCACGCGTCTTGCCTCGATCGCCACTCCGTACCGGCATCTCTCTACCGACCCATTCCATCGATCCTCCTGTCGATCCAGCAGCGCCCGCTTCCCCTCTTTATCGACTCGCTCAATCCCCGGTCGAAACCTCCCCATCGGTACCTCACCTCACCATTTTACCAACTCGCCTGTTTCGCCGGATCCCATGCTTTCTTCTGGCCCTTCAAGTCTGCTCACTCCCACGGCCGCCCCGGCGCCGCGGCGCCTTCACGCCGCCACGCCTGGCAGGTAAGCATCCTCGCTTTCCTCTCTTCTCCTCTCTTTCCTCTCTCCTCTCTTATAATAAAATTATAATATTACAAAGAATTATTTTAATCACAAGAAATTAAAGAGGTAACAGTATAAAATAAAATATTTAATTAAAATAAAATAAATTTTTTTTATAAAAAAACTTGGCGCTGCTTTTTTACTCCTGTTGCATTCTTCCCTAAATTATGTATATATTCCCTATTTACTGTTTTTTTATTCAATCAAAAATTTTAGTATTTTATTAAATTTCGTCTAGCAGCGCCAAGTTTTTTTAGAAAAAAAATTCATTTTGTTTTGATTAAATATTTTTATTTTATACCGTTACGTCTTTAATTCCTAGTGATTAAAATGATTTTTTGTAATATTATAATTTTATTAAGAAGAATTAAAGCTACTACCACTTGGGTTGGAATAGAAAGACCCTTGAATGGGAACATAAAGATATGTACCACTTGGGTTTTATTTTTTAAAAGTAGTTGCACAACAATTATTTTTCAAGAGAATATGTATATATTCTCTTTGCAATTGGCGCACATTTAAAGATTTTACATCTTTTTTTGAAATACATATCACTTGAGTTGAGTTAGGTAACGCAATTTTGTGATATAATAATTTTGTTAAAGAGAAGTAAAGCTACTACCACTTAAGTTGGATTTTTGGATTTACAACATTGCGCGTGTACTTGGCGCCTTTTTTACCTTTTTTAAAAAAGGTAATTTTATACTGATATAAATATACATCAGTTTCTCGCTCCCTCACTCTCTCACTCGCTTACGCTCTCAATGCGTCTGCTAGGCTTGATCGCCAGCGCATTTTTACGTCAGAAATTGCAACCGTATAGGTACACTGAGAGCCGAAAAACAGTAAGTCTTTGAATTTTTGTTCATTCTCAACTTTTAATCTCAATACACGGATGCTTACTTTAAAAAAAGTAATGTTTGCTGAAAAACACAGTAATATCTAAAGATTAAGATTGTAAGCGATACTGTCTGAAATAATAGAAAAGAAATAATTACTGAAAAGTTCCATTATTCAATCATGTGCGATTCTGTAACCATTACTGTTGTCTCTCGATATTCGTTCTATTGTGCGAGTTCAGAGCAGTTCAGACTGTTCATGAGATATATGAGATTCATAATAGTTATTGTAGAATAGATTGTTAGCTCAGCGTTAGCGTATTAGGCTGTAATTCCGGAATCTTAGGTTCGAATCCTGTCTGCCGTCAATGTGTTTTCAAAAATTGTAAAACAGTGCGTAATTTTAATGAATAAAATAGAATATATGCGAAATCACGAATACAAATTAAACTATACAGATATTAGAAAAAAATAAAAACTATTTGAAATAAAAAAAGAATCTTTTTTTTTTTCGTTAAAATATAGTACCGGAATTATTACTAGTCTTTATCGTAATGGTTACTGTGAAATCCGTACTGGTTACTGGGAGAATGTTTATTGTAGTAGTGCGTAATGGTTACTGTAAAAAAAAATTAACAAGCACAGTAACAACTGTGCCGCAATTAACACGTAGAACTACGTCTATTAGAATAGAACATAACCAACGAAGAGCGAAAACATTTAACAACCAACGAAGAGGTCGCACTATCCAAAATTCCCAATATTAAAAAATTTTCGAAAAATCGATGAAGTATCAAGAGAACATAACCAACGATGAGCGAAAACATTTAGCTTACATCGAAATCTTTCAAAAACTATATAATAAAGTATATTTTCCTTTAATACTTTTCGAGAACAAACCCATATCGAAAAATTAACCACGAAAACATTTAGCTTACATCGAGAGCTTTCAAAAACTATATAATAAAGTATATTTTTCTTTAATACTTTTCGAGAAAAAGAAAACGTTGCATGAAAACGTTGCAAGAAAACGTTGCAGTCATACCCCCATACCCCCCGAGAAAGACGTAGTTCTACGTCAAAAGATTAAAAGTTGAGAGTGAGCAAAAATACGGGAATTATTACTGTTTTATGTCACACGTGCATGGAAAGTGGCCCATTACGCACGCGACGCGTGCGTGATAGACCACTTTCCACGCACTTGCAACATAAAATAGGGTGTGTAACACGTGTGTTAAGTTGAAAATTGGACGTGCGGGTGATCGCACTCACCTCCGGCTCGTGCGTCCATTCCGCACGTCCAATTTCCATCTTACAGCACTTGTTACACAAATAACTATTTCGGCTCTCACAATCAGTGTACCTACAAGAAAATCATATATAGATATAGGACATACACTAAAAATCCGTGCGTTCGCGTAAATATACTCGGTAGTGTCTCACGCTGCGCGTGTACTTGGCGCGAGACACTACCGCGTCTCTTGGTATTGTCGTCAATGACTCTATGTGCCCAAATTTTTAATTCTTTTTCATTTTTGAGGTAAAATCGACTCTAGCTCTCTACATTTTTGTGCACCGCACTTTAATTCTGTAAAAGAATTTTGCAATTCCGTAAAGCCAATTAAAAGTTGTATGCTTTTAACTAAATGTCGGTAATTACTGCTACTATAGGATTTCCGTTAAAAATGTGTTTTTAGAAAAATTTATAAAAATTTTAAAAATTAACGCCTTTTTATCATAACCAGGCAAAACGTATTAGGTGTCAATTTTAACCACGAGATCTCTCTACAAAACTTTTTATGAGAAGTGTTAAAACCAATATACAATATCGCTCAAAAGTTTGGAAGCATTACCTTCTTAAGAAAAACAACGGTGGTGCCAATACTTAAAAAAAAATGTATGAGAAACTTTACTGTGTTTTAACTATTGAACACAGTATTATTTGTTTCTAATCATTTTTCAAGGAAAAATTTTATTTAAAGAATTTTATTGGCACCGTTGTTGTTTTTCTTAAGATGGTAGTGCTTCCAAACTTTTAAACGGCAATGTATAAAGATTATGTATGTATAAGTTTATTTGTGTCCTCTTAGGGTGTATGTATAAAGATTAATTAAATGAAAATTTATTAGAAAGATGCTTGGGAGAACATACGCAAAACAATAACGACAATTTTAATGCTCTTATTTGACTTAAGCTTGTAGGGTATTGTGGAACTATCAAGATCGCTACTTACAAGATTGTAATTTTTTATGAATAATATAATGCTTAGGTTTAATTATTAGATAAAAAATTAAGAGAATTTCGTTTTTAACAATTTTAACAATACATTTGACAAAGATTCTCCGATGCCTAGTGACGATACTCGAACACATTTAAGTAAGAAGAATGACTCGTCATCAAAAGATTACAAGATTAAAATCAGTTCTTTAAATAAGTGAAAGAATTACCTACAGTACCTACTGCATGATCCAGGAATAACTAAATACATAAGAGTTTATAAAAGAAATACACACACACACACACATACACACACGCACGCACGCACGCACACATATATAGAGGAGGGAAGAAGGGAGGGAGAAGGGAGGGAGGGAGGGAGAAAGGGAGAGGGAGAGAGAGAGAGAGAGAGAGAGAGAGAGAGAGAGAGAAGTGCAAGCAAATAAGCGTAAAACAAGTATATTCGTAGCTGGTGTCGAGTTCTGCTCCATCATAAAGTTATAACTTGCTTTTTTCGAAATGACTGATTGGCTTCTACTTTTTCATATGTTATTAATATATTCTATCTAGAGAATAAGCCTCGGCCAGCGATAAATGTCATTTGTTTTAATTTGGGGTTGGTTTCATAGTTGCGTTAAGCTAAAGAAGAGTAATAGAAAAATAAAAAAATAGCGTTTTGCAGTCAAAACCCTATATTTTTTAATTATTCCCTTTACTTCAAGAAGAATTTCTTTATGGAGCTGCAGAGTATCAAAGATTTTAAGAAAATATTTTAAATAATTTAAAAAATAAATGTATTCTCTTCCGGGGCACAGAACTAGAAAAATACAAATTTTCAAAAATAACCGAAAGCATGTTAAAGTATCTACAAACTTTATGCTTCAAATTGCTTTCTTAATTTTTTGTTTTTAATGATTTCTTGTAAACAAATGTTGAGTTTTAGCGGTTTAAAAATTGGACAGTTTTGAGCGTTTGGAAAGTGTTCCCTATTTTTTGTTGAGTAGTGTAGTATCAAATATTTGCATGGAAAGTAGGAAACTATTATATGATTATGCTAAAAAGCCTTGATATTGAACAGAATAATTTATTGCTTTCTGTTAGCGAAATTTTCGACCTTTATTTACGTTCGAACGATTTATATTGAAATGAAGAAGGTGGCAGGCAGCAGGTGTTAAATTCAATCGCATGCAGAAAACGCGCAGAGTGTGATATTGCAGTATGATCCATATACACGCGACAATGTAAAAAACTTTCCTTTTATTTTATTTCAGTGCATGTTAAAATTAGAGTAAAAGGTGACACGTATAGGTGTCTGCGAGCGATGTTTGCAGTTTGAGAGATGGGTTTTTATACTATCTATTTCGTATTATCGTCCTACTTTATTTATATCACATTATCCAGTATAAAAGTCTGAATAACGAATCTAATCTTCGGATTACTATTATGAGAATTCAACTATTGTCGGAATATAAGATTTCGCTATTGTCGACCTATATCGATCCTGATCGATGTTTAACTTTTTAGATACCTCTCGCTAATCACTTTCGCTTCCGACATCAATACGAGATATTGCCCACAACCGTCAAATAAATCCGCCTATCAAATTAAAGTAGGGGACGGTTTAATTTACCTGCCTCCCAAGAGTCCGCGGCTCAATTATAAGAAGTCAGAGCTCTCCTCGTTTGCGTCGCTTGTGGAACTGCTCAAAATTTACACGCAAAATACGCAACACTAACTGTATTATTAACGTCGCACTTGACTATCACTATAATTGAAAAGGTTTTTTCTTTAAAGTGGCGAGAATATCAAATCGCGGTAACAATCAAACTTTCTCGGAAGCTAAATAGTACCAACAAGTCTCGATATATAGATATTTTTGCAAAACGATTTGATGATAACAATCTTCTTTAGGACCTCGCCTACGTTTTTGCCAAATATTCTATGTATTTCGAGCTTCACTCGAAATGGCCGAAAAGCTGATTTCTACGGCACGTTCCCGACATTATGTATTTTCTAAATGAGATCACGTGGTAAACTATTTCTTCGAATCTCTTCCATCAAGCAGGATCACTGTGCTACACATTTTCTACGCTTTTATTTATACTTCTAACCACGGACTTTCATACTCTACGGCGTTCTGATATGATGTGGACATCTCTAATATAACTAGCAATTAATACACTGGACTGCGATGAGCCATTGTCACAAGTTATGATATATACTCTATCTTTTACGAGATTTATTTCGCTATACTTTTTTTCCATGCTGTAGGATACTTTACTTACGGCAAGGCAATAATAGCTAACTTTTGACTGACTTCAAAAGAAAGTTCTCAATTCGGCGGGTATGTATGTGGATATGTCCACGATTTTCTCTAAAACTACTGGACGGATTTGGATGCGGTTTTCACTGTCTTATAGAGCAATCCTTCAGGAAGGTTTTAGTACTTATATAAAATATTGCGTTAGAACATCAGAGTACGCAGTAAGGAAATATGTAATAATAATTACAAGCAAATAATGAATTATTATTTTTAATTTATATTAATTGAAAAATGCACTAAAAACGCACTAAAAAAGTATAAAATAAAAAAAAAATTTTTTTTAAAATATGAAAAAATCGGCAATATAGCGATTGATCCTTAAAGTAGGATAGTTAATAAGGTGAATTTTTTCAGATTTTTTTAGAACACTAAAGTATTTTTTAGGCGTCGGACACGAGTGACCCGACGTTACCCGTTACAGGTGCCGAAAAAGACGTTACACACGAAGGGTTAAGTATGTTGTAAATCATGAATCACGAAAATTTTGTTTCAAATTTCAAAAAAAATTGTGCAAGTACAAACTTGAACATTGCTTTCTCATAGTTTTTAAGTGTGCAAGTAGAAACTTGCACATGGCTTCCTCATAGTTTTTTAGTGTGCAAGTAGAAACTTGCACATTGCTTCCTCATAGTTTTTAAATGTGCAAGTAGAAACTTGTACATTGCTTTCTCATAGTTTTTAAGTGAGCAAGTAGAAACTTGTGTGTGTGCACATTGCTTTCTTATAGTTTTTAAGTGTGCAAGTAAAAACCTGCACATTGCTTCCTCTATGAAGAAGCCTGTTTTTGTATGCATAATTATTAGTAGATATTTATTAATTTGGATTCCTCATAGAGGAAGCAATGCAGGTTTCTACTTGCACACTTAAAAACTATAAGAAAGCAATGTGCACACAAGTTTCTACTTGCTCACTTAAAAACTATGAGAAAGCAATGTACAAGTTTCTACTTGCACATTTAAAAACTATAAGGAAGCCATGTGCAAGTTTCTACTTGCACACTTAAAAACTATGAGGAAGCAATGTGCAAGTTTCTACTTGCACAATTTTTTTTATGGATAGAGTATCATTAAAGATAGATTGGTGTTGAATATTTGGCAACAATCGGTGAAGGGGTTACCAATTTTTGCCTAAAAAGTGTACAAATCATACATGTAATCTTATATATAAGGTATCATTAAAGGGAGGTTGTTTTGAATTTGGCGGAGATTAGTGAAAGGGTTACCGATTTCTGCCTAAAAAATGTATAGGGTAGACCGAGGCAAATCGGATTACTAATTAGGATGATAAAATAGCTCGTTTAAAATAAAACACTAACAAGAATTGTCTTAAAACTTATATTAATCCGATTCGCTTCAATCTACCTTAAGTTATTTGATGTGTGGATAGCCGATCCTCAAAACCGATCCTCAAAAAATTTAAATTCGACGTTTTCGAACATAAGCAACACATTGGCATCGAAAACTCAAAAAACAATTTTTACTTCGGTCTTTTCTACCCCTATTTTATATATAATTCTTTTAAATTCAGTTGATTAAACTTAGCTTTATATGCGATCCAAATTATGGACCTCTGATCGCGTATAAAGCTGGGTCTAATCAACCAATGGCATCGAAAACTCAAAAAACAATTTTTACTTCGGTCTTTCCTACCCCTATTTCATATATAATTCTTTTAAATTCGGTTGATTAAATTTAGCTTTATATACGATCAAAATTATAGACCTTTGATCGCGTATAAAGCTGGATCTAATCAACCAAATCTTAAAAAATTATATATGAAATAGGGGTAGAAAAGACTAAAAAATATAATAAAATTAGAAATATATCGATATCTCCAAATTTGCGAAAGTTAGAGCAACTACGGACATTTCTAAAAAAATTCAAAATTTTTTAAAAAAAATACCCTTTTACCGATCATTGCGAAATTCAATTTTCCTTGAATGATACTCTATCGATTAAAAAAAAACAGCCCAATATCTCAATATTTACGGAAGTTAGAGCAACCACAGACATTAAATCTGCACATACACACACACATACACACATACGGACATTTTTTTAGGCGATATTTCAACGTTTTACAACAATCTGAACATATTGGCAGAAAAAACTCAAAAACCAATCTCTTCGTTGGTTTCTTCTACCCCTATTTCATATATAATTTTTTTTAAATTTGGTTGATTAAACCCAACTTAAACGTAATCGAAGGTTCATATACGAAATTCACGAAAACAAAGCTTCCTCTATGAGGAAGCAACTCTATGAGGAAGCAAAAGTTCTAAAGAAACAAATGAAATGTTAAAGTTTGTTTATGATGATTCTTAAGACAATTTTAAACGATTTCATCCATCATCATGACAACGTTTCGTGTCACACATCGCTCTATCCATACAGCAATTTTTATTAAATAAAAATATTACAGTGTGTCTCCATCCACCGTATTCACCATGCAGATTTGGGTTTGCGCGACTTCTGACTCTTTTTCAAAGTGAAATTGACCAATTGAGAAATAAACATTTTGAATAAATTCCAGTGAGGCAGCCACGACAGTGCAACTAAAGAAACTCACAAAAGAGGACTTTTAATACTTGCTAAGAAAATAGCAAAAACGATGGAATAAGCGTGTTAGAAGTGAGAGGGAGTATTTTGAAAAAGACTAATTGTAATTTGTATTTTTCTGTAATAATTTTTTTATTTAAATGTTTACCGCATTTTTTACCACATGTCATACATAAAATATGGTTTTGATTAGATTTGATTCCATCATATAAGTACTACATATCATACTATTATATATATATTATATATATTATATAAAACCCGACTGTTTGTCTGTCCGTCTGTCCGTCTGTCCGTCTGTCTGTCCGCGAACTACTCATTCGTTAGTAGACCGAATTTTTACTAAAAGTGTATGAAACAGGGGTAGAATTTCCCGGGAAGTGCCATGATGTGTATAGTTTTTCATTACCAATTTTCTGAAAACCGGTTTTTCTAATTTTTTCAAATTTTTGGGAATGAAAAACTATACACATCATGGCACTTCCCGGGAAATTCTACCCCTGTTTCATACACTTTTGGCAAAAATTCGGTCCACTAACGAATGAGTAGTTCGCGGACAGACAGACGGACAGACAAACAGTCGGGTTTTATATAATAGTATGATAGGGGTAGAATTTTCCGGGGAGTGCTATAAAGTGTATAATTTTTTGTTACCGATTTTTTTGGAAGCCGGTATTGGAAGCCGAATTTCAAAGTATTGTATATAAAGTAGGGGTAGAATTTTCCGGGGAGTGCTATAAAGTATATAATTTTTTGTTACCGATCTTTTTTAAACCGGTATAGCAAGTAAATAAATTAGAATTGTTTTTAAAATAATCTTCAATAATCTTCATCAATAAATTATATCATAATTTAAAATAAATGTCGAAAATGTTTTATTGTTCACTAAATCAGAAACATTCACTTCGCCAGTAAATGATTAACGATAAGGATTTTTTATTCGACACTTAACTCTGGCTATCTTTATTAATTATAATCTTTACAGTAATTTTTAAAGAAAGAAGATACTTATATACATATATTAGCATCAAAGTTACATTGATTGAGAATGACCAAAACCAGTGATCGAAATGTCATAACGATTATACTGAATGAAGATAGCCGATCGAATAAAAAATCCTTATTGTTATCGTTTAATTACTATGTTCAAAAATTCTGATAAAAATTATATTGTTGTAGAAAAATACAAAAATTTTTTTATATATCTATTATTATTTTATATATGTATGTTTTTGCTTTTTCATTCTTTCCCTTAATTACATTGCTATGAAATACATGAAAAAATCTCGTTATGCAAATTAAACTATAATATCAAAAATTGTCAGTACCAGCGTACTGAGATACTGTAACTGAAATACTGGAAATATTTCATGATATGTTTAATGTACCAACAATATATCAGTGCATAATCATCTGTTATCCGGGAAGCTTACACTATATTTCCATTGCGTACGCGATTGGTATTGTAATCACTAACTATTGCACATGTATCATCTTTTAATAATGCGTACGCCAATATAACAACATTAACAACATATCTCGCCGCGTTAAAACAAGATTAATACTCGACTATTATAGCGTCTCGATATTCACATGCGAGATGAGACCGACAATTAAATTCTCTACTAAGTTGAAATAAAACACTCGCGTAATAGACATCGTACTTAATTATTATTTCTTCACTTTGTCTTTACCAAGAAAAACTTTATTTTTTTAACAAAACTAATCTTTTTAACAATTGCGAGAAATACTTCTGTTGAGAGTTGTTAGTTTATCGAAAAAATTACATGACGTAAAACTGCGACGATATCAAAGTCTTCTTTCAGCCGGGAGACGTGACCCGGATCTTCAGTATGTAATTAGATTTAAAAGCCTGCGCCAGGAGTAAAAGCGCTAAGCTTCGGTTAAAAAAACCCTTAGAGAAGATAACAAGCGACACCTTTTTATAATATGTTCCGTAAAGAGATATACAATTTTATGGAAAAGAAAAAGATATAGTTACACTCGTGCAATGCTGTTTATTGAATAAATATATATTTATATAAAATAGCAATAGTACCGATAATTCTGTTCAAATTTAACCATATTTGACCTATATATATATGTGTACATATATATGTATATATATATATATATATATATTTATATTTACATGTAAATCTTATACACTTTTTAAGCAGAAATTGGTAATTCCTTCACCAATCCTCGCCAAATTGAAGAAAAAACTGAAAAATATAACAGAATTAGAAATAACCCAATATTTCAAAATTTGCGGAAGTTAAAGCTACAGGCATTTCTCAAAAATTCAAAATTTTGTATAAAAAAAAAATTTTGCCGATTATTGCCAAATTCAATACTAACCTTCTTTTAATGATACTCTATATAAAATTACATGTATAACTTATACATGCAATTTTTTAAGCAAAAATCGGTAATTCTTTCACCAATCCTCACCAAATTCAATACCTTTCTTAAATGATATTCTATTTATCAAATAACTTACACATTTTTTAAGCAGAAATCGGTAACCCTATCATCGATCCTCGCAAAATTCAATAATAATCTTCCTTTAAAATGATACTCTATCCATCAAATAACTTAGGGTAGACCGAGGCGAATTGGATCAATAAGTTTTAAGACAGTTTTCGTTAATGTTTTATTTCAAACAAGCTATTTTCTCTCGCACCCCCCCCCCCCGGCGGGTGTGTGTGTGTGTGCGCCCTTTCTTTCTTAATCTATCTTTCTATCTCTCTATCTATCTCTCTATCTCTCTATCTCATCTATACATATATATAAAATAGAATGTATGTATGTATGTATGTATGTATGTTCTTTATACACTCTTAAACTATTCGACCGAATTTTTACCAAAAGTATATAAAATAAGGGTAGAATTTTCCAGGGAGTGTTATAGAGTGTATAGTTTTTCGTTACCGATTTTTTTGGGAATCGGTATCCGAAATTTTTCCAATTTTTCGGGAAATAATTGACCGAATTTTAAAGAATTATATATGAATCAGGGGTAGAATTTCCCGGGGAGTGCTATAAACTGTAGTTTTTTGTTACCGATCTTTTTAGGAATCGATATCCGAAATTTTTCTAATTTTTCGGGAAATAATTAACCGAATCTTAAAGAATTGTATATAAAACTAGCTGGTTACCCGGGCTTCGCCCCGGAGGACATGAGTAATAATACACGCAAATAATCTCTCTCTCTCTCTCTCTCTCTCTCTCTCTCTCTTTCTCTCGCTCCCTCTCCCTCTCTCTTTCCCTCTCCCTCTCATGAAAAATTGGATTATTTTACACACATATTTTAACAAAATTTTGGCATCATTTTTTTTGTGTAAATTATTTCTTGGAAATTTTTCTTTTCATTTATCCAAATTTTTAATGATAATCTTATTTATATAAAAATCGAATAAGTTGTTTCTCTCGTTTTAACTGCAGGTTATTGCAAGAAAACTCCAATAACTTTTCTATCACTCGCGACAGTCGCGAAAGCCACGAATTGAAGTGACTGTTCACATATAATATGTGAAATAAACAACTTATCCTACATAAAAAAATAAATTGTTATCGAAAAATAATACACATCGTGGCAATTAAACCCATCCTCGAAAAATTAATAAAATTTTTGAAAGATCTGTAACGAAAAACTAATACAGTTTATAACACTTCCCGAGAAATTCTACCTCTGTTTTATATACAATTCTTTAAGATTCGATCAATTATTTCCCGAAAAATTTAAAAAATTTCTGATAACAATTTCCAAAAAAATCGGTAACGAAAAATTATACACTTTATATCACAAAATTCAATTCTTTGAAATTCGGTCAATTAATTCCCGAAAAATTGGAAAAATTTTGGTACCAGTTTCCAAAAATCGGAACGATTTCGGAAACGAAAAATTATACACTTTATATCACTCCCCGGAAAATTCTATCCCTGTTTCATATATAATTCTTTGAGATTCGGTCAATTATTTCGCGTAAAAATTAAAAGAATTAAAAAAACCGGTTTCCAGAAGATCGGTAACGAAAAACTATACACTCTATAGCACTCCCCGGAAAATTCTACCCCTATTTTATATGGTTCTAATACAAATTCGGTCCAATAGTTTTTAAGTTAAAAACGTTCAAACATACACCACTTGTAAGAATTAAAAAAATTAAAAAAATGGGTTTCCAGAAAATAGATAACGAAAAACTATACACTCTATAGCACTCGCCGGAAAATTCTACCCCTATTTTATATGGTTCTAATATAAATTCGGTCCAATAGTTTTTAAGTTAATAACGTTTTTTTTTTATTTTTCTAATTCTTACGGGTGTGGTGTATGTTTGAACGTTTTTAACTTAAAAACTATTGGACCGAATTTGTATTAAAACCATATAAAATAGGGGTAGAATTTTCCTGTTTGCCTGAGTCACTCTAAGCATCAACATAACATATTTATACAGGATAACAATATCATATATACGCCAAAAGAACTCCCGACGAGTCGGATCGCGTCGATGTTGAGGGAAATATAATTATACAGTTACAAAGTTATCTTAAAAAAAGTTTAGGATATTCCCGCACTTTCTCTATATATTTAAAGGATGGCAATATGGGATATTGTCATTTTTATGAAAGGGATTTATCAGGAAATTTTTAAAAAGACGATTATTGGGGAGTTTATAATTAAATTAATTAAGTAGATGCAAACGCAACATTATTTTGCACTCTGAATAAAATGCCAATCCATCAAAATCGTCTTGTTAAGTGTATACCGTAAATTAAGAGAGTACCTCTGTACCTATAAGTAAACGTCAGAGAAATTTACAATTATACAAAATCTTTTAAAGAAGAAAAAATATACAAGTACATAAAAACATATGTATATGCATTATTAAGTAAAAACTTAGCAGTTTAAAAATAGATATAAAATCAGTTAATTAGCCAAGTACTATTAACAATAAGACAAATGTTTCTGAGATAGAGGTGCACGAGGTGTAAGACGAGAAAAATGAGCCTCAGCCAAATGTAAATTTCTTCCTAAATGTACATGGTATCAGAAAATTTTGTTTTATTCATTAAAATTATTTTGTTAATAACTTTTTAATATAGACCAAATGACGGCTGAAACCTTTTGAAGGTTATTCAAGAGGGTGACCTCTATAATATATGTCAAGGTAAAGGAACTGAGTCATAGGATAGGAGGTGAGTCCATTATATTTCATATCTAGTTTTTTGAGCTGTTAGGTTTTTATTTAATGATGCATACATATTTAGATATTTTTTATAAACTTTTTTAAAGTTTTTTTTTAGTAATCTCATTGCTTTTCGTAAATTTAACAATAATTACAATAATATAAAATTTTGTAAAAGTTGTTTTCTTAGAATTTCACTGCTTTTTGTAGAAATTAAGAAATTATATATATTTAGGTACAAATTTTATTATATAACATTGAGAAACAAAAAAGTCGAAGAACGAGAAAGACGATGGAGACGAGAGACAAGAGAGATGGGAGATTGGTGATGAGAGAGACGAAGGGTAAGAGACATGAGAAACAAGAGAAATGAGTAAAACGAAAAACTAGGAAAATAAGAATGGGAGAAATGATGGAAACGAGAGCCAAGGGAGACGAGAGACGAAAGAGACGAGAGAGACGAGAAAAGAAGGTCTTGAGAAATGAAAAAAACGAGAAACTGGAGAGACCAGAAGAAACAAAAAAGATGAGAAACGAGAGAGACGGGAGACAAAAAGAACGAGAGACGAGAAAGATGAGGGACAATCTATAAATAGTCAATTTGTTAATATTAATTAAAGATGCATGGCATTCGGTGCAGTTACTACTGTATCATTTTTAATATGACTTGGTAGATAGTTTTCTTATATGATGTTGATGCAAATTTTTTGACTGCAATCAGTACGTTTAAGCTTGAGACAGTTAATTCATAGATCTCGAAATCTTGCTGTCAAAAGTACTTGTATCTATGTATGTAGTTGCAAATTTCTCATTGCAATAAAATATGGAATATTTCTCTTACATATACAATGCTAATGCAAGATGTCGATTGCCATCCGTTTAAGCTTGATACAATTAAACGTGAAATCTTGCTCTATTGAAGTACTAATACAAAAGTTATCTTAAAAAAAAAAAGATTTAAAAAACGCGCTTTATATTAACCGTATTCTATTTATATTTTCTACTACAAAAATAGATATTAGGAGGTTTGTGCAAAGTGAATATGATAAATTAGTAATCTGATTTTCTTAACCATATTTCTTTATTATACTTGTTATGTACCTGTTTTTTCTTTACGTATTACATTACTGTGTTTGTTAGATATATGTTATTAAAAGTATTTCGTTACCGTTATTCGTAATCCATTGATAAAAGAAACTTGTAACCATTAGGTATTATTTTCATTTTATAACAGCATTACAAATAACACGTTACTTCTCAATCTTGTATCATATTTCAAGCATACAAGTAAGAAGAAAAAGAATAAAATTATTAAGATTTACACAAAAACACGTATGACGTGCCCGGGTCGTATTAACGTTAATTTATTTCCTACAAATATGTATGTTTGTAGAATATATCACATGAGTATCATAAAAAAGACTAATTTAATTCTCAATAAATATGCAATAAACAATAATTAACTAAAATATCACATTTAACATTTTCGAGTTTTTAACCCAGTAAACGCTATATATTCCTGTAATACAATATTTATAAAATGTTTTTAAGATCCAAAAATAACATCCCAAGAATATCTTAAAACATTCTGGAATATTTACAGAATGTACACGTAATATTCAAATAAGCACGAAATGTCCCATATATTTATTACAACAAATCCAAGAGGTACTCATATATATTTACCTACCTCATATTTATAACAATGTAACATAAAATATTATTACAAGTTGATAACTATATCCGAAAATCTGTACCTGATAACCTGTAATCAATATCTCTTTGTTCCTTAGGTTAGATATATTTCGTGGCAAATGAGCATTCAGCTGAATCATCAAATTGTTAACAGTATACAACATGAAGCGTTTACAAAAACGGCAAATTTACCTTGCTTTCTTGTTTGAAGACGCTTGATACTTTTTCTGTACAGCGATAAGTGTTGTAATGGATATGACCATGTAATGGCTACGTAACGCGATCGGTTGTGATTAAAACTCAGCAGCCAATCACAGACATAGTAATCGCTATGCGCGCAAAAATGATATGCGCGCAGCACATGCTTTCACTAATATCCAATAAGATTGATCCAAGAAGGTTTTATTTCATATTCCATGGAATATTTTGTAGATGTCCCATACAAATACCAAAATGTACACTAAATATTCCTTATTATACATACAAAATGTTTATAGAATATTCTGAATACTTCACGATTATTTGAATGTTCTGTGAATTTATCTACTATTCCGGTATATACGGTATATTTGAAATACGAACGGAATATTTCAGGAATATCTAAGCGTTTACTGGGAAGGCTCTTACTGGCTCGATTGCCAAGTCCGCGTTTTGACAGTACACCCGTTACACCTGGCAAAATTATGAACTGTAAAGCGTGAAAAATGATGTTAAAAAGCTAAATTATTCTTGCAATTTACAGTGTTATTTTTCGTTTGAGTTTTTTTATATTTAAAATAATTGTCGTAGTTTGAAATATATCAAAGATTCCAGTTTTGTTATAATTTAATATGTGAAGTTAATATTTATTTTAATTCGGCAGCTGTCAAACAATTTGTTGTTTTTGTCCTTGATCAGGCACAAATCAATTCGATATATAGGACTTATTTATTGATTACCCAAACAACAGGGAGTTTTCGATATATATTTTAAAAGTTTATTCTATTAATTACAAGTGTTATTTTATTAAAAAAACATTTTTATTTTAATGTAAGAATTTTTATGATATATTTCCTCGCTTTGACGTCATCGATCCAAGATGGCTGCAGTTAGTAAACAGAAGCCTTAATTTCTTCCTCTCTCATTTTTTCTATCTTATTTTATTATATATTTCTCTTATAGATCTTTACACATTCTTTCTCTTTCATCAATTATTTTTCTCATAACTTCTTTTATTTGCTCTTTACGTACGTTTCTCTCTTCGTCCGCCTTTTTTGTTTCCACATATTTTTAAAATTCTTTCAAATAATTAATGTCAAGATTAAAGTTTTCGGAACCAATTTCCAAAAAAATCGGTAACAAAAAATTATACATTTTATAGCACTCCCCGGAAAATATTCTACCCCTACTTCATATACAATACTTTAAAATTTGGTCCATTAACGAATGAGTAGTTCGCGGTCAGACAGACAGACAGACAGACAGACAGACAGACAGACAGACGCCTAGACGTCAGGTACTTATAATAATAGACAGACAGACAGACGTCCGGTACTTATATATGTATATAGATGATTCGGATTTTGATACAGGTCCGGGGTTGATCAGCAATCCCCTGTGGCCTGTATAGGGATGAAAAGGGATAAAAACAGTTTTCCAAGGAAAAAACGGAAAGGAGTGATGGACGGTGGTTGGTGTCTGAGAACTGATTGTAGGCTTCGCAATAGTAGTTCCATAGGGGTTGGTGCCAATCCCCCACCCTTCATTTCTTAAAAAAAAAGTTTAAAAATTTTGAATTTTGAATAAGGCTTAATTTATACTTAGTTTGTCATAAATCGGATTTTAGTTTACGTCTAGGGTGGTTACTTCACCCCAGTATGCAATATTCAACGCTTGAGCTTGTTACAAGCTAGGGAGCGGTCGGAGAGGATTGGCACCTGAGAACGAACGGTAGCCCTCATAAAGCCAAACCCAATGCCGTTGGGCTCATCCCTCTAGCCCTCTTCGTTTGGAAGTTATTAATTTTTAATAATAAAAATATTTAACAAAAATTTGTGAAATTCACCTAAATTGACGCGTCAACTATACCTCCATGTAAATCCGAATTAAAGCAACAACTTTTGAGAGCGTCATACATCGCAACCATTTGGAGAAATGCTTATTTGCAGCATATGACAAATTTGTCTCCGATTGAAAATGGCTGGAAAGAAGTTGACGAAAAGTACGAGTTTACTTGGTTCGAAGAAGTGCAACTGCCCCCGTTCGTGAGCGATATATTACGTGAATCGAATGAGGAAGAAAATAAAGGTACATTTCATAAATTAATTTTATTTTAAATGAATGCAAAATTAATTTTTAATAAATAAACTAATAATAAAGTTATAATAATGATGCAACAAATAATTTGAAATTAATAAAGATACTTATCATTATAATAACTTATTATTCATTTATAATATTATAATATTTTAGTTTATAAAAATATAAAGAATTTTGGTTTAAATACTGTTAATAAGTCTTTAATCATGACTTTAGAAATATGATTTTAAGATAATAATTATTTTTTTGCAAATAAAACGAGTTAATTTGTTTAGTTCGTAAAAGTTTTGTTTTTATTGCAGCTTATTAAAATCGTGTAATTTTAATAATAAATTCAACTTTGAATTATTGTCAGATCATGAACGTACTCAATCAAAGGAAATCGAAGAAGAATCCGATGACGATACCGACAATACCGAGCTCACCGATGATGAAAATGAAATTTCATCAGAAATTGAAAGTTTGATTACAGATTATCCAGATGAATAAATTAATAATTTTAATAAATAAAGTTAATTGATTTTTTATAAGCGTATACTTATACTTGCATAATGTTGACTACTTTAAAATATAATTTTATTTTTAAATTACTTTATTTCTGATTATTACATAATTAATTACACATCATTTCACTACTAATAAGCACGAAATCGTTTACGTTTTTTCTTTTGGACAAGTAAAATCTTTTTCAATGAGTAATGCGTTAATAATATTTAGAGATACGGCGGACAACAAGATGACTTTAAAGGGGGTGCCAGACCAATTTTCCAGCCAGTACAAGTAGCCAAACTTACTTTTTTATAATTTTATATATTTAAACTACCATCTTGACAAGTTACAGCTCTAATCAAATAATTCTACAAATCGACTTTTTACAACGACTTTGGGAGGATGCCAGACTCATTTTCCAGTGTCAGTTGCATGCCAGACTCTTCTAAAACATTTCTTTATACAAAAAACAATAAATATATAAAAGCTCAGCACTCAGCAATCAAATTCTTCCAACATAAGTGTTTTTACGACAAGATCAAAAACGCCGCAACGCCCATTCCAGCGAGACAGCGCAGCCAGACTCTGCATTTCATCAACAACACTATTAAAACAAAAAAAATTACTTTGTTCCAAAACTAATCAATTCGCTGACACTTTTGTGTTGTTACCTCCCAGGCTATATTTAATTGATATAACAACTTTTATATTCTTTAAAGCTCCTGTTCATTCATTCAGTATTTAAATTGAATCACATTATGCATATTTGCATTAATATAGATAAAACTCGATCGTATTTTTTAAAAGTATTTTTTTAATTAATCACGTAGTTAACAATGTGATAAAACCCGTTGTTTAAACGACTATCTTGATGCAGAAAATGTATAAAATGTATAACTGTTTATAGGATTAATATACAAATAATAGTAACCCATTCAATTCAGAACTTACGAAGCAATTATGCCATTACGTAAGTGATTCTGCGTTTCGTATCATATGATGAGCCACCGCACAATTGACTGTACATTTTTAACTCATCAATTTCAGAATTATAAATGTTAATTGCAACAGAATTGACTTAGCAACTTATTGCAAAAAATATCATAACAGACAAATCTAAACATCAAGTGTGAATAATATAAATAATCGAAGATATTTTATACTTAAAAATTTATAGAAAACTAAATAATTCCAGCATTTTTTAAATACGTTTTTGATAATGAAGAAAGTGTATATTAATTCGAGGGTGTATATTTATTCATGTTATATAATATATTAATTTAAACAACGAAAAAATTAATAAATAAATTAGTAAAAAATATATAAACAACGATATAAAGATTATATGTGATTAAGACATGTTCGTAAATAGTTATATTTGTGTAACAAGTGCGGGAAGTTGAGAATTGGACACGAGTGCGGAGTGGACTCGCCTTCGGCTCGTGCGTTCACCCGCACGAGTGTTCAATTCTCAACCCGCACGTGTTACACACACCATTTTATATCACAAGTGCGTCTAAAGTTTAAAGGACTTGCGGGGGGCGAGGGGGGGCGAAGCCCCCCCCGAGTTGAGAGAAATGGGCACATACAGGGGGGGTTCGGGGAGGTGAAGCCTCCCCAAGTCGAAAGTTAGGCGCAGGCGGGGAGGGGGGCGCGGGGGGGAGGGGCTCCGCCTATGATAAAAGCAACGTTTATTACAGGAACAAACATGATGTAATAAGAAAGGTGAAACAACATTACGTATGCGCAGTAGTCCAATGTCTTGACCAATAAGAATTGGGTCAAAATGCTCGTAGGCTCGAAGCGTCTCCGTTTCGCAGTTGCCTTTGCAGGTTAGGTTTTCGCCGGTTCGTAGCTCGAGGGAACGGTGCCGGCACGTGCCGGGTTTCCCGATCATCCGCGTTTCGTTCCCGGAAGACGCGATCCCGACGACGGACGGCTTATCGATCGTCCTGGCGTGCGAATCCGCGCGACACACGTGCTCACACATACACACCCGCTACGCGACTCCTCGACAATTTCGGGTACACGAGAAATTTTACATTGAGTCGGTATCGGTTTCTGGCGTTTCTGGTATGATGTTTTTGTCACTCATTTTGTATGTTCACAATGACTTTACTATGTACGTTTGACGTTTCAGTTATTTGGGAAGGTTATGTCTGAGTATCGCTGTGGTAATTCGCGAGTATTTCCGCGCGCCGCAAGATGTCGTTATGATCATGTGAGAAATAAGAGGACTCTAGTGGAAAAGACATACAGAATAATTGGGGAATAAGAAAAGTGTTGGCAATAGTCGTGCGGGAATGAATCCCGCACTCATTCCCGCACCGCTTCGAGTGGGAGAAATCTCGAGTGTGGAATTGGCTATTTGTCACACAGATGACGCGCGCGGAATGGGCCACTTTCCACGCACGTGTGATATAATAGTTATTTGTGTAACAAGTGAGGTAAGATGAAAATTCCCGGGTGCGGAGTTTACTCGCCTTCGGCTCGTGCGTAAACTCCGCACCCGGGAATTTTCATCTTTACACACGGCTTACACTCCCTATTTTATGTTGCAAGTGCCTGGAAAGTGGTCTATCACGCACGCGTAGCGTGCGTAATAAGGCACTTTCCATGCACATGTTGCATAAAAGTATAATAGCCACATGTGCAAAAATTTTTTACATTTTTTAATAAAGGAAATTTTTCCTTTACGTATTATCGAGCTATATCTTTTAAGAAAAAACTTGCCGTTGCGATTAAAATTCTACTTCAATTTCTTGTAAAATAATTTTCTTGTATAATAATTTATACAGGAATGTATAATAATAATCGAATCTCTCAATCTGCATTCACGATCTTTGAAGAGTAGAAACAAACCCCAACAAAGAGTTTGTGCCAACACTTTTATTCACGCGAACTAATAGACAAGAAGAAAAAAATAGATTATTTTAGATCTGCTTAACTAGCTTCGCCACATAATAAAAATTAAATGTTAAAATTAACTACGTTAAGAAGAAAAGTTTCTTATAAGAAAACTGAGTAGATAATTAAAAAAAAGTTTCTTATGAGTTGCAATATAAAAATTAAATTTATTTAATTATATGTTAGCGTATAATTTGCGCATAAATTCGTCATGCTCATTTTTTGCAAAATAATTAGTTAGTAGTTATTAATATATGAAAAAAGCTCATTGGCTGTCTATTCAGTTTGCTCCTTCGCAAAAACAAAAATTTCTTTTGTATAAACTAAAAAACGAAAAACTCTTTTAACAGATTTTAAGAGTTTATGAATGATATAACCATATAATCTTATCATTACATTTTTATTACATAAGAAAAGTGGTTAGATGACGTGATTATCTTTGTAATTTTTAAAAATAGTAAAAAAATTATTTTCACTACTTGTTTCATTTGACGGTTATCTGTAAATTTGTGATAATAGTGAAAATGTATTTTACACTCAGATAAAACATAATAATTCCGACTATACTATGACAAATTAGATATTTAAGTACTTGCAATTAATTTTACAAAACCATACGAGACTGAAGATAGTACCGAGAACTATAAAAATATAACTACGGCAACAATATAACTCAATATTTGTAGCTGCGCCAACAGAATGGAAATTGTTACTTAATTATATTAATATATACATAATTTAATATTAACATTATTTCATTAGTTGTACGTAACTAGTAACATATATTTCCTGCCGGATCAATTTTCGGTAGTTTTCTGTTCAGGCCACGTTAAATCGCACGTAGCCCACGTTATCGAAACTAATAGTTTTGCTTATAACATGTATTATAATGGTAAGACTATGAAATTATTATTGATAAAAAAATGTAATGATATTCCTATGATATTATAACTGCACTCTCTATATATAATATCTTAGCATCAATATATGATTTTATAAAATACTTTATTGTAATGTTACATTTAGTAGCAAAAATAAAAAACGCCCTGAACGGAAAATTCAGCGTGGAGCAAATACATCATACGTGACAGGGAATGTGTTAATAGTAATAAAATTAATAAAATAACAAAATAACTATAATATATAGATATAATAATAATAATAAGTTAAATTATATTTTTGGTTTTGACTTTAAACAAACAATTTTCCGAAATGAATTATTGTGCCAAAATGATACATACTTATTATATTAATGGTACATCTTTTTAAAACTATTATTATGTATTATTATTTTTTTATTATATTTGCCATATTTACTAAACTAAAATTACTTCCTGATAAACAAAATGTTAGCAGTCTGCTATAGTAGTTTGCCAGCAAATTCGAGCAGATTGGCAGTTACGGTAGATTGGCATCAACTGCATCCGCAATTAAGCTCGTATTCCGTCAGTGGAACCTGCCGACATAATTTGACAGTAGATTGCCAGCAGAAATTGAGTAGAATCTTCTATATCGTAATCATTTAAATGAAATGCGTTTAAATAGAACCATTTCAATTACAAAATAGCAAATTCTGTCCGATTTCTATATTCAATCTGCCAATATATTCTGTTAACAGATTCTTATTATATTTAATTTGTCGAAAAAATTTATAGCAGACACTCTGAGAGAAAAATGTATGATATTTAAAACTATAATAACATGGTATAATAATTATAGTTAGGAATATTATTTTTATAGTTAGTGTTACCATAATGTTGGTGATAATTACGACAGCATTACAACAGCATAACTCTGACCCATGTAAAATTTTTACCAAAAATTATAATTATTTGAAGTATTTGTGGTTTACCATAACCATTCATATAATTGCACCAATTTAAGTCATAGTGATGATGACTATAAATGTGTTCACACTCTGCTATATTTTACATGTTTAAATAAACTATAAAAATATGTTTGAGAACAAAACTAACTACAAAAAACAAAGCTTCCTCTATGAGGAAGCAATATAGTAAGATTATATTTATTCCAATCATTTTTTTCTCTCAGTGCACTTTGCAAAATATTTTGTCGACAGATTTAGCTACTTGGGTATGTTTCTTTAGTTTCTTAATTACCAATTAATTATATAAGTGATTAATTTTAATAATTACGCAGAGACCACCCTTCGATGACCTTGACTTTGATATATGTTGTCAAGGCCACCTTTCTGAGTGACCTTCAGAAGGTTTTAACCGTCAGTCATTGTTTGTTAAAAACTTATTAACAAAAAAATGTAATAAATAAAATGTTATTTTCTGACATTTTCTGATATACAGACTATATGCTTTGATATTAAATTCTTATTCACTAAGCATAAAGACAACTTACAACAACAATAATATGTCCGCCTTGCAAAAATATTATAGAATTGAATGGTGGATCATTAGTTATTCGTTGCACACAGCATTACTACAAACAATTGCAAAAATGTAAACGCAAAAGAATAATTTTAAAATAAGGGCTTTTCATTAGAAAAATGTTTTGAGATAAAAATTTAAAGAATCACAATTAAAGCAGGCAATAGTTTGTGCTTTTGGTTAAAACAGAGTACTCTGTATTTATGCTTTTTACTATTCTTTGCTTTAAAAAAGATTATAATTTTAAAAAATTGAATAAAGTTGTAAATAACAATAACAAGAGGCTACTTTATGTACAAATTTGTTTTATTAATAACATTTTAACAAACAATTGAGCGACGGCTAAAACCTTCTGAAGGTCACTCTAAAGGATGACCTTAACAACATATGTCAAGGTCATCGAAGGGTGGTCCGTATCTCATAATTACCTTAATTTTTCTTACTGTATAAACTTTATATGTAATTAAGATGCTATCTGCTCTTAATTTGATCCTGACATATGTTGTCAGCGAGACACAGACCGTGTATCTATACACGAACCGAGAGATCCATAAATTATAGAATCTCAATAATGAGTGATCAAGTTCTGAATAGGCTCAATCGATGGCTTGGGTTTGAATTATATGATAAAAGTGCGTTTATTTTTTGTCTACATGTCCTATAAGCGGAAATATTGCAAAGCAAAGTCCGAAATGTGTACGTTAAGATACGTCCTTATTTATCATTGTCATCAAAGAAAATTGTTCTTTTAATTCTTTCGACACAATGTAGCGCTTGTTGGCGCTACATGAAAAAAATTGTTGAGAATAAATTTTTAGCATCTCCATGGTAACATCTCTACCGTATCTATCTATATGCACTGTGAGGTAATATTTTCGATGAATCGCGCGCGCATTATTATCGATCCAACAAGTAAATCAGGCCAATAAGTCAGATCGGGATGATAAAGGAATGAAGGAATAAAGATTATTTTTGTACTAATGACTTAGATTATTATGTGGCGTTTTATAGAAAAAAAGTTGAGCCAAAGTGAGGAAATAAGAGCGAGAGCGAAGGAACGTGAGCGATAGAAAGAGAAGGATATTGGAAAAAAAAAAGAGTAAAATTTTCTGTTTATGTAATGGTTTCTTTGCTTACAATAATAAATGAATTGTTTTTATTTGGCACAACTTTTAATTTAATAATAGTTTTGAGATATGTACTTGTGTGTGTGTGTGTGTGTGTGTGCGTGCGCGCGCGCGCGCGCGTGTGTGTGTGTGTGATATGCGCGCTTTTTTTTAAAAGGATAATAACTTAATTAATGAATATTGTCAAGAATTTACAGGAATAAAATTCATAGTAATAAAGGCTAGGCTAGAATAATATATTTATTAGAAAGAGAGGGGAGTAGGGGAAGAGGTGGAGCCTATACATACAGTCTGCAATAAAATGATAGAGCGATCCTCATTTTCATATAGGTGTTTTTCGACTTAAAGAGATTTAAATTTTTTTTTCTAAATTTTCACTCACAATCAGAATGGGAGGAAGTATCGATATGCAATGTAATTAATTTGCTTATAATAATATTTTTATTTCTTTAAATCAATATCTCACTTTTTGAGACACAAAAAAGTAATAAAGCCACTGAAAAGCACAGGTTATTTAATGGAAGAGGCACGATTTAATAAATAATCGAGTAAATAGGAAGTGTACACCAATATCGATACACGGTCAGACTGAATCTTTTGTACCTAATATTATTCACGTAATGTACATTTTTCTTGCTTAGCAAGCTACGTGCCGTCACTATCGATCTTAAAATGTAGTCTTAAGTTGAAATTAGAAGAGTATAGTTATATAATTAAATTGATAATAAAAATTATTTATATTGGCACATTTCCTATTTAATTGATTGTTTATTATAATTGGTCATGACATTTAGAACGATATAACTGTATACTTTGTACAATATTTCATATATTTTGTAAAATTATATGCTATATTTTATCGCTTTTGGCTGATAATTTTATAATATTTCTTTGTACAATGAATTATATGTGATTTTGGGCAACATTTACCAGTTTTATTGAATTTTGACACCTTGGACACACATTATTTAAATCATTATAAACTTTTTTTATATAAAAAAATTTCCTAAATAATTAAAATTGTGAGCTATATATTAATAAATTTATATAAATGCATATCAAAAATTCGCAAAATTATTAAATTAATTGACTAACAATAAGTTACTTAGAATGTTCGGTATTCAGTATTCAGAATATTAGTTTATAATGTAAAAATTCGGGCATTATAAGATCTACGAAAAAAATTCGGATATCACGTGAAAAATAGAGTTCAAGGAAACTAAAAAAAAGAATATATTACTGATAATCTAATACATATAATTTAAACTTATACTTTAAGTGAATCTAGTGTTCAATAACATGGTAACGTTAATATTAATCTTTATGTTCATTGATCGTTTAATGATGAAAACGTGATCTATTTAGTGTGAATGATGTGGATGAAATTATTCCTGTACCTAAACTTTGAAAAATTATTTCCAAAATTAGTTTTAAAATGTGGCAAAAATGAGGTAAAAATAATTTCATTAAAGCAATGCGTGCGACTTAAGTATTCGGCGTAATAACTAACTGATCATAGAGAAGCTGATTATCGAAGTTAAATACATAAACGCAAATACAACGCGTGACGATGATGAGTAGGTACGCACATACATGTACTCCACGGGAAAAGCATTAATTTCATATGATACAGATAACGCGGAGAGATAGGCGCTTTACACAGGATACAGACTAACGAGATAAACGCGATGTTACTGTACTTAAACCTTAGTACTCCTATATGTATAGGATGTGCAAAATCCGATTTGTTTCCAGTTTTGTTATCTCATCTTCATTTCTCGCTCTGCAAGGAAATTAATTGAAACGATAGGCGAATAAATTGAAAAAGTTCAAACAGGAGAAAATGTTCGCGAAAGTTTTAAAGAGAATAAATTTGTTCGTTTAATTATACGGATTACAGGAGGAGTAAAAAAGTGTAATGGACCAAAAGTTCTGTACACAAATTAAATAATGAATGATTCATAAGGATAAATAGCTTTGCTGACAAAAATTCTCATTAACAACGTATTCCGAGATCTTGCCAAGTTTAAAACAATGTTAATAAACTTCGAAACATTGCTGATAAGTTTATTATACAACGAAGTGCGTTACATTTGCAACAAATTTACGACAATTATTTGCGCGAATTTTCAGCAACATTATGTTTATTCGTAAAATATATCGCAAACTAACCGAGTATTATTTAAGTGTTATTTAAATAAGCATTATTTTAAATTCTACTTCTCTCTCAGAATAAGCAAATATAACACATAAACATAAAAAATTATCTCGCTGTCTATTATGAAATTCTTTGATGCTGACGAAATTGTTTGCTAACATGTTCGCGATATTAGCACTCTATATATATAAACTTTTCCTTTTTTTTGGTCTAGATTCCTTCCCTAAACCCTCTTTGTTCTTACTTTTTTCTTTGCAAACAATTTTTTCTCCACTTAAAGTTATATTTTCCTCTCTTAAATTTATGTATATATAGAGATATATATTTATTTTTTCCGCGCATCGAGCGGATGTACCCTTCGCTGACCCGCCATTTTTTACTCGCTTTCATTTTTTCAATTATTTTTTCTAATTCTAAGACAACCCTTTTATTTATTCTCATTTTGATAAAAATTTATACATTGTTTTTGATTTTAAAGAAATTTCAATTTTTCCACATCATGCCTGTGTTTTCTAATTTCCGCAAATTTTGAGATATTGGGCCATTTTTTTTGTTTCTCGTTGGAGGAGGAAAATGCCTAATGCATACCCTAGGGCCGGTCCCTAGGGTTATGCCAGGCTTGCACCGGCATTAACGTCCATTACTAAAAAATTAAACTCATTGTCGCCATCCCCAAAAAATTAGAAAAATTTTGGCACCGTTATGAAGAAAATCGGTTCATTAATTGAATGAATAGTTTGCAGTCAGAAAAATTTTAGCACCTGCAGTTTCCACAAAATCGGTACATTAATGAAAAATTAAACCCATATGAAAAATTCTACACATCATCGCCATCTCCAAAAAATTAGAAAAATTTTGGCACCGGTTTCAAGAAAATCGGTCCGTTAATGAATGAGTAGCTCGCTGTCGGACAGTGTCCGAAAAATTAGAAAAATTTGAAACCGGTTTTCAAAAATCGGTAACAAAAAATAATACACATCATTGCCATCCCTGGAAAATTCTATCCCTGTTTCATATATAATTCTTTAAAATTCGGCCCATTAACGAATGAGTAGTTCGCGGTCAGACAGACAGACAGATGTCAAGTCCATTAATAAAAAATTAAACCAATCCCCGTTTAATTAGAAAAATTTTGCCACCAGTTTCAAGAAAATCGGTACATTAATAAAAAATTAAACTCGCGGTTTCAAGAAAATCCGTTAATGAATAAGTAGTTCGCTATATATATACTTAATAGATACTTATTATTTCCCAAAAAATTACGTATATTTCCCAAAAAATTGGACTTTCGGTACCGGTTTCCAAAAAATCGGAAACGAAAAATTATACACATCATGGCAATCCCCCGAAAATTCTACCCCTACTTTAGATATAATTCTTTAAGATTCGGTCCGTCCCCGAAAAATTTTTGCATCGGTCTCAAGAAAATCGGTCCGTTAATGAATGAGTAGCTCGCTGTCAGACATTAGATACTTAGGTATTATTTCCCGAAAACTTACGTATTATTTCCCGATAAATTAGTTTCAAACCGGTTTCAAAATTTTTCAAATTTTTCGGGGATGGCGATAATGTATATAATTTTTCATAACCGATTTTTTGGAAACCGGTTCAAAAATTAGTAACGCAAAATTATCCATAAAAATTATCCATAAAAAAATTTAGCTTGATATTTCAAAATTTGCGGAAATTAGAGCAATAACGTACTGTTTTTTGTACCGGAAGCGGAAACCCCTTTATTATTAACAGTTTTTCTAATTTTATTACATTTTTTAGTTTTTTCTACTTCTATTTTATATATAAATCTTTAAGATTCGGTCAATTAATTTCCAAAAAATTGGAAAAAATTTGGTACCGGCTTCCAAAAAATCGGTAACGAAAAATTCTACACTTTATGGCAATCCCCGCAAAATTCTACTCCTATTTCATATACAATTTTTTAAAATTCGGTCCATTAACGAATGAGTAGTTCGCGGTCAGACATACAGACGTCAGCTACTTATATATATAGATGGTAAAATTATAAAATACAGAAAATATATATAAAGGGTAATATATTTTTTTTTGTTTATTACGTATTGTTTTTATTTATTTCTAATCTTACCATGATTAAGAATTAAATTGAAAACAATGCTATAGCAAAATATGCAAGACATGATAATTTTATAACATAAACATCTATCACTTTCATTTTTCTACAATATCTTAAATCTTAGAGTATTAGGAATATATTTCTCCTGACTTATTAAGCTGCACTGTTTTAGATTAGAAATTAAAATATTAAAACTCATATTCTTGTTAATAACACATAAATTTATTCAAACTCTAATATATATCGAAAATGCTCTTTGATAGTAAGTAAGAAGCGTAAACAGTGCAATATAATGATAGCTACATGGGATAACTCCAGTATATACGCCGTAGGGGTAAGGGAAACTTATCGAGTACTATTTACTATATTTAAGGCAAATAAATTATACCAATAAAAACTTTATACTGTCTACTACTATTAAAAAAAATATAAATATGAAATATTTATTCTTTGTATTTAATAAAAAAAGACTTCTAGAAACCTTTGCATTTTTGCCACATATCCCATAGGGTTGGGATATATGACATTCATGGGTGAAATATATTCCTTATAAAAAATTACAAATAATGTTTATAAATAAGGCAATAAAATGTCATAATTAGTTATAAAATGTATGTAAAAAGTTTATTAAGGTGTAAGAATGATAATCAAATAATAAAACTGAAAGATTTTAATAAGAAAATATAGAAGAACGATAGATGCATTAAAATTTATTGTTATACGATCTAAAAAAAGAAGGAAAAAGAACACACAGGAAATTTTGATTTTTATGGAGTATCTGGACTATGGCATAAATCCCACACGCTAAAAATGCCGTATATCCTAAACAGGTGGGATATACAAGATATCAAGCTAAACAAAGAATACAAGAGCTATGCACTTGTATTTTGCTGTATTCCATCCTTTACTATCCCTCTACACTTATGTATTATGAAATAACCATTAAACCTTTTGCATTCCCTACAGTAATCATTTTACGTAGGTCGTAATATATGATCGCGCTACTTATTACGGTGAGAAATCGATTCAACTCACGACGGTTTCGTTAATACTAACAGTAAAGAACTAAAATTACAACACAATACTAATATGGCATAAAGGCACATAACAGTGTGATTGCGAGCAAGTATCTTTATTCCTTCTATTTTTTCTGATTTCTGCGGCGTAAATCCGCGCGCGGCGTAAATTACCTACTTCTTGACATGCTTCATCTCTACATAAAGATGTCATGGGTAAAGCTTTAGATTAACTGACCACCTCCAATGATCTTAATCTTAAGTTGGAAACCCATGTGAGGTAATTCATACATTAACAGATCTCGTCTCGCACTGCAAGCACCGGATGGTATGGGGTGGACCTCGGTTTTTGCATGAAAAGTTGGAAACGTACAATTATTAACCTTGCTTTACACTGCAAGCACTGAGCGGTATGGAGTGGGCCTCGCTTTTTACGTGCAAATTACAAACCCATGTGGAATCGTACAATTACATACCTGATTTCGCATCGGAATCAAGGTCTTGATATGGGTAGATCTCGCTTTTTGCGCAGAAATTTCAAGCCTATGTAAAAATTGCGTTTTATTTATGAAATTTCTTTTGTTAATAACTTTTCAATAAACAACGACCGATGGTTAAAATCTCTTGTATGTTATTCAAGGTGATAACCGTGACAACATATGTATGTTAAGGAGGTTCGATGGCTTCATCGGAGGGAGTAGTGGGACGCGGGGGTTCTGGAAACAGCGCACTAGCGTTTGAAGTAGTGGGAATGAAGGGGATTGCTCTGATTGGTCGCCGCGTGTATAATGCGTGCTGCTGTTCACGTCGTTCACGACCATGACAGTCTATGCAGACGAAAAATCAAACAATTTATGCTTTAATAATTAATTTTTCTACGAAATGTGCGGTAACCTTCCCCTTTCTTTCGCTCATTTATTTGTAAATTATTAAGTTACATGTGCAAATTTCTTTTAAATCTACTCCTAAAATTGTACTTTTTAGGTTTTTGGAGTAGATTTTTTTCAAAACGGGACGGTGAAAAATTCCCAAAAAATTCACATAATTCTATTTTGCATTGCAGAACAACATATTAAAATTTCATGAAATTCTCTGCATTTTGTTGTAGCCATCGAACCACCTTAAGGTCAAGGTCATTGGAGATGGGTCTTTACCAAGATATGTAATTCAAACTGCAATGTGCAATTTGGGGACGTAATTGGAAGAGATAAAAAAGTGCAAGTACACATTTGAAGTAAACGTATAGTCTTTACGACGCATTTCACGTATGAAAATATTCTCATTGCTGGAATGTGCGCTGTCCGTAAAAGTTACCGCTCGGAGAAAAAAAATATAAATAAAACTGGGGAAACTGCATTGTTAAGAAATATGACGCCGTCATGCCAGATGGAGAGTAAGCTTAATATGTTTTATATGACAGTTGTTAATTTTAGTGTATTTTTCTCCATTGCTTTGCATTTTTGTTTTTTGAAAAATTGTTTGTAAAATATCAAGCATGTCCTTAGCATTTTTTCACAAAATTACTAAATTAGAATAATGTAAATAAATAAAAAGTCAGAAACTGTTCAATTCACTTTAATTCACTTTAATTACACTTTAATTACAAAAATTGTTTAATAAATATAAATGAATTTATGGAAATAGTACACATAATCATTCATCATCTGAGTCCATTCTCGTGTTTCATTTTTTCGTAATATTTCTTATAAGATACAAAACTTTATTTCTTTCATAACTGAGAAAATATGTTTGAAAAGTAGAAGCAATTAAAGAACCTAGGTACATTTTTAATCAATTGCTCTTGGCGATTCTATTCACAAAACAGGCATGGAAAAGAATTAAGTATTCATTCATTATTGTTGACGTGTCACTGACATGTGTGAGTAATTACGGAATTGCGAATGGCTTATTTATTTAAAAAGAAAATACAAAAATTTTGAAAAATTATTCTCGAGAGATTGAGCTACGATATGATACTACTAAAATCTAATTGCGTGTTTTCTCCTCAAATGCAAGACGTTGCATTGCTGTGACGTAGTAAAACACTTATACGTATGGGCATTTTTTAAAAACAAGATGAACAACAAGGGCATTTAAAAGCGCAGCGTTAACTCCATTTAGCCAAAAACGTGACTTTTCAAAATAAACGACGTGTATGGCTGAAGCTGGATTTGATAATACAAAGCATTATTGACTGGCTGCTAGTCGAAGCCAGACGTTACTGTGCTCGCTTTGTACGCATGCCCTTAAGCGGGACGAGTGCGTGAATATATGCAACATAAAAATATGGTAAATGGTCGCGTTAGTGTTTCCCGCTGGCGCGCTCTCACCCTCGACTAAGGGCAGGTTACCCAAGTTATTATAAAAACTTTTTATCATGAAGTGTTGCGCTCGTTTACCATGATCGGGATATACATACACGCAGGATTTTTATACTTTTTTAAAGTTACTCGTTACGATTTAAAAAAAATAACTTGTTTTTGTTATCGTTACTATAATTTTGAAAAGTAACTCGTTTTCATTACCATTACTCAAAAAGTATCTAATCGTTATTATTTGCATTATACTTTAGTTAATTTAAATAAAAAACTAAATTTTTAACACGTTTAACCGTATGTCTATTTGTTAAATATGAATTAAAGATAAAAAGTTATGATTTTAATGATTTTTGTTAAATAAACAAACTCGTGGAATTTTACTAAAATTATTTATTAACTTTTAAATACTGATCGTAGATCAGCTTTATTGACTTTTAATAATAGATGCTCCATCGTATTGTCGTGAAGACATCTTCTTTGTTGTGTTAATACGGAACTTCCAACGCTAAATAAGCGCTCTACCGAATCACTACTTGGAAGTAGTGTGTTATATTTAATGAAGGGTTTTTTTAATATATTTGGATAGTCATTTAACATTTCGACATTACAAAGTTCATATTTTAAAAATTGTTGAAATTCCTCCATCAGTTCGGATTAAAACGGCTTTGTTTCTCGGTGAAAAGCAAAAAATCATTATTGTTATCGGGTACTTTATCGCTCATTAAGGGATTTTCTTTTGATCTGATATTTAATAGATCTTGTAGGGTTGGCATCAATAAAATCCCTGAAAAAATCCCCCGAACAAAAAAATCCCACCAAAAAGATCCCCAAATCAACAACATCCCATGCATATATATCCCAGTTGCAAAAGATTCCAAGAAAAAATTAGTGAAACAAATAATACTGTGCCCATGTGACAACCCGTCTCGCGTGAAAAGTGTATGCGTGGAGGCAGTAGGTTCCGCCTAATGTAACAACAAAAGAAATTTACTCTATAAATCGCCAATGATCTGCAGCAGAAAATAGATATGATCAATATTTTTTTAATCAATAAAATAGGTACATTATTCTAAATAATCCTTCAAATACATTATTCTAAATAATCCCTCAAATACATTTTTCCAAATAATCCTTCAAAAGTTACAAATAATTAGGTACATTGCACCGAACAAATAACGATCCTTAATCCTAATAGGCTAAGTTATGGGCAACACCACGTAGATACTCAACAACGTCACCTTTACCATAAGTGCTCACGACATTAGCGCCTATTACGATCTCGATATTTTCTATTTTTCAATTGCCCAACGTCATCTCGAAGTATCTGTTCAAGCTTCAAATCGGTCAGAGCCTACTCATCACGCAATAAATCGATAAATTTCCATGGAGTAACATGAGCTGCTTGAGCACGAATGAGCTGCTGATGAACAGGGCGTTTTTGACAAGGGAACAAATTTTTCGAGATCTTTAGAGTGGGATTTTTTTGTTGGGATCATTTTCACCGGGGGATATTCAACGTTCACCATCTTCCATCTTGTAGATCCGGACTAAAGTAACTATTAAAGTAATACTGTTTGATTCGTTATTGTTACCCAAAAAATGTAACTGTTACCGTTACAGTTACTACCGAAAAAAATATATACGCGATACTTCAAAGAGAGTTGTTCCACGAGATTTTATACTGTCCTTGCTTATCGGAGATAGTTAAGTGTAAATAATTTCGTTCATTTTTTTGAGTAAAATTTTTGTTATAAATCACTTAATAAATAATAATTATACCGATTAATTTCTACTCAAAAAGGTATAGACGAAACCATTTATTAGACGAATATTTGTCAGTAAAAAGGCAGAGGTCATTTATTTCTCTTACCTCCACTTTTAACATTTATATCTTTTTTTCACATATTTCATCGCCGACTAGGTTTTCGGAAAGAGCAGCTCTTTTTACTCTTAAATACCAATTACGGTCTAAAAATTTTAATTAAAACCCGAGGATTTAAAACAGAGCGCGTAGGAACATAGGACGTTTCGTGTGATATATACAATATATACACATATATATATATATATAAGTGTCTACAACGGCGGACAAGACGGGGTATTTGTCCTCCTCTCTGAAATCAGCAAAAAATTAAGCATTTGCTCTTTCTTTGAATAAAGGAAGAACAAAGTTATGCTAACCTTGTCGATCTCTACCCCATACAGCACAAAATATTTTTTAGGAAAATTGAAATAATTTATAAAAATATTTTTAGAATGTTTCTATGTCTGAGATTGCAAATATTTTTAAAAGATTGCAAATAAATATATTCAAAAATATTTGTAAAATTTTTTAGAAATATTGTTTTGAAAAATAAAATATGTTTGACCCAATCAGCAGTAATTGTTTCACGTTTGAAAGATTTTTTTAATATTTGAAAAATATCAAGAGACACGGTAGTGTCTCGTGCCAAGTATACGCGGAGCGAGACCGACCGTGACTTTTTTACGCGACGCGACGGGTTGCGAGTACTCGAGATGTTGAGATCTCGATAACGAGTG
Organism: Temnothorax longispinosus; assembly: GCF_030848805.1. Taxonomy (NCBI): domain Eukaryota; kingdom Metazoa; phylum Arthropoda; class Insecta; order Hymenoptera; family Formicidae; genus Temnothorax; species Temnothorax longispinosus. The sequence goes on from NC_092361.1 coordinate 9,442,364, forward strand.
AACGGATCAAGTTTTAAGTAGGCTTGATCGATAGCTTGGGGTCGAATTAGGGGGGGGGGGGTTCTTATAATATTCCGCTACGTGCCCTACGAGCGGAGATATTGCAACGCAAAGTCCAAATCTGAAAATTTTATTTTAAGATACTTTTTCTACGTCGACCGCTCTCATCTCAATATAACATATATATATAACAGAGAAATGTCACTTTCACTTTTTCGACACTGGCGGCTGGCGGCGTTAGTATCGCAATGCAGTGCAGACAGTGCGTTTAGCGCGCTGTCACGTCACAGTCATTAACCTAAAGCCCAAATTAGACTAGCGGCTCGCGGCCGCGACTGCGATTGCAATTTCGTCCCTTGACCAATGAGAAAGAAGCTGCTGGCAATTCGGACATTTCTCATTGGTCAAGAGACGAAATAGCAATCGCAGTCGCGACCGCGAGTCGCTAGTGTGATATTGGCATAACACGGTAGTGTCTCGCCGGTCTTGCGTCAAGTACGCGCGGGGCGCGGAGCGATACCGACCGTGACTCTTTATGCCCGGTCTACAATGGATGTCGGAAGTCGGAGTCGTTAGAAATTGACCAATCACAGTTCATTATTCTTTGACCGCAAGGAGAATAATAGATTGTGATTGGTCAATTTCTTACGACTCCGACTTCCGACATCCATTGTAGACCGGGCCTTAAGCCCGTATCAGACTACCGACTGCGAAGGCCGACCCGACTGCCGATCCCGACTGCCGACTCACATCTAGCCAATCACAACGAGGCGCCGACTGACTGGATCGGCCGACTCGCATTTAGACCCTGGTCTATTTCTTGACTCAACGACTCAAAGTCGGAACCAATAGAAGTACAATTTTCGATCACGTGATAGTTTAGTTGTGATGTTGTGAATAAACGACGATGAAAAATGGCCGGTAAAAAATACGTATGGCCTCGCGATAGCGAGATACTTTTAATTCAAGAGGTAAAAGAGAGACCTCAGCTGTGGGATCCATCGCACCCTGATTATGCGAAGGCATATAAAAAGTCAATCCAATGGGATGAAATAGCGAAAAAGTTAGGCACTTGCGTTGACGGTAAATAAAAAATAACCTTTTATACAATAGTTTGTAATCTGATCACATAATATAAAAACCGACGTTACAATATATACTAGCGTTAAATATCGTGTAAAGTATTATATGTACATACGACGGTGTTATATGTAATTTGTTTTTTTATTTTCAGCAACGATGGTAAAAGATCGTTTTGATAATATGAGAACCACTTATCAAAGAAATTATAACAAAATTAAACAATCAATGAGAAGTGGGAAAGGATCAGATGACATTTTTCAACCAAAATGGGATCTTTATCCCCTTTTAACGTTTCTGAAAAAAAATTGCGTTCAAGCAAGTAGCAGTTCAAATTTGGATGTTACAAATGAGTGTGTAGACTCACATCTGACATCTGATGACTGAATCGACAATAATTTTAGAAGAAAATCATAATGCGTACTTTGATGAGACATTACAAGTGAGTATAATTTCAGTGTATAAAATAATGATATTTATATACTGTAAAAGTGAGGTTATATAGAATAAATTCTACAAATAATTTGTTATTGTTATTAGCAATGGTTATTGATTCCAAAGGACATCCAACCATCTGAAGAATATACTGAGCTGGTTGATAGTGGTGATAAAAATAAGAATACAACCACTGTTCTTTGTCAACAGCAGTATCCAAGTTCACAAGTGCTTTCAAAATCTCCATCGCCATTACCAAGGCCTCTATCAGTATCTTCAAAGTCTACTTCTGCACCTAGATGTGCCAGTGCTAATCCAGCAAGTACTAGCACAAAGCGTTCTAATTCTAGTATTGAGGATGGCGATTTATTCGTGAAAAGAGGAAAAAAAGTAGCGGTAATACATCAAATGTTATGAAAGAAGCAGTTTCTGCTATGAAACAATTATCAAAAGATTCCACTGTCCAAATGGATACACATGACCATTTTGGTGCTTATGTTGCGGCTCGTTTAAGAGCTCTGGATGCAGAGCAATGGCAAAAAATTGAATTAGAAATAATGAAACTTTTTACTAATATTCCCTAATATCTCTAAATTTTATTACAATTTGACATTTTTTCTTGCTTTGTTTTTATTTGACTAGCCTTATTTTTATTTTATTTAATATTATATATTTTACTTATTTACTAGTCACAAGGCTATCAGAATCTTTCAAAAAGATATTAATTATTTTTTAAAAGATAATTAGAAATTTATTTTTTATAAAGATAAATACGTGCAGTATTGAAACTTACGTATTATATTATAACTTATGTACTAAAGTAAGAGAAGTTAAAAGTATATGTGGTATGACGCTTTCCTAGCACAAGGTTTGGCTTCTGGGTTGTTTGGCTTTCCTAAATATAGAATTATAAATAAAATAGAACGCGGCTCCCAATCCAAAGCCAAACTTAGTAATATAAAAATATATGTTTACACAAAGTGTTTCATTTAATATAAATAATTCGTTTCTATATAAATAATTCGTGTTGTTTAATAGAGAACTCACACCTTGGCAGAAAAGCAGAAAGCAGAAAAGCAGAAGCCAATCAGAACTCGCGCTGATAGTAAGCAGACTAGGTACTAGCAACAGTTTTCCAGCTGATTGATTTCTGCTTTTCTGTTTTCTGCTATTCTGCCAAGGTGTAAATTCTCTTTAAGAGTTGGACAATATTCAGTGTTTTGTTTCATTTTTGTGCTTTTTTTTCCAACAATTTTATTTGAATAGATATGGAAAACTACATTTTTACTAGAAAAATCAGTTTATGTTTCTATATCTTGTAGTTATAATAGTTGTTTATTTTGTAATTGCAATCTCATCTGTGATTTCTTCTGTGCCAATTTGTATAAAATAAACATAATTAATATATATATAAAACTGTTTATTTATTTCTATACTATACATCATACATAATAGTATTTTATTAATATTATATTGATAATTATAGTTAGTTAAGTTGATAAAGTAATCAAATTTATTTTATCATCCGGTCTTGCCATGGTACTGCACCAATACCATTAAAATAGGCACACCATTCGTTTCGCAAATTAATAGCTGCATTAGTATGTCGATTTCCTCCTTGATTAACAAAATTCATAATACCGCCTATAGGTTCTTCTCTCCATTCTCCAAGTTGTACTTCTCCACTATGTACATCTTCAGTGTCTAACATGCCTTCAGGAGTATATAAATGTCTTCCTAGGACTTTTGATCTTAAAAAATTATGTAAGCAGCAGCAACATTGAACAATGAGATTTGCAATATCAGGGTCATATCGCATAGGAGACCGAAATATTTGGAATCGTGCACCAAATACGCCAAAAGCATTCTCGGAACATCTACGCGCACGAGATAATCTGTAAATAAAAACATCAGTATATTTATTCTTTTTTCAGAAAACTTAATATGTGAAAACATTTTTGAAATTTGTACCTATAATTGAAGATTCTTCTGTCCTTCAGATTACTGCATTGAACTCCAGGGTATGGAATCAACAACTTTGTTGTTAAAGGAAATCCCTCATCACCAACTAATATAAATGGAAAAGAGATATCTAAACCAGGGAGTGGAGATGCTTTTGGAAATCTAATTGTATTATCATCCAATTTGGTTTTCAGGGTGCTTTTGTTCCACACTCCAGAATCGCTTATGCGTCCATTTGTTCCAATGTCTATATAAATAAATCTTAGATTTGCATCAACAACCGCGAGAAGAACAATGCTGAAATCACCCTTGTAGTTATCCCTGGTAACCATCTCCGATAGAAAACGATAAAAAAATTTTTTATCGTTTTTAATACGGTTAGTGAATCGTTTATTTACGGTACTCTATCAGAAACTCACGTTACAAAATACTTGGGATCCTATCGTAAATGTCTTATCAGCTATACATCAGTTTCTATCGTTTTTAATATGGTTAGTGAATCGTTTATTTACGGTATTCTATCAGAAACTCACGTTACAAAATACTTGGAATCCTATCGTAAATGTCTTATCAGCTATACATCAGTTTCTATCGTTTTTAATATGGTTAGTGAATCGTTTATTTACGGTATTCTATCAGAAACTCACGTTGCAAAATACTTGGGAGATGCTTTTCAGGTGCTCCAAAATTAGTACAAAATGCGGATAAATATTATAGCTTGTTAAAGTGTCATAGTAACTATTGTAAGAATTTCATGAATAATAAAAAGGTACATGTATATGAAAGGTGCATATTTAGCGGAATTGTGCTCCACACTGCAGCGTACAGTAAAACTATTAAAACCAACAATTCTCTGTAGTACAATTAGACGATGATACAATTATCGAAATATTAAGTTTTATTATTGTAAATAAATGTTGCTTTGTCGTTTGTAAAGTTCTGACAACCATGCCTGCGGTCTATAATCAATTAAGAATAAATCACATGTTACAAGTTACTAGCGAAGCACAAGCTGAAAAAATAATTCCGATTCAGCTGATAAAACGTAAACTTGTGGTCGTCGAAATAAAATGTGACAAATTTCTTTGTACAATGCCGAACCAATTTGAAACATTATAACTATATATTAATATATCACTTTAATTATCAGTTAAAAAAACAAAATGTATCTGTTCATAATTCTTCATATTTGTACACTTATATAAAATATATTTCTAATAAATTAAGATTAATTACAGACTGGCGTTTAATTTTGTTTGCACAAGCTCGCGCACGAGCCTGATCTCGAGAATTTGTTGAGGAAAAAACAAATAAAAAGAATCCGTCTATTGAGAGAGAGATTGCGTTTCGTGATTTATGTAATTAAGAAAATTTAGATTGGGCAGAACTATACAAAGAATACCAACATTTGTTGCATGGGGGAAGGGAAACTGCCCTAAAACCTTCCCAGTATTCGTGAACAAAATTACAATACAAGAGAAAATAATTTGGTATCTTACAAGAAAATAAGCTGTACAAAGTATAAGACAAAAGAAAATTATTAGTATAGAACAGTCCTTTCTTTTGAGATATGGCAGAATATACTTTGAATTTTTACTGAGGTATTTCTTTATCACATAACAAGATTCGTTATAAAAAGAATTGTAATATTATGTTCTCATATAATTTATCTTGACGTAGTCAAGCTCAGAATTAGTTGTTCTTTTTTTAAAGAAAGGATCGTTTGAAACATAAACACAAATCAATTCAAAACAAGAATATCAATTCAGCTATAATTTGTATAATCGGGGAAATAATGCATCAATCTTTTAGTTGAAATTATGAATAACTATCATCTGTCTAGTAAATAATATTATTTGTAATTCGAATATTGACTGAGTATTACCTAACTCGTGTCTAAATTACGGCAAGGAAATAGATTACATCATGAGCGATTACTACAACACAAGCTATACATACAACATGAGCAACAACAAAGACACAAGCAATAAGGTTCTCACTGAGTTTACTGAATTAAAACTTGGAATAGGCCTTCAATCTTTGATTGACACATTAATTCACCACAGCATAAACGTAATATTAGATAATTAATAATTCGCAAAATAATCACTAGGAGAATATAAAGTAATTGAGTAAGAGATTTTATCGCAACGCAAGCAAACGGTTATTTGATAATGTTATTACAACGCCTGAAACGATTTATATGTATTTCGCAAGTAAAACATTCTAATTTAGTTGTGAATGTAACGAATGTACGCAAGTTAACGTAATTAACTACAAAAGATATTATAGAATTGATTATAACGAATTAATCGCACGAAAGAAAGAATTACAGTTTGTCATTATGAAGAAAACGGTCAATTAATATACTTTTAGACTGAGCTCAGTATTACGATTTAACTCGATATGTAAGATTAATAGATTAACTAATCGGGGATTTCTTGTACAGTATTAGACGGGGTCTAATGTTAAAGAATCGGAGATTCTTTGTAATATGTTAGACGGGAGTCTAACTGTCTCTCTCGTACAGATTAAAGGCGGTACCTTATAATTGTGGCTTTGACATTACGGTAATGGTTGAAAGTTGCAATGATCAAACCATGAGACGGTTTCTCGAACGTTCCAGAAAATGGCTGCTATCCTTGAGCTTTCCACGTGCCGCTCAGGCTCGCTAGGACGTATCGCAATGGCTTCCTTTCTGCGACGATAGTTGTTGTCCTTTATTTGCTGCGTACACGATCCACCGGTATATTGGCTGCTGCACACTGAGAGGCAGATCTCGGCTACCTCACAACTCGATTACAAGAAAACGGCGAAAAGATGACGCAACTACGTATTTTATTAGAACTGATTGCTACGGATGTGTAACGCACGATGTCCGGAAGACGAATGCTCGCTCGCCCGGGCTGCGCGTTCCTCCCAACATGCTCAAGCATGCGCGGTAAACTTGCGCCTCGCCGCCTGGGACGCAACGTTGTCGGCGCCGCTTGCGCGCCTTTTCACCGGCCTACGTAGAATGCGCGGCCTGAACTATCGCATTACAACTGCCACTAATGGCCGCAAAAAACAACACAACCTCTCTCTCTCTCTCTCTTTCTCTTTCAACTTCAAACAAATTTATTATTAAAAATTCCGTGAAAGTTTATCTAACATATAGTTAAAATTATTTTTCATAATTTTCTATAAAAAAGTATCAAAATTGATTCAGCTCTTCTGGCGTAAAAACAGCACGCGTAGAAATTAGTATATTCAACTTAATTTTTTATAAAAATCCATAGCTTTCTGTGAAAAAGTTTAAAAAATTGTAGTTATTCATAGTTTTTCATATATCTGAATTATTAGATGTATGAAAATCGAAAAATTTCTATGAATACCCAGACAGCACGCATGTTTAAAAGCGGGACATAAGACGTCTAAAAAGCATCTAAAAGACGTGTTATGTCCCGATTTTGGACTTGGTGCTGTCTGGGTATTCACAAAATATGATTTTCATAGAAATTTTTTCCGTCTGCTGCTTCTAAACAATTCGGTTAATATCGTTGATATACGATAGATAACGATTAGCTGCCGTACAGAAGATAATTGTCAGTCGGAAAATCCTGATAAGAAACGATAGATGTGTCGGTTCGGTTAAGTCGTATAAATATCGACGAGATGTCTATCGTATTAACCTTATAAAAACATATGCAAAGTAGAAGGTTTTCAAACGATTCAATTTATATCATTAATATACGATAGAAAACGAACCGATTTGCTGCCGTGTACAGAAGATGATAAGTGTTGTATGTCGGAAAATCCTGATAAGAAACGATAGATGTGTCGGTTCGGTTAAGTCGTATAAATATCGACGAGATGTCTATCGTATTAACCTTATAAAAACATATGCAAAGTAGAAGGTTTTCAAACGATTCAATTTATATCATTAATATACGATAGAAAACGAACCGATTTGCTGCCGTGTACAGAAGATGATAAGTGTTGTATGTCGGAAAATCCTGATAAGAAACGATAGATGTGTCGGTTCGGTTAAGTCGTATAAATATCGACGAGATGTCTATCGTTTTAACCTTATAAAAACATATGCAAAGTAGAAGGTTTTCAAACGATTCAATTTATATCAAGAGACACGGTAGTGTCTCGCGCCAAGTACACGCGGAGCGAGACCGACCGTGACTCTTTTACGCGACGCGACGGGTTGCGAGTACCCGAGATGTTGAGATCTCGATAACGAGTGGACGGATCAAGTTCTAAGTAGGCTTGATCGATAGCTTGGGGTCCAATTAGGGGGGGGTTTCTCTCATAATATTCCGCTACGTGCCCTACGAGCGGAGATATTGCGACGCAAAGTCCAAATGGGAAAATTTATTTTTAAGATACTTCTTCTTCTTCTTCTACTTCTAACGCCGACTTATATGATGACGTCATAATCAGAAACGTCACTTTCACTTTTTCGACGCTGGCGGCGCAGGTATCGCCAGTTTCGATATCGCGCGCGTATTTCGAAATTAGGTCGATAGACTTATCGGTCAGGAGGAAGATTTCTATTTAGGTAAATTAGGTAATATATAATATATACTGAGTCAACGGAAAAGAAGGTTCTCTACGCTTGGCAGAAAGTGCCGCTAGGGAATTTTTAAGTCGATTCTTATGAATCAAGCTTGATATAATATATATGAAGTCAACGGAAAAGAAGGTTCTCTACGCTTGGCAGAAAGTGCCGCTAGGGAATTTTTAAGTCGATTCTTATGAATCAAGCTTGAATTCGATGTCTAGGTATCCCAGGTTGTCGATGACGAGGTCCAGATAGTGCGCTTCATAGTTTTCGGTGTCCAGGTGTAATAATACGTTGAATTCGATGTCTACGTGTCCCAGGTTGCCGATGACGAGGTCCACATAGTGCGCTCCGTAGTTTTCGGTGTCTACGTGTATTAATACCTTGAATTCGATGTCCACGTGTCCCAGGTTGCCGATGACGGGATCCAGATAGTGCGCTTCATAGTTTTCGGTGTCCAGGTGTAATCGTACGTTGAATTCAATGTCTACGTGTCCCAGGTTGCCGATGACGAGGTCCACATAGTGCGCTCCGTAGTTTTCGGTGTCTACGTGTATTAATACCTTGAATTCGATGTCCACGTGTCCCAGGTTGCCGATGACAAGATCCAGATAGTGCGCTTCATAGTTTTCGGTGTCCAGGTGTAATCGTACGTTGAATTCGATGTCTAAGTGTCCCAGGTTGCCGATGACGAGGTCCACATAGTGCGCTCCGGTGTCGGTGTTTACGTGCATTAATATCTTGAAATTGATGTCTAGGTGTCTCAGGTTGTTGATGACGAGGTCCACATAGTGCGCTTTGTAGTTTTTGGTGTCTAGGTGTATTAATAACTTTAAATCTGAATGTAGGACACATAGATATCGAATTCGAGGTATTAATACACGTAGACACCGAAAACTACGGAGCGCACTATGTGGACCTCGTCATCGGAAACGTGGGACACCTAGACATCGAATTCAACGTATTATTATACCTGGACACCGAAAACTATAGAGCGCACTATCTGGAACCCGACATCAGCAACCTGGAACACGTGGACATCGAATTCAAGGTATTAATACACCTGGATACCGAAAACTATGAAACGCACTATGTGAACCTCGTCATCGGCAACCTGGGACACCTAGACATCGAATTCAAGCTTGATTCATAAGAATCGACTTAAAAATTCCCTAGCGGCAGAATCAAGAGACACGGTAGTGTCTCGCGCCAAGTACACGCGGAGCGAGACCGACCGTGACTTTTTTACGCGACGCGACGGGTTGCGAGTACCCGAGATGTTGAGATCTCAATAACGAGTGAACGGATCAAGTTCTAAGTAGGCTTGATCCGATAGCTTGGGGTCCAATTAGGGGGGAGGGGGGTTTCTCTTATAATATCCCGCTCCGTGCCCTACGAGCGGAGATATTGCGACGCAAAGTCCAAATGTGAAAATTTTTTATTAAGATACTTCTTCTTCTATCTACTTCTAACGCCGACGTCTTATATGACACTAGGCGTGATATCCGTACAAAATTACCTTTTTCAAAAAAAAGGTAAAAAAATGCGCCAAGTACACGCATAGTAGTATATATGTATTATGTTGTTACCTCGAAAAAAACAAAGTGGTAGTATTATACCTCGAAATAACACCCTGTACATATTGTTTATACAATGCGTAATACTGCAAAAAGGCGTGATATCTGTACAAAATTACCTTTTTTAAAAAAAGGTAAAGAAAGGCGCCAAGTACACGCATAGTAGTGTATATATGTTGTTACCTCAAAAAAAAAAAACAGTGGTAGTATTATACCTTAAAAAAATCTAAGTAACAAGTGGTAGACGAAATCTTTGTATCTTGAAAAATATCGAAAAAACCTAAACAGTAGTATCTTCACCTCGAAAAAAAAAACAAAGTAGTAGTATTATACCTCGAAAAAACCTAAGTAACAGGTGGTGGACGTAATCTTTGTATTTCCAAAAATCTCGAAAAAACCTAAGCAGTATTATTTTTATTTCCAAAAAATTATTACTCAAGTGATACACATCACAAAATTACGTTACCTTATCAAAAAAAGAGTCGCGCTTCAAGTGATCTATTATTACAATTACAAAAAAGAAATATCTTTTTTTAAATTACAGCGCCAATTACAGAGAACATATATTTTTCGAGATACAAAGATTACGTCTACCACTTGTTACTTAGGTTTTTTCGAGGTATAATATTACTACTGCTTTTCTTCGATTAGAATAAAAAATTGAATCATGAAGAATTACACAGAGGTAACAGTACAAAATACAAATATTTTATTAAAATATTTAAACCCAATAAGGGAATACAAGGTATTTAAATACAAAGTTTATATATGTATTTTAAAAGATTTAATCGCATCGCAAAGAATTACAGAGGTAACAGTACAAAAAATAAAAATATTTTATTAAAATACATAAATTTTTCTTGTCAAAAGACTTGGCGCTGCTAGACACATCGCCCACACCCACTCGCTCGCACATACACACCAGGCTGACCTAATTTTGAGGTCTAGCAGCGCCAAGTTTTTTGACAAGAAAAATTTATGTATTTTAATAAAATATTTTTATTTTTTGTATCATTAATATACGATAGAAAACGAACCGATTTGCTGCCGTACAGAAGATGATAAGTTGTATGTCGGAAAATCTTGATAAGAAACGATAGATGTATCGGTTCGGTTAAATCGTATAAATATCGACGAGATGTCTATCGTTTTAACTTTATACAAACATATACAAAGTAGAAGGTTTTCAAACGATTCAATTTATATCATTAATATACGATAGAAAACGAACCGATTTGCTGCCATAAAGAAGATGATAAGTTGTATGTCAGAAAATCCTGATAAGAAACGATAAATGTATCGGTTCGGTTAAGTCATATAAATATCGATAAGATGTCTATCATTTTATTCTTATATATCCGTATTAATGCATACGGTAAAATTATTACCATAAATAACGATACATATTATATCGTGTATATACGATTGATTCAGACGGGCAATAATTGTACATATAGAAAACGATTCATAACTATAAAATTTGTATAGTTATTTTCTTATTCGGACCTAAAACGATAGAAACCAATTCGATTCGATTAATGTTTTATCTGTCTTCTAAATATGCAACGATAGAACCGATAAGATACGATTAAAAACGATACAGATATAGCCGTTTTTAATCGTTTTCTATCGGATATGGTTACCAGGGATAGTACAAAGAGCCAGATTTCAATGGAGGATCAATTTTCACGTGTTTCCCTTCCATTGTCCCCACACAGTTATAAAAATTCCATTTCTCTCCAAATTCATTTGCAACAATCCGCCTTCTTCAACAATTCTTCTTCAGAAGTTGGAAAACACAAAAAATCATCCTTCAATACAGTCAGTAATGCTGCACTAACCTCACGAATAATTCCAGATATAGTACTTTGTCCCAATCGAAAAGACAAAGATAAACTTTCTTGAGTTTCACCTAAAAAAAATTAAAACACGAACTTACAAAGCTTTCAGCATTTCTATGTAACATTCCTTGTATAACCATTCACATTAAGAGAAGTGATATATTTTATTTGGTGAGAATAAATACCTGTGGCAAGATGTCTCAGAGTAAGAGATAATCTCTCTGCTGGTAAGATACTTTTTCTCAGATGAGTATTTTGTTTCATAATTAAAGGTGCAACTTTATGAAGAAGCTCCTCAAAGGTGGCAGTGTCCATTCTCAAACATCTGTTCAAAATGAAAACAAGAATTTTATATCACGTCTACTCTTATAAGTTATAATACCTAAAATGTTTAATTTTTTAATTTTAAAATACCTGCGAAATTTGTTTGGATCTTCAAGACTTAACTCAGCAAAAAAGTTGTGATGTATTCCTTGTTCTTGCCTGCGTGCTATCCATGGTTTTACCCATAACCTTTGCTTTTTATATCGGATGATTTCTTCTATTATAACCACGAAACATAGAAAAACAATAAGTTTCTTTCGTTTTTTCAAATTTTGCATATTTTGAAAGGAATACTTTCTTTTCGGTAACATTGATGCCTTAAAATTCTCTTAATACGATCAGTCAGCATCAGCGACTATCGGTGACAGATTGAGAAAATGTGATTGACCGATTAGAGTCGGCAGTCGCGATTGGCAGTCGGGTCGGCCTTCGCAGTCGGTAGTCTGATACGGGCTTTACGCGACGCGACGATTAATATCTTTTCTGATTCGAGGTAATTGTTTTATTTATTTATTTACATTTAATTATCCTATTTATTATTATACGACGCAAAGCGAAACCGCACCGTGATTCTTTTACGCGACTAAGTGCATGTGACAGGAATTATAGTAGTTTACGTTTACGTGAGTATTACTTCTGTAGTAACTTATATGAACGATATCATCGTAGTTACTATAAAATCTCCCGTTTATGCGGAGGAATTATAGTATCGTTCGTATAAGTTACTATACAGAATCAATTATTTATTACTCGACTACCTGGCTTAAATTATATATAAGTGCACAACGTTTCGGCTCACGGTTAGAGCCCTTATCAAGTGCCGTCTGAAATATGAACATCGCGATGTAACACAATAAAAAATATATAAATAGGAAATTAGTCATAAAAACAGAGAGCGTTACCTAATCGTCAATAAGACTCGTCATATATTAGTCAAGACCTCCTTTCGTTCATGGGAATGTCCCAGCATTATCACAAAGCGCAAACTATGGGAAATCACTCATGTAAAACCGATATACAGAGAAAGAGATGTGACGATCATTCTTACGTGTCTTGAATATAAAAATTCCACCAACAAGCATCTTGAGTTTGAGACTCTCCGAGAGTTAATCTTCAGAGAGATACAGATAATCTAAACGAAGTTTATGACGGCGTCATCTCGTCAGTTTAATTGTTTATTTTGTTACTTTCTTGTGGCAACCTTTTGACTCCTTGATTCTTTTCCTTTGTTAGTGTTCAGTCTCCCGAGTTCTTCCACTCGCATAACATCGCTTATCGGAGAGTTTCTAGGCCAAAGTTTGAGCAGCTGTATCTTCGTTAAAAATGAACAAAATTTAAGTTTTAAAAAAGGGTTTCAAAGCTTGAAATCTCTACTTTCAGAAGATTATTATTTTCTTTTAGTTTCTGTGAATTTGGCAATTTTTACATGTAGAAAACCACGAGCTGGACAAAATGGAAAATTTTTTTCTCACTTTGTGGGCCTGTCACGTGCAAAAAAAAAATCTGCAAAAATTTTCAACTTTCTAATGTGAAAGCTCAAAGTTTTCCCTACAAAATCTTTTTTTGAAAATATTTCTACAATTTTTTGTTACTAAGTTATCGCGGATTGAATAAGAAATGAGCATTTTGACTTTGATTGCTCATAACTCCGTTAAAAATCATCGTACCGCAATTCGCAAAATGGATTCTTAAAGCTAAAACTTTGCTCTATCAAGTGGTATAATCGCCAATTTTTTGCTGACCTATGCTGACACTTACTCATCTTCAATATATTGTCAGCGTAATTGAAAACAATTTTTTAACGTCCGCCAAACGTTATTTTTAATTTTTTTCCTTGATTTTTACTGAAATTAAGCAATTTCACAATTTTTTGTACGATTTGCCTCGTAAAACCATAGTGGCCACCATGAAGAAAATCTCATAGCTATTCGGCAAATTTTTTTTAAATGTAGGATACATAAAAGTACAAAAAAACGTAAAGAATAAATTTTTGTTGTTGTTCTGCACAATTGTTTTTTGGATCTAAATAAGAAAGTAAAAAATTGCAAATTTTTACGATATTTTTACTCACTTGTAATGTATTCAAAAATTTTTATGAAAAAATTGGCGATTATATCACTTGATAGAGCAAAGTTTTAGCTTTAAGAATCCATTTTGCGAATTGCGGTACAATGATTTTTAACGGAGTTATGAGCAATCAAAGTCAAAATGCTCATTTCTTATTCAATCCGCGATAACTCAGTAACAAAAAATCGTAGAAACATTTTCAAAAAAAGATTTTGTAGGGAAAACTTCAAGCTTTCATATTAAAAAGTTAAAAATTTTTGCAGATTTTTTTTTGCACGTGACAGGCCCACAAAGTGAGAAAAAAATTTTCCATTTTGTCCAGCTCGTGGTTTTCTATATGTAAAAATTGCCAAACTCATAGAAACTAAAAGAAAATAGTGATCTTCTGAAAGTAGAGATTTCAAGCTTTGAAACCCTTTTTTAAAACTTAAATTTCGTTCATTTTTAACGAAGATACAGCTGCTGAAACTTTGCCTAGTTTTTAAGAAAATTTAAGTGTTCCTTTAATTTTTGTGAGGAGTGTATTTATAATTCAAATTCCCTACTTTTTATTTTTGCAAACAATACGAATTAATTAATGTAAAAAAAAAACACAATTTTCTAAAAAAAAAAAAACTTGTGTAACTGTTTATTGCATATTCATTATTTTCTTAGCTTCTCACGATTCGGGGTGCTTGAGTTGCGTGAGTCCCCTTGTCTCTCACGATTCGGGGTGCTTTTTCAACAACTATAAATCACGCAATAAAAAATCGGTACTCTTCTTTCATGATATACGCTAAATTTAAGTCTTTGTTGAAAGTAATTCAATATGTACTTGGTGAATAGACATTCTGTAAGAATGAAACTTAATGCATGAATATGAATGCCTACAGAAATTACACAGCGCGCAATAGTTTATTCCAGGTATTTTAGACATTGTTCTTAACAACGGTACAAGAATTACACTCATTATAAATGGCATAGATTAGTGCGCTATCTGCTGAGCCACATTACGCTCTTACACAACAAGTTTTTCTGTAAGAAAATTTTGTTTTTTTACATTAATTGATTCATATTGTTTGCAAAAATAAAAAGTAAGGAATTTGAATTATAAATACTTAACAAAATATTATGTCACAATATTGTAACTTTCAAGCCTTATAACTCGAAAAGAACTTAATGAAAAAATACTTAAATAGTGTTTTGGAAAGCTCTCGACATAAGCTATAAGAATATGCAATAAAAAATAGGGAGTTCCATTTAAGAAACTGAAGGTGTCCTTGACCTGTCCTTAACGATGCCACCCAAGGTCAAATTAATGACACCATCTTATGTTCCCCTCAAAACTATACAATTTTTGTCTGAAACGTTTTTCTCTAAAATGCTTAGTTTTTGAAAGAAAATGGGTGGGCGGGTGGTCTCAGACACCCGGTATATCGCGACAATAGCCGAGGTGATCAAAGAAGTTGTGTATAATGTCCCGATTCAACGGCTCCTGTCCCTGGTTGAGAGTGTTAATAATGACATTAATATCTCTCACACTGTCAAGCCAAATTGGCTCTTCGTTCAGCTTCCGACTCATTTATCATTTCTCCTTTTGCAAAATTTGGAAAACAGCATGATGTATTGGTTGGTATAACAATGAATTGCTGCCAGTTCCAGATGTATTGAACAGTAAGTGATATAATTTTAACACGTTGAACAAAAAAGAAATCAGGATATTCTGATTATACAATACATTTTTACTTTGTAGAGGATGATTACGTAGCTGTATATTGGAGCGACAAATGGATTAGAGGATGCATTGAACATCCAGATCCATCGGGAGAGAGAAGCGTAGTACGATTATTCGATCACGGTGGTTACTGGCAGTTTAGTAATTCGTAATGTAGGCCATTGATATATAATTATTTGAGCCTACCCTTCCAAGCCATCGAAATCTTTTTAGCAAATATTCAGCCAAAGAACGGTAACTATATATTGACGTTATATGTACTATTCTTCCAGATTATACAACTCTATTCAAAATTATTTATCTTTGGATATGTAATTATACTTTGATGTTACTCCTTTGCAGGTAAATGGTCGACAGAAGCTTTGGTACAAAATTGTTCCTCAAAGGGAGTTGCTGCTCAAGCTCAGATTGAAGGTCGCATTCAAACTAATATTTATGCAAATATTTATTTTATGATACAAAATTATGAGATAAGTAGTTATTATTATCCAATCTTCAAAAATCTCTTTGAAGATGCGCAAATTAATTGAAATTAATTAATTTTGTTTAAGCTAATTTCCCTTACTGAAGAACTGGTAACGAACGGACATGCTGAACAAGTAGCATGGGACCAAATGAAGCCAGAAACACTTGAATCCATCTGTACATAAGACTTATCAAGAAACTCTACAATTTTTACGCATAATCCGCGATTTTTAGTCAGTATGGACTAGAGTTTAATACAATCGCCATTGATAATCCCCTTTAATCGTGTCAAAATTGATTATTTCGCTTTTTGACTTTGTCACTTTACTCATGTTGTAAAATAGTTTTCCGATTGTGTAAAATATTTATATTTAGAAAGAAAGAAATTTATAAAGATTGCTATATTGATCGTAGAGTAGAGAAAACAATAACTTAACATTTTACAAAGTAGTGTCAAATTTAAACTAGAACATTTGTATCGAATTACTCAGACGAATTAGGAAATTTGTTTCTACGTGACTAATATCTATTTCTGATTGGGGACGATTCGAGAACTCATTAAAACAATTTAATTTCTTTTCACATTTAAATTTAGGTCACCGTAGATTAAACTTGTTACTTTAGAAGTTATTGTTAAATGGCGAATTTTATTTAACATCTCGTGTTATCTTTTCAAATTATTTAAAGATTGCTAATTCATTTAAAGATTCGTCTTTTGAACATTATTTTTCGGTAACTTGTATTCCGCACTTTACTGTCGTGGCATAAAGTTATTTTGTTTCAAAAAATGGAGACTAAGCTTTCGAATTAATCCAGATGTACGCATATATATTGTATATACTGATTAATAAGTAATTTATCTGAGACTATTTATTTATTATTGAAAAAATTAATAATTATTTTTCACTAATTATTAATTTTCAAATAAATGGACTTGGTTAGTGGAGCGAGTGTGTTGTGCATGCGTGTGAGAGTTGCAAGTAAATTAGGCGAGAGTTTAGAGGGAAATAGGAGACGAGGTAGGCGTTAAACCGATAGAAAGGTAAGAAGAAGAACTTATTTAGGATAGGATAATAGATGCAGCAAGGAAATATTAATTAGTGAAGGAAAAGAGCGCTAAATATTTTAGAGAGAGGGAGAGGTTAGGTGAGAAAAGGCGGGAGAAAATCGCTGTGCGTTCCAAAAGGGAGCGAGATTTGCGTCACGCATAGAGTAGGTAGCGACACTAGACACTAGACGGAACAGTCTAGGCATAGAGGTAGCGGTTAAGGAGATTGGCTGGAAGGAGAGCGTGCACGAGGGACGTACAGGATGGAGGGAGAGACAGGCGAGAGTGAGAAGGCAGCAATAAAGAATAAAGATGAGAATCCGGCTACAGTGTCGGATAGTTCAAGCAGTGAGAAAACGGGTAAAGAAATTTTTGCCACACCAAAAGAAGAAAAAAGAGGAAAGAGAAGACTTACAAAGGAGGAATTAAGAATGAGAGAAAGATCGAGCTCGCTCAGCATACTGGATTTTAGGACAAGTGATAACAGTACGGCATGCGAGTTAGCGAAAGTTAAGAGGAAAAGAGAGGAAAACGAACAACGTACGATGGAAATTTTAAAGAGAGATAACAAGACAGTGAGAACGCCACCAGGTATGGACAAAGCGAAGGATGGAGTCGGTGCTGTAGGTAAGAAGAGAGAAAAGGAAGGAGTTCTGTCAGCAACAAAGAAGGATGAAGAAAACGGTTCGCTATTAGCAGTCTTGAGAGAGATTAGAAACGAAATGAGGGACCTGAGGGACGAAATGAGAGAGATGAGAGAGAGGATGAACGTCTTAGAAGAAGGTCGGAGAAAAAAAGAAGAAAAGGTAGAGGAAAGGATGGATAAGTTAGAAGAGAGGCTATCGAAGATCGAACGAAGGAGTGAAAACACAACGGATGAGGCGACCGGCGGCAAAATGGAGGAGATTGTGGGAAAGGTGGCGGAGATGGTTAGGAAGAGAGAAAGAAATATGAAGGAAAGGAAGGAAAAGAAAAATAATTTAATGATCAGAGGACTACATAAAGAGGAAAATAAGAGCTTAATAGACACAGCGGAGACGTTTCTTGAGAGGGAGTTTGGTGCAAAAGCGGGAGTGAAGAAGATGCGGTCAACAGGCAGAGTAAAAAGAGAGATAATAATAGTCGAAATGGACTGCTGGGAAGCGAAGGATAACATCATGAAGGAGAAGAAGAAGCTGGGAAGTAAGAAAATTTTCATTGATCACGACTTGACCTTTGAGGACAGAGAAGTGCAAAGACGGATAAAAAAAAGAGCATGGAAAGAGAAAACAGAAGGAAAATGGGTGAAAATAGGTTTTAGGAAGCTAGAGATACAAGGTAGAAAGTATGTATGGAGCGAGGAAGAAAATAAGCTAATAAAAAAAGAAAATTTCTAGAGGACTGCCAAGTTAGGAGAAGAGTATCAGTAAGTCGTGGCATTCAAGAGGACAATAGGCAAACAACACGAATGGAGGACGGAAAAGTGAAGCAGATGAAGAAAGAAAATGGGCGAAAGATAATTTTTTGGAATGTAGCAGGTATAGAGAGGCAGGACAAAGATTGTTGGAATTACATATTAGGTTTCGATTTTATAGGGTTATGTAAAACATGGTTAGAGAAAAAGGGATGGGATAGAATTAAGGGTAGATTGCCAGAAACGCACATCTGGAAAAACAATAACGCTGTAAGGAAAAAAGGAAGGGTAGGGCGAAGGGAAGTTTACTAATAGGTATTAGAAAAGGCTGGATGGCGGAAGTGGAGAATTATAAAAGTATAATGATTACAGAAAGAATTGCGTGAACGAGAATAGTAAAAGAGGAAAAAGGGCTAAATATTTTTACAGTATATAATGTAGGAGCAAAAAAAGATGTTGAAGAGATAATGGCAAAAATAACAGAGCAATGCGAAGGATGCGAAGGAGAAGATATTATTATAGGAGGTGATTTTAATATTAGAATGGGAAACTTAGGAGGTTGTAGGGAGGAGGAGTATGACTTTGAAAAGGAGAGTAAAGATAAAGTCATAGGAGATGGCGGCAGAAGTTTTGTGGATATGATAAATAAAAAAGGATGGTATTTTTTGAATGGATGTACAGAGGGGGATTGGGAATATACGTATGAGGGAATATACGTATGAGGGTGCGAGAGGGTGCTCGGTAATTTGTAACGGCCTGACTTTATATCGAACGCGGCCTAGTTCACTGGATTGGGAGTTCGATGAAAGGCCCAGAGACAGTAGTCAATTTGCGATACACACGTATTCCTTTACTTTATTCAACTCGAGATGCGGTATACAAAGTATATTACAAGAAAATAACGGAGCGCGGTATATTACATATGAACGGAGTTCGTCGCAGGATAAGAAAATAACGAATAACATACGAACGGAGTTCGTCGCAGGATATTACGAGAAAATAACGAAACGCGGTATATTACATACAAACGGAGTTCGTCGCAGGATAGCGTGGTATATTCCGTACGAACGGAGTTCGTCGCAGTATATTACGGGAAAATAACGAAGCGCGGTATATTACATACGAACGGAGTTCGTCGCAGCATATTACGAGAAAATAACGGAGCGCGGTCTATTATATACGAACGGAGTTCATCGCAGTGGATTACGAAAACATAACGAAGCGCGGTATATTACATGCGAACGGAGCGCGGTTACAGGTATCATTTACGAATAACGATCGACAGTGCCGGTGCACAGGGCGGCATACGCGGTATATTATACACGAACGGGACGCGGTTACGGAGAGTCCGATGAACGCGGACGTACAGTACTCTACGGTCGCGGCGCGGCACCGTGGTGCGGGTGCACTCGGTGCGGTATATCGAGAAAGCTGATAACGCGGGCGGGAACGCGATATGTACACCGGAGGATGGCGGAATTCCGGGGTTACGGTCGCGAGAACCCTCGCTACGAGGCTGAGCACGCTCGACCCCGCGGTGCCGTGGCCGTCAAGGTAAGTGTGAGGGAGCTCGGAGACACTCTGAGAACTCTCAGTAGAAGACCAGAACTCTGGACCTCGTTTTGCGTGTCGCCCTAGGATTCGGAAGGTAGGCTTCGTCAGGAGTAGCGGAGAGCCGTGGTAGAGACGAAGTGTCTCTTCGTCGAGCGCGCCCGGCTTTTTATACCGCTCGGCGCGGTGAGCTTGGCAGGAGGGAGGCCGATCGTCAGGCGATGGCGCGGTGGTGGGAGCGGCGCGATCCCGCGTGCTCGCTTCGGCGGGGATCGGCTCGCTTCGGCGCTCGTCGGCGTCGTGCGGGAAGGCACCGGTGCGGCGGATTTTCCGCGCACACGGTGCGTTTCAAAAGATTAAAAAATTGTGGGCGCACCGCGCCCTGTCCTCGCCCGACGGAGGATTGGTCGGGCGGCCCCCGGCGGGTGGTGGCCGGGGACGATGCCTTGACGTAAGGGGCGCATCGTTACAAATTGATTATGCAATTGTAAACGATAGTGCGCAAGAGCGAGTGTTGGAATTTAGAATAGGGGACAGGGTGGACTCGGATCATTTGCCTCCGACCTTGTTACTGGAGGAAGAGGAGAATACGAGACAAATGGAGGGGTGTACAGAAGAGGAAGAAGAGGAACGGAATATGTCAAAGAAGATCATAGAGTGGAACGAAGAGGCAAGGAAATTATACAGGGAGAGGACAGAGGTATGGAATGAAACCGAGGACCAGGAAATGGAGTCGGTGGATAAGAAATGGGGGAAAATCAAAAACTGGATCCTTGGAGCCTTAGTGTATAAGGAAATTAAGTTAAAAAAGAGAAGAAAAATAGGGCACAAAGATTGGTGGGATAGGAGTTGTACCAGAAAGAAGAGGGAGGTGAAAAGAAAGTACAGAAGGTGGAGATGTGGAAAGGGAAGTAAGGAAGACTATTTGGAAGAAAAGAAATGCCTGAAGGGGTGGCTAGAGAGCAAAAAGATGGAGAAGAGAGTAAGGGAAGAAGAGAAATTAAGAAAACTGAAGGACGAAAAGAAAATTTGGAACTACATAAACAGTCGAAGAAAGAAGAAAGAATGGAAAGAGTATAATATACCGAAAGAGAACTGGAGAAGTTACTTCATGGAGCTGTTAGGTGGGACCGAGATGAAAGGAAGGGATGAGGCGTTGGAGATGCGTGACATGGGAACAGAAGAAAGAAATGAAGAGCAAGTTCAAGATACAGAAAGGGAGCTGCAAGAAGAGGAGATAGTGAGGGCAGTCAGGAACATGAAGCTAGGTAAAGCTGCGGGTGTCGATGGAATCCCAATGGAAGCATGGCTGTATGGTGGCGCAGCAGTAAGAAGAGGTCTAACTGATCTGTTGAAGCTCATTTGGAAGGAAAGTAAAATTCCGACCGAATATGGCGAACAAGTATAGTTGTCCCCCTATATCAAAGGGGGGATAAAGAGAGAACAGACAACTATCGAGGGATCTCTCTGCTGTGCACTGCATACAAGGTATATGCGGAAATTCTAAACAACAGATTGAAGGAAATAATGGAGATGAAAGGAATGATACCTGACAGCCAAGCCGGCTTTAGGAAAGGGAGGTCCACGATGGATAATATGTTTATCTTGAACCATATAGCAAAGGGAGAAGGAGAAAGGTCCGGCAACTGGAAAAGACAAGATTTTCGCAATGTTCGTGGACCCAAGAGCAGCATTCGACAACGTTGACAGAGGAATTTTATGGAAGATAATGGAAGAGAAAGGAGTGGATCGCAGTTTAATAAACAGGATAAAGGAAATCTACAAAGAGACGGAGGTGACAATAAGGACGATGGATGGGTTCACAAGATGTTTCAAGACAAAGAAAGGTGTAAGGCAAGGCTGTGTGATGAGTCCCGCCTTGTTCAATTTATACAATGCGAACATTGATAAAGTTTTAGAAAAGCGTGGTATAGGAGGAGTGGAGCTTGGAGGAGTGAAAGTATGGTCATTAGCATACGCGGATGATATGGTTTTGGTAGCGAAAAATAGAGAGGCTGTACTAGATATGATGAGCATGTTAAAAAGATTTTTAAAAGAAAGGAAACTAGAATTAAATACAGAAAAAACTAAAGTGCTAGTATTTAATAGTAAAGGTAAAAAAGGCAGGATGACATGGAAATGGGGTGAAAAAATGAGGGAAATGAGTGGGAAAAAGTCATGTTAGATTATGTAAGATGGGTATTTAGACTAGATTTTTGTACTCCGAGGTATGTAATACTAAGGGAACTAGGATTAGAGAAACTTAAAATCTGTTGGGGTATAAGAGCCATGAGATTCGAGAAAAGAAGCAGAGAGAAAAAAGACGGAGTTTAGTAAAGGCATGTTGGGATGAAAAGGACACAGTGGATAAAAAGAAAAATGATTTATATAGTTTGGAACAAGAAAGGTTTTATAATAACAATGGTTGGAGCTCTGAAGCAATAAAAGAATTAAATAATGAAGGTAATAATACTGAAGGCTTAGTAAGAATAAGGGAACAGGACATACAAGGACAAATAATAAACAGTGAAATAGTAGAGGCAAGGTATAATTCAAGGTACAAAGAGATAGAAGCGAGCAACAAAACACCAAGTTACTTATTAAAAGCGAACTTGGATAAAGTAAAAACAGGAGATGAGATTAGAGCGATGGTAAAATTAAGGTGCGGCAATTTATAGGATACAAATAAATATTGGCTTGACGAGGAAGATACAAAGTGTAGATTCTGCAAGTCAGGTAGGGATAACTTAGAGCTTTATATAAGCAAGTGCAACATCACAAGTATGTGATTTGAGAACTTAGGTAGGAATAACGTAGAACGATTAGAGAATATATGCGATGACAAATTTAGAATGGAAAAAGGAAAGGTGCTAAATAGATTATGGAAAAAAAGAAAAGAAAGCTATAAAAAAGATAATGGCTGTGAACAATAATGATAATGTAAATAATAATGTACTGCGGCTTGTTTGTAAAGAAGAATGATGTTTGACGTGTGGATGGATGTGTGTGTTAAGTAGAATTGTAAACCAAGTCCTTTCTTGGCGTATAGCTGAAATAAAGACATATATATAATTTTCAAATAAATAGTAATTTATTTTTTATAAACTATCTATTAGTTTTTTTAATAATAAAGAATTTATTTCTACTAATTACCAGTTTACAAAAGAAATTAATTCATATTTACCTAAATACTAACTTTCACAAACTAGATATTTTTTTATGACAAGTTACCAATTCTTTAAGTAATCTACACTTCTCACAAAAATTAAAGGAGTACTAAATTTATCTTTAAAAATAGGCAAAATTCAAGCAACTGTAACTTTGTTAAAAATGAAAAAAATTTAAATTTAAAAAAAGGATTTTAAAGCTTGAAATTTCTACTTTCAAAAAGTTACTATTATTTTTTAGTTTCTGTGAGTTTGGTAATTTTTACATATAGAAAACTACGAGCTGGACAAAATAGAAAATTTTTCTTTCACTTTGTGGGCCTGTCATGTTCACAAAAAAAATCCGCGAAAATTTTTGACCTTTTAACGTGAAAACTTGAAGTTTTCCTTGCAAAATCTTTTTTTAAAAATGTTTCTACAATTTTTTGTTACTAATTTATCGCGGATTGAACAAGAAATAAGCCTTTGACTTTGATTGCTCATAACTCCCTTAGAAATCATCGTATTGCAATTCAAAAAACAGATTCTTAAAGCTGAACTTTGCTCTGTTAAACAGTATAATTGCCAAATTTTTTAAATAACGTAGATATGATACAAATTAATGAAAATAATGTCAAAATTAGCGATTTTTATTTTTTTATTTTGACTCAGAAAACAATGGTACAGAACAACAACGCAGACACGTAGAAACATTTTTAAAAGAAGATTTTGAAAGGAAAACTTCAAGCTTTCACATTAGAAAGTTGAAAATTTTCGCAGATTTTTTTTTTGCACGTGACAGGCCTACAAAGTGAGAGAAAAATTTTCTATTTTGTCCAGCTCGTAGTTTTCTATATGCAAAAGTTACCAAACTTACAGAAACTAAAAAATAATAGTAACCTTTCAAAAGTAGAGGTTTTAAGCTTGAAATTTAAATTTTATTCATTTTTAACAAAGTTACAGCTGCTTGAATTTTGCCTATTTTTAAAGATAAATTTAGTGTTCCTTCAATTTTTGTAAGAAATGTATAATTTACTTTTACTTAAATATTATTAATTTTTATGTATTTGTTGTTATTGCTAATTTTGTGAATAATTAAAAAATAAAAAATAAAAATGTTTTGCAGATTCTTGCTTAACACTACAAAATAGGTGATATTAGTACAAAATTACCTTTTTCAAAAAAGGTAAAAAAAAGTGCCAAGTACACGCAATGTATTTTGTAAATTCAAAAATCTAACCTAAGTGGTAGCTTTATATCTTTTTCACAAAATTATATTATCTAACTTAACTCAAGTGACATGTATTTAAAAAAAAAGATGTAAAATCTTTAATTTCTTCTTCACAAAATTATATTACCTAACTTAACTCAAGTGACTTGTATTTCAAAAAAAAGATGTGAAATCTTTATTTTCATTTTCACAAAATTATATTACCTAACTTAACTCAAGTGACATGTATTTCAGAAAAAGATGTAAAATCTTTAAATTAAATTACGCCAAGTGTAAAGGGAATATGTATATTGCTTTGAAAGATAATTGTTATGCAACTACATTAAAGAAATAAAACCCAAGTGGTATCTTTGTATTCCTATTCAAGGGTCTTCCTATCCCAGCAAACGCAAAAGGATTAAAAGATATTAAAATTTTTTAATACCTTTAAATCCCTTTTTTGGCGGAATTAGATGAAATTAGATGGGATTTGAAATGAGATGGTCCAATCCCATGGAATCCAAAAAAGAAAAATTTCAATTCTATCCAAGCGCCGTTGTTCGTCGGTCAGCTTTTGTGTATGCCTATTAAGGGCATTACACGCACTACTACCGACGGGCAATTTGCCCGAAAATGAGATTTGTAAGATCTGTCAGGCACCGTAGGGGGTCCCTTTACATAGCGGTCGAGACGAAACTTTGAACTCGAGAAGATGCCCCGGCGATGCGACGCTTAGCGGCGTCGACGCGAACTGCCGGTAATGCAGATACCGCGCGGGCGTGTACTATTGGTGGCGCGTACCGCCACAGAGTTCAACACCGACACTTTTCAATCCCTATCCTGGCATTCAATGGTATTCATTGTATTGTCAGAATAGACGGAATTCAATGGAATTCAATACGGAAATTTTTAATTCCTAGTTTGGCATTCAATGGTATTCATTTCGTTAACGGAATCAATGGTATTCAATGGAATTCATCACGAAACTTTCCAATCCCTAACCTGGCATTCAGTGGTATTCATTTCGTTAACGGAATCAATGGTATTCAATGGAATTCATCACGAAACTTTCCAATCCCTAACCTGGCATTCAGTGGTATAATATTTTTGTATCGGAATTGGATGGGATTCAAAAAAGACAAATTCTTTCCAAAATAAGGAATTCCATGATATTGAAACTATTTCAATCCCTTTTTTGGACAGAATGGAATTCGGAAAGTCCTTAATTGAATTCCTGGCAATCCCGTTTTAATTATTTTCAATCCTTTTTCGTTTGCTGGGATTCTAACCCAAGTAGTAATAGCTTCTTAATTCTCCTTAACAAATTTTTAATATTACAAAGAATCATTTTAATCACAAAGAATTAAAAAAGTAACAGTACAAAATAAAAATATTTAATTAAAACAAAATAAATATATTTTTATTTTAAAAAAACGGCGCTGTTTTTTTACTTCTGTCGCATTTTTCCCTAAATTATGTTTATTGTTTTTTTATTTAACCAAAAATCTTACTACTAATGTTTAAATTTTAATGTTTAAATTTCAAAGTCTAGCAGCGCCAAGTTTTTTTACAAGAAAAATTTATTTATTTTGTTTTAATTAAATATTTTTATTTTGTACTGTTACTTTTTTAATTCTTTGTAATTAAAATGATTCTTTGTAATATTGAAAATTTGTTAAAGAGAATTAAGAAGCTATTACCACTTGGGTTGGAATAGGAAGACCCTTGAATAGGAATACGAAGATACCACTTGGGTTTTATTTCTTTAAAGTAGTTGCATAACAATTATCTTTCAAAGCAATATACGTATTTTCTTTACAATTGGCGCAATTTAATTTAAAGATTTCACATCTTTTTTTGAAATACATGTTACTTGAGTTAAGTTAGGTAATATAATTTTGTGAAAAAGAAAATAAAAATGTTACATCTTTTTTTTTAAATACATGTTACTTGAGTTAAGTTAGGTACTATAATTTTGTGAAAAAGATATAAAGCTACCACTTAGGTTAGATACATGTCACTTGAGTTAAGTTAGGTAATATAATTTTGTGAAAAAGATATAAAGCTACCACTTAGGTTAGATTTTTGAATTTACAAAATACATTGCGTGTACTTGGCACTTCTTTTTACCTTTTTTGAAAAAGGTATAAGATTACCAAAGAATATATTATTTTGCGATGTTGCATTTTCTATAAATATAACATTATATATATGACAATTGTAAATAACAAATACTCACAATCAGTCGAACCAATTAATTGTTTGTAACATTTAATCGAGATGAATGAATTAGCTGGATTTTAAAACAAAACGCGTATTGACGTAAAATTATTTGAAATTGCATAACGCTCGCGTTATGTTACATGCAATTACAACAATTTGATTTGTTGAAATGCAATACAAATCGTTTTGTTATCGGAAGTAGCTGATAAGCATTCGTCGACTATGCAGAATATCTCATCGTTAACCGGCAAACGAGCATTAGTGGTTAAATTGCGACCGTATGATGTAAATAGTCAGTTTAGAGTGACGATTGAAACATTGTCGGGTTATAGAGACATTCCTACAATTTAAGTGTAGTATCGCAGTAGTCGATAAAGATACTGACAATATCAATTTCCTTATTTCTTAGATACCTTATATTTATTGCCAAAACTGTACTTAAGGCCGAACAAATCTAAAAAATTTATTTTGTTATATCAAGACAAGACCCTAATGGAAATATTTTATACTGAAAATATTGTTACGTCCTTCGGCTTCGCGTGAAGCGTTCTCCGGATTGAAGATGCGAGATGCGAGCTGAGAAGGAATCGCGGATCGTTTTTTGACGACCGCGTTGTTTATATCCTTCGTCTGTTTGATTCTGTTCTGAGTTTCCGTCTCGTTCTGACGTGACAACCCGTGTTCTCTTGTACGAGTAATTCCAATAAACAAGTTCCTTTTTGTAATACGGAGTTCCTTCTTTTGCGCGAGTGCTCGGTACGCGTTGAGTGAGCGTGTGCGAATGCGGTCGAGCGGTCGAGCGTGACATTTGGGAGCTCGTCCGGGATCGTCTTACGGGCGAGCGTTAACGAGCGGTGAACGAAATGACAACGGCGGCTACGACGCGCTCAGCAGACGTCCGCCTCAGAAAAAGACCACGAGCAACGACGCCGGAGCAGCTCTCCGAGTCGGAAATGTTACGCGAGGAAGTACGAACACTCCAGGAGGAGAGATTTGCGCAGCTAAGTTCCTCCGATAATATTTCCCCTACCGATACAAATTCCTCGTCGGAAAGAATGCGACTTGATTTGAGTTATAAACTAAAACCTGACGTTTTTGACGAAAGTGTCCCGCTGCGAGAGTTCTTCTCGCAGTTTAACTTAATCGCGCGCGCGAATCAGTGGAGCGACGCGACGAAAACCGTGGCGTTGGTTTCTTGTTTAAGAGGGAAGGCGCGTTTGTTTTAGAGAGTGTACTTGACATAGAAAATTTAGAATTCTCAGAGTTAAAATCGAAATTAGAGCTACGTTTTGGGGAAAGTAACCTTACACAAAATTACTATTCGTTGTTCACGAATAAAAAACAAAAGTTTGGCGAAGATTATGCTTCTATGGGTTCGGAAATCGAAAGACTTTCTCAATTGGCTTACCCCGAATGTTCTCATACGGTTAGAGATAAAATTGCGTGTGCGCAATTTATTTTGGCTCTTTACGATGGTTTTGTAAAAAAGACTCTCCAACTAGAAGAGGGGATAACATCTCTGAGGTTAGCAGTAGAAAGGGCTAAGGCTATTGAAACCACTCAAGAGAATAGTTTTGATAGGATGGGAGGTAATAATTTTAAAAAATTTAACGAAAATAAAAATAAAAATGATGATAAAAACAAAGAAGGAAATAACTTTAAATTAAGGCGCGACGAGAATAATAAAAATAATAACAGATTTAAATTCGGAAACCAGAGAGAATGTTGGCTTTGCGGGAAGACGGGACACTTCCGGGCGGAATGTCCTTCTTTGGGAATTGAAAAAAAGGGAAACACGGATTAGTCGAACTGAGCGGGGCAGGTTCGACATTGGGGAAGAATGCCCCGGAGAAAACTAATATTTATTCTTACAGGATTAATAGGGTAGTTCCAGAAAATAATTATTTTCGTTACAATGGTACTGTAGATAAAAAACTTGTACTTTCAAATTAGATACGGGCTCCAACATCTCTATTTTGAATAAAAGACAAGTCAGTTCCTCAAAGCAGCTTATTCCGGTTGAGAATTGTTATTTAAGGTATCCTACTAGAGAGGAAGTTAGTATCGCGTTTAAAGTATTCGTAAGAGTGGAGATAGGAAAGTTTTTGTTAGAAGTTCCTATGTTAGTGGCAGAAATTCAAGATGATTGTATTTTAGGAGTAGATTTTCTTAAGAAAATTAATTTAGAAGAGATCTTTGAACCTGTTTTAGGAATAGGGGAACAAGGTGTTAGAACAGAATTTTCGTGCTCACGAATAACCGGGGTTGAAAAAGTTCCTGAATTTCTTAACGAACTTTTCCTTCAAAATTCGGAAGGATTAAGTGAATCACAAAAAAATGTTTTTGCTTCTTTTCTAACAGAGTTCCAAGATGTGTTCTCGGAAAAAATTGTTTCGGGTAATTGTAAAGTTATTGAGCATACCATAAATCTTACTGAAGCAAGGCCGATTAAGCAGACTCCTAGACGAATTCCTATCCACATGCGTGAGGAAGTTGAATCGATTATTCAAGATATGAAATGTCAGGGGGTCATAGAGGAATCTTCAAGTTCTTGGGTCTCCCCCGCAGTATTAGTAAAGAAAAAAGATGTTTCTTTAAGATTTTGTGTTGATCATAGGAAACTTAACGCAATAACAATAAAGGACTGTTATCCGTTGCCTAGGATAGATGATATTCTTGACCTATTATCCGGGAATTCTTGGTTTTCTACTTTAGATCTGAAAAGTGGTTACTGGCAGGTAGGAATTCGTCCTGAGGACAAGGAAAAGACCGCGTTTTCAATAGGAAGTGGCTTATGGCAATTTACTGTTATGCCCTTCGGACTTTGTAACGCTCCAACTACTTTCCAGCGCCTTATGGAGAAAGTTTTGCGTAAAATCTTATTCAAAATTTGTATGGTTTATTTAGACGACGTAATTATTTACAGTAGGACCTTTGAGGGAATGATAGATAATTTGAGGGAAGTATTTTTTTGTTTACGATCAGCTAACTTGAAAATTAATCCCAAAAAATGCTCTTTTCTCGGTAGAAGAGTAAGATATTTAGGTTACATTGTTTCTGAGCAGGGAATTACTACTGATCCTGAGAAAATTTTAGCAGTAAAAGATTGGTCTATTCCGCGGAAAAAGAAACACGTAGTTTCTTAGGTTTTTGTTCCTACTACCGTAAATTTGTGAAGGGGTTTTCTTTAATTGCAAAACCTTTGTTCAGGTTAACTGAGAATCAATCTAAATTTGATTGGACGGAATCTTGTCAGAAAGCTTTTGATTCATTAAAACAAGTCCTAATTTCTTCACCGATCTTATCTTTCCCTAAAGATGAGGGAGAATTTATTCTTGATACAGATGCTTCTAATCATGGGATTGGTGCAGTGCTTTCCCAGTTCCAGGATGGCAAGGAAAGAGTTATTACTTTTTACAGTCGGGTACTAAACAAGTCAGAAAGAAATTATTGTATAACCCAACGAGAGTTACTTGCCATAGTCGACTCTACGAAATCTTTTCATCATTATTTATATGGACAAAAGTTCTTAATTCGTACTGATCATATTTCTTTACAATGGTTAATGTCTTTTAGAGAATTAGAGGGGCAATTGGCTCGTTGGCTAGAAAGACTTCAGCAATATGAATTTACCATCTCTTATCGGAAAGGGAAATTACATGGTAACGCTGACGGGTTGTCTAGGCGACCTTGTTTAGTAGAAAATTGTGGTTATTGTTCAAGAGTAGAAGCTAAAGAATCTTCGAATGGAAGAGGAACGGTAGCTCGTATAATCCTTAAAAGAGATGATTTGGAAGAATGAAGAAGGAATCAATTAGAGGATCCAATTGTCTCAATCTTTCTACGTGCAAAAGAGTTAGGAAATCGCCCTCTTCGAGAAGAAATTGCTATGCAGGATGTTTCTGCTAGAATTTATAGGCTATATTGGGATACTTTAGTCTTGAAAAACGGGGTCCTTTTTAAGAGATGGGAATCACCTAACTTAAAGTCAAACATTTTTTAAATTATAGTTCCTGGGAGTCGGATTAAACATGTTTTGGAGGAAGTCCATGATTCTCCTTTCGGTGGACATTTCAAAATTAATAAATCTTTAGAAAAGATTTGAAGACGATTTTACTGGTCCACTTGCAAACAAAATGTTGAGGAATGGTGCCGGACTTGTAAAGTCTGTGCTGCTAAGAGGGGAACTTCAGGAAAAGGAAAGTCACCTCTACAAATTTTTAATGTTGGTGTTTCTTTTGAGAGAATTCAGATGGATATTCTTGGTCCTCTTCCTACTTCTTCTTCCGGAAATCGTTACTTATTAGTCTTCGTCGACTGTTTTACTAAATGGGTGGAAGCTTTCCCATTAAAGAATATTAGAGCTTACACGGTGGCAGAAATTTTTGTTAACCAAGTGATTTCTCGTCATGGTATACCTTTAGAGTTGCAGATCAAGGAAAAAATTTTGAATCGAAGATGTTCCAAGAATTGATGCGCTTGTTAGGAGTTAAAAAACTAGAACCACGGCTTTGCATCCTTAGTCGGATGGACAAGTAGAACGGCAGCATCAGACTATTCTCAATTATTTATCAAAATTTATTTTAGAAAATCAAAAGGATTGGGACAGCTGGGTCCCGATGTTCTTGTTAGCATATCGTTCTTCCAAACATGAAGCTACAGGTGTAACTCCTGCTGAATTATATTTTGCAAGAGATCTCCGTTTACCGATAGATTTATTACAAAAAAGTCCTCTGGGACTTGAGGATAGGGAAACAGGGGGATCATATACAGATTTTAAGGAGAAAATTAAATGAAATCCATACCAGTGTAAGACAGAATCTTAACACTCAGTCCCTTCGGATGAAAGCTCATTATGATCGAAAAACTAGGCAAATTAATTTTGTAGAGGGGCAAAAGGTTTGGTTGTATAATCCTCGTAGAGAGAGAGGGAAAGCTCCGAAGCTTCATAGCCGGGAGAGAAGAATCGACCGAAAGGACGAAATAATTTTGGGTGCTAAAGTCGGCGAATCGTTGGGTGAAGAAGGCCTGCAGCTCAGAAACCAGGGCAGAGTTCCAAGGTTAGAGCAGGAAGACACGCCGAGGACCCGAGAGACGACGTCGAGCTAAGGAAAGCAAGGAAGCCCCACGTTGGAAACTCCCCCGTTTGATTGTCGGGACGACAATCTGGAAGAGCGGGGGAGGTAGTGTTACGTCCTTCGGCTTCGCGTGAAGCGTTCTCCAAATTGAAGATGCGAGCTGAGAAGGAATCGCGGATCGTTTCTTGACGACCGCGTTGTTTATATCCTTCGTCTGTTTGATTCTGTTCTGAGCTTCCGTCTCGTTCTGACGTGACAGCCCGTGTTCTCTTGTACGAGTAATTCCAATAAACAAGTTCCTTTTTGTAATACGGAGTTTCTTCTTTTGCGCGAGTGCTCGGTACGCGTTGAGTGAGCGTGTGCGAGTGCGGTCGAGCGGTCGAGCGTGACAATATAATAAAATTTTACTGAAATTCTTTCTTATTTGACCTTATTTCATTGTTATTCCATCAATATTTCAATAAAAATTCAGTTTTTTTAAATTAAATTCAGTAAATTTTATGATGACTAATATAAAAGAAATTTTGTTATTACTTTTTAACAGTAGAATTTAACTTTCCTTATATTTCACAGCATTACATTACATTTTATAAGAAAAATTATTATTTATTTTGAAATATATTCAATAATTTTTATTTCACTTTTTATCGATTTTATAACATTTTCAGCAGGTGGCTCCAATGGAAATATTTTGCTGAAAGTACTACGAAATCAATGAAAAGTGAAATAAAAGTTATTGAAAAATTACTGAATATATTTCAAAATAATAATTTTTCTTATAAAATGTAATGTAATACTATGAATATAAAAAATATAAGGAGAGTTAAATTATACTATTAAGAAGTAATAACAAAATTTCTTTTATGTTAGGTATCATGAAACTTATGGTATAATAATAAAATGTACAATATTTCTATCAGAGAATCAATCGAAGACATTTTTGCAGAACATTAGACTTTGTCTAAAAAAACTTGCAAAACTGCGAAGTGGTAATAGCCAGAAGAAAAAAATTCTTTAAAAAAAGAAAACACAGCAATGAGTAGATATTAAGCCATAACATAGGATTATAGACATAAGATATCTGGCCGCTCAAGGAGTAAACGCATTCTTAACTGAATGAGATACTTAGGAAAGCAGTTAGTAGTCAGATGAGCTGAAGCTCTATCACTCTTTTGAGTGATGTGTTAAACAAAAAAGTTAACCAATAACAACCGATTCCAAATAAACTTAGCTATTAAGTGTTCGAATCAACGACATGCAATTAGAATTTTTTTTATCTCTGTGCAAATCGCAAAAGAAACACTTAAAAACATATGCGACAGCGTGCAAAAAATTTTATACATTACTCAAGCGAGAACGAAGTGAATTGTAAACGTCATGAGAGAACGTGAATTTCACGTTTATTCGATTACATTGAACGTTTTGGTTCTATTTGAGCCGATTTTCAGCGATGCGATAACAAATAAAATAAAGTAATCTCACGTTCTCTGAAGAACTACAGATAAATATTTCCAGATTGAATAGTCTAAAGGCCGGTTTTCACACGCAATGATTGGTGGCGCCAGGCCGCGCCAGTCGACTAACGCCAGTAAAAATGCAAGTGTAAACACTTGATACAAACTGGCGCTAGTAATGTGGCGGTTATTGGCCAAAGCATATAACCTCAAATTTGGAGGTTATATGCTTGCTGTCATTTACTGTGTGTTTAATAAATGTTAAATATTTTCCATAGTATACGCCAATCACTGTGTAAATACTTGTGAGTTTGCTAGTCGGTTCTGGCGCCAATGAATGCCAGTCAGTTGGCGCCACTAATCATTGCGTGTGAAAACCGGCCTTAAGAGTAGTATATTTCGTCGGAAGAGATCAAAATAAAATTTTAGTTAATGATCATAGTCTATAATATAATCGAAACAAAATTGACAAAAAGTTGACACAAAAAATGAGATAAAGAGTCAATTTATTCAAAGAGTTCAAAGAACGTAAATGTAAAAAATAAAGTCTTAAAAACATCAAATGGTAAGTCATATTTTAAGTGTAGATCATCGGTAGACTTAAGTTAATGGTAAAATCAAAAAGACAGTTATGATATAAAATGTTAACAGTTATGATATAAAATGAAAACCAAATCGTCCGGCTATCAAACGGTAACTAAGATTGAAAGGTAATAAATAACAAAATAATATTGTGCATACGGTAAAAGACGTTGTAGGTCAAGAAATAAGAGAGAAAATTCAACAAAATGAATTATTGTAAATTTAAGTAAAAACAAATTTTTTACATTTTTAGACCCATTCTTAAACTAATAACGTTAGATCTGGTACACGGGGTGCCATAAAAATTCTCTACGACGATTGATTTAGAAATCAATGAAAATTGATATCTTTCGTAACAATTCAGAAACAATTTAGAGTGTTGTTTCATTATTGATTAATAAATTACGTATTATTATATTAATATACTTACTTTAAAGAACAGACGATCGTAACAATAATAATAAGCTAAGATTATTTATGTTAAACATAAATATCTTGAATATCTCGTTATTTATGAGGATTTGAATCGATAAATATAGTAATACGTTTTTATTTAGACTATCAAGAGACCCGGTAGTGTACCTATACTATATACGCGAAACAAGACACGAACTTTATTTATACTTATGCCGTCCGACTAGTTGAGCGCAGGGAAGATTTATCGTTCGGCTGTAACGGCTGAACGATGCGTTTCTGGGTGGGCTCAATCGATTCGTTGCGTTCATATTATATAACATTAAAGTTGTTAATACGATCCGGGAACGCCAAGTATTTTTCGTGTGAATCTCAGTAAATTTATTTTTTTTCTAAATTTCTTGCTTGTATATTTGGAATATGATACAAGGTGGGAAGTAACGGGTTACTTATAACGTTGTTATAAATGAAAATAACGACAACGAGTTACTTTTATTAATTGGTCATGAGTAACGGTAACGAACTACTCTTAGTTAGTAACATATACCCAACAAACACAGTGATATAATATATAAAAAAAAACAGGTACATAACAAGTATAATGAAGAAATATGATTTAAAAAATCAGATGTTACTAATTTATTATGTTCACTTGGCGTCCTGATATCATTGTAGTTGAAAATACAATCGTAATAATAGAATGAAATGTTTTCAAATTATTACTGTTTTTTACAAGATAATTTTTCAAAGAATATTTTATTTTTGTCATTATTTTTATAAAAAATACAAATAAATACTTTTTAACCGCGACATAAAAAAATGTAATATAATTAATATACCATTAAAAATCAATGTTGACTTTTAAATCTCTGAAACGCTACCATTTATTTAAAAAAGTACATATACAATATTGAAATCGTGTAACTTTTGTATGCAATAATTTTTTATTGTTATAACAACGCATAATTTACAAGTTATTCAAGGTGTGCAAATTGAATGCCTCACCGCTTAATTGTCGTCGATTATGTCACATAATTAATATAAATAGATATTAAAATTAATAATTTTGTAATTAGATATGCATGTTATAATTAATTTTAATAACCTATACGTTCTATACCTAAAAATAAACAAGTGAATAACAATGAGAATTAAACAGCTGCTTTTAAAGAATTATATTTGGATGTTTTAATTATAAATGATTAAATAATTAAATTTTAATTATAAATGATTAAATACACAATTTGTGTGTAATCACAATTAACGAATGTAGTATTTTTTTATTATAATTGGCATTTGTGTATTACTCTTGTGTAAAATTTCACGCAATTATTCACGAATTCCACAAGCAGCATAATTACATTCTACAGCGTTACGACAGATTTATTGAAGTGACACAAGCGGAAAAATCTGCATTTGCACATATTTGCATTTGTAGCACTTAGAATCATGTCGCCAATACCTGCAATAAAATGACCAGACACAGGTAGGTATAACTCGTAATGGTTAGCGCGATTAGGACTAATAAGAGAAAGGTACCAATACCTGAAAACGTATCTGTGTCTGGATACCTTTAAAAAAATATAAATTTATGAAAATAAACGTTTGGATATTATAACTGAAGTTTCAAACTACAAAAAAAAATACTTTTATCTTTGATTTTAATTCGCGTTATACTTATAAATAATAAAGGTGTTCGGATATAGGTACATGTTCGGGTATTGGTATTATACCTTTCCCTTACATATTGAATCTACGTTACCGAGACCGTACCGAAAAGTATTACCATATTATCCCTGTATTACCTCTATATTATCCCTAGTATTATCCGGTTATATTGTTATCGAAATTGTGTGCGTACGCGCGAGCACGCGTTCGTGCATGAATACATAATGGGTCAAGAATAGAAAAGAATATGCCATATATGGCATGCATATTATTCTGTGCTGGATACAATCCGAGCAGAATCGAGAATATAGAATATTTCGCATATCCTGCTTTACAGCAACTTTAAAAGTAACAGAAAACAGCTCCATAGTATTAACGCAGTAATTGACTTTCATATACTCCATAATTTTTTTTCGATATTGCTTGAATACGCTGCGGGAATGAATTATTATCAGTGAGAGTTCTGAGGTACAAGAGCATGCTTTTAATTAAGCCGCTACGCAGGCAGTTAAAACGTAGCGATATATCCGCGGATTGTTAAAAAAGAGTAGTAACAGCGAGTAAAATATGTACTCATGTAATATATCTTGACCATGCAATTTCTACAAAAGAAAAGATCCGACTCTCGGTCTGGCTGTGAGAAAAATATTAAAAAGCTGTCAGCCTCCGATAAA
Organism: Temnothorax longispinosus; assembly: GCF_030848805.1. Classification (NCBI taxonomy): domain Eukaryota; kingdom Metazoa; phylum Arthropoda; class Insecta; order Hymenoptera; family Formicidae; genus Temnothorax; species Temnothorax longispinosus. The sequence goes on from NC_092361.1 coordinate 9,478,822, forward strand.
ATATTAGCGATATTCACCGATAAGTCCATTAATAATCTAATCGCGCCGTGATCCTGTACGGATCTGTACCGTATGTGATACTATATAAAAGACAAAGGAAAGTGAGAGACAATACATTACGTGGATATATTCATAGAAAAAATAAGAGAGAAATGTCTTCACTGCATTTATTTACTATTTGCGTCGTTTCACTACATAGATATCTAAAAGAAAGGGAGAGAGATGTCGGGTCGAGTACAATCCATTATTAGGATCCATTATTAGGATCGATAGTGTATTAGGAACGTCGCCTGCATTTCACCGGTGACTCACGACGACAGTCGTTTTCCTATAATGCTACCGTGCTGAAATGGCTCTGCGATAACGATATCGCTCGAAGAATGGGTTCGATATCGGACGGGGATTGAAAATTCCGCGCAAGCAAAAATTTTTTCAATTTAATTAACATCCGCCTTACAGTTCCATTTTCTGCGCGAATAAAGCGGAAAAAATCACAAATTCAATTAACATAATTAATAGAAACGCGTCACGACATATTCCGCGACAACAGCGTTTAGATGTTGAGTAAGTTGATTAATTGTTAAGCAACAAATAAGCAATCAGTTAAATAATTTTTTATAAAAAAATTTTTGTTTAAAAAACTATTGCTAATTTCAGATTAAAGCAAAAAATTCTGTGGACCTTGTTTAAATTTATATCTTGTATAGTCGAAAATAAAATACCATTTTGAGAAATACCAAGTTTTAGGATTCATGGGACAAATTTTAGGAGATGTTAAGTCTCGCAAAAATAATCAATTTTTGTTAAGGAACTCGTGTTCTCCGACCTTGAGGAGCTACGCATCCTTGTCGGGGGAAAGAGAAGATATACAGAGGAAAGACATAGAACTCGTACAGCTTGTGTGAGCAACATTCCTTTAATTGAAAATTTTTATAAATTTTTATGAATTTATATCATAAAAGTATATTATATATAAAAGTACTATCGGAAAATTATAAGGGGGAATATAAAAAAACTTCAAGCTTCATCAGCGACTATAAAAAACAGGTTGACAGAAAATCGTCGTGTATTTGCCGATGATAGCTCCAGAGACTTAAAATGCCATTGTATGAATCTGAGAAACAAGATTTCAAAAACATAATTCGAAACATATATCGATTTGTAAAGTACTGACGTAAATGCAATAAATTTTTATTCACAGCAGTCATGTTAAAAGTAGAGAAATTTTATTATTTTTTTGTTTGTTCTCGACTGTTGGTGTTGATGAGTCTCTGCATTTTTGTAAACAGACGGAATAAAGAGAATATATAAGAATTAACTACTGTAATAAAAAAAAAAAATTTTCAAAATTTTTTAATAATACCTATGGAGACGAATTGAGAGATTTGATTTAATGAAAGTCCTGAAGTTTAGCACCTTGTACAACGGTAAGTTCGTAAATGATATTATATTTTATAAACGAAACGTGAATTTGGCAATGAGAGTATCAACGCGGTTGTCAGTGCTTAATATCAGAAACCTGATTTATTTTAAATTTTAGAAATGTTCCGTACGTTTCGGCTCCACATCAAGCCATCCTCAGTAGTATACAAAGATTGAGTTGTTCACGTTCTCCATCATGCCAACGTTTCCAAATTAGGAAGTCCGAAAACTATAAATTTGTGTAAGAACTAAATGATCGTTATCAGATAGTCCGGAGAACGGGAGTGTAAGCATTAACGCCATGGTCAAATATATAAAAATCAAAATTTAAATTAATTAAAATGTCGATTTTACATGTTGTTGTCAAGAAGGATCACACGATACTAAGATATATTATATTTTATTTGCATTTAATTAATAAAAATAAAAAAATTTTTAGAAAATTGTAAATTTTTCGTACAATACTTATATTTAATAAAGAGTTGTTAATAAATTATAAAATAAAAAAAACATTTTTTAGAACTTAAAATTTATGTTATTATCTTAAAACAATAATTTTTTTAATAATAGTAAGTTTTTAAAATTATTAAGTTTGATATCAACAATAAGGATTTTATCTTAAAATTAAATTGCATTGATTATGACAATTAGCTTTATTAAAGAACTTATTCTAAAAGGTAAAATATTTAAACAAGGAAGACGAAATTAATGAAGTATTATCGCAAGAGCAGCCAGGAATAATTGGTTTTAATGTGTAAAATTATTATCTAAAAGCGTTTGTTATCTTCGCAACCGTTAAAATTGTTTTCTGCCTCTATCTATGTATATATGATAGTACGCCGAGACACATGAGAGAATGTAGTATTGCTTACAAGAATAGGCGGATATGGGTGAGAATTTATTTATCTTTAATTTATACGCTAGGGTCAATACATTCCATTTTCCACGTTGCATAGTAACAGCGAGAAAACGAATAACTGAAAAGACTGTATACTTTAAAATAGTATTATACTACATTAAAAATTCCGATTTAAAAATATTATATTTTTAGCCACAATCTTACAATCCACTTTGGTTGCGTTGAGTGACAAATCAAGTTTTCGTCAATCTTGCAAATCGATATAAAGCAGTCGCATAACCCACTCCCTTACGTAAATTGAAACTGTCATTATAGAAACGGAAGGTGACGAAATGGTGAACGTTCTCGCCGTTTTGTCGGTTTGAATTCTCTTTGTCAAACTGGTATAGATAATTCAAATAAAAAAAGGGATTTGCATTTCGCGCGAGAAGTCTATACTAAAATGATACTTAAAGGATCCGAAGAGTTAAACTTTCTTCGAGCAGCTTTCTTTCTCACAGAACCTATCATGTGGCGAGAAATTTCGTTCTACAATAAGTTTTGAGAAACATTTTTGCATGATAAATAATATGTAAAAATTCTATGCTATAAGTTTGCTTTGTTTAATTCGAGATGCAGTGCGATCCGCAAAACTGTTCCTTATTGTAAGTTTTCGTCGACCGACAGACTTGCATTTCCATGATTGAATCCACGGTAAATGACAATAATAATGCACTTCTTTATTTAAAACGTAATTATTCTATTAAACATTAAACAAGGTTTATTATTTATGCGATCATTCCTATCACAATTTCCTCGCGTGATATTATTCAAGAATTAAAGTTTGCTGTTACATTATTATCGGACCGCAATATTCCATGAAATACATACATGAATATATGTCATCAATTCGTGACATTTAACTTGTTTGTTGAAATAACAAGTGTAGCAAAGATAATTCCTTTAAACCGATAGACGGTCAAACTTTAATATATTACAATGACGCCGCCGCGCCGCCTACTGATATTTTATGTATGAAACGGCAATGGACGCGAAAGCGCTCGATAATATTTGAATTTCCGTCGCGAGCCATTAGGGCGAGTAACGATCTATATGATAATAATTTCGACTTCGACAATCCGATAAAAACAACCTCATGGATGTTTTGTTCGAAATTTTTCTTTTAATTAATGCCGTAGGTTTACCCTTCTGCAAGCAGATGCCGCCATTATCCGCTATTTCGAAAAATCTCACGTGGAAAATATCAGACTATAACAATTGATATATTCTTATTCAGATAAAAAAGTACAACGGTATTATAAAACTGTATTGTAAAACCGTAATCCAAATTATATTTTTCTATGTCTACAAAGAATTATTTAGTTTACTGAATTTTTGTTCTCTGGTTAAAGTATTGATTATTTTATAAATTTTAAATATTTTTCTCCACTAACTTCCTTTAAAGAGGTATCTGGTCTCGATGCAACGTTAAGTTCTTGTACTACTTAAAATAATAATTATTTTAATGAGTGCCTTCAATTAACGAAGCTGATGAGTAATGATTATCATTGCGATATATGTGTTATTTATTTATAATAACTCAATATGATTTGTTGCAATAATTCTTACAATTAAGATGTAATTGACCTAGCTTTGACCTGTTTACGAAATTGCAATTGGATTAAAATATAACTGCGTAATATGCATATAAGGAATCTTATGCATATAGGTATAGATATTAAAACAATATTAAGTAATTATATTTAAAAACTTAATTTACTTGAGTTGTATGACTTATTTCAGAATTCAAAATACAAATGGAAATAATGTTAACTCCTGAATATGCAAATCTGAAAAGCAGATGGAAAGTTTGTCACACATTTATAAGCTCAAATGGTTCTTAATCCCTTAAGAGTTTATTACACAAATTTTTAAGATACACTTAAGACCTACGAAATCATCTGGATGATAAAAAAATTTTCTAGATAATAAAAGAATAACATTTTTTGTCGTCTAATCAGGCAAAACAAGATATTAAATTAGAAAACTCAAAAAGCTTTGCACAGGGAAGGAGAGAGACAAAGGTGAAAAGAGAAAGAAAGAGGATGAGAAGGAGAAGACTTTCTCCGTAGTAGATGTGTTGCGAGAGTTTATTGCCGGATTTACCTCATCGTTATCGCGCTTTTGAATCGACAAATCCCTCAATTCCATTCATCTGTCATTGTTTCGTTTCCATAACTTTACAGATAGCACTCCCAAACTTTGTCGAACAAAGAATAGTCTTCGCACAATATCCGCCTCAGTAAATTCTCCCGTTACAGATATAGAACACAACAAATACAGTACACAAATACACTTACAATTTCCCATATAACTTGCACATAATCAGAAATCACATACATTATTATCTTTTTAGTAATCAATATTTTCGTGTAACAATTCCCGGACATATAATATAAAGTTTCATCAACGTAAATTTTCATCTTTCTAAATTTAAAGTAAATGCATAATGCTTTTACATTAAAAATATATTTTAAACGTACTTTATATCACTCTCGTTTTTCTGACTGATGCCGTGAGATCGTTTTCACAAAGGCGACATTTTCATTAATCTGATTAATTTCAGTAATCTCGATAATGCGCACATGTGCTATAGCTCATCGCTTTTAGAAATAATATCTTTTTGCAGGAGTCACGTATTTTTCATATACAGTGCTCTTGAATAGGAACTTTTTAATATTCCCGATAAATATTTTATTCAACAAATAATAACATCTAAGGGAAAATGGAATATCGACAATTATTAAAAATACTCGCGGTGTGAATAATAAACCGGTTTTTTAATAGTATATATTTCAAAATGCTTGTAGGTACGTTAAATGTGGAATTTTTTGCTGTCAACAACACAAAAAGGCGAAGAAATTTATGTTGTTAAATGGAAATAATTTATAACGAACACGTGCCAATTATAGCCATTTTTTATTTTTACTCTTGCAATTTGAAACAAGAATGATGCAGTCGCGCATTATCACCTATATGTTTTAGAAAATTATTCGTTTTTCTTAAAAAAAATTTTTTTGGATTTATTTTCGAATTTATTTTCGGATTTTACATTGTCTTACTACTTTACCCAATTATATTCGGAAACAAGTTGTAGGGAGAATATCACTTACATACAAAATTATATGTATATTATGGCACGACAATTATGATGTTCGTCTCTATAGTATGTAACTTTCATCTAAACTATGGAATTCATTGAGATAGCTTTATTCAAAATACTCTTTATTTCCGATAGGCTTGTTCATGCTTTTATTGCACCTACATTCAGGAACTTTGTAACATTATATTCAAAAATGTCCTAGAATTCTGTTTGATCTAATGAAGCTTCATTTGAGTACCGAGGTAACAGTGTGCGCCGTTTCCATGTCAAACGAAGCTTCGATCCTATCGTTTCAATACCTGTTTGGCACTGACATGAAAGACGATAACCGTCTTGTTATAACTATCTCTTGGCAATGGAAAATTCAAGTTTCTGTTATATTACCACAAAACCATTTTATCACGATACCAACAAATTGTTTAATAAGAAATTATCCAGTATAAAATGTACATTATTATTACCTTTATCAAAATATGTAACATTATTATATTTATCATGAAATTTGCAGAAAATTATAGCAATCATGCATTTTAGGGGAGGCACCTCCGATGACCTTGACCTTGACATATGTTGTCAAGGTCACCCTTCTGAGTGACCTTCAGAAAGTTTTAGCCGGCGCTCGTTTTTTATTAAAAAGTTATAAACAAAAAAAGTTTGAAAAATGTAGCAGTTATTTTGAGTACTAATAGACATAAATGACTGATATTTACGTGGAAATAGTACATGTATGAACAAAGGAAAATTATTTAAAGCAGTGAATTGTTGGTATATTGAAAGAAAAGTTATTTAATGCAGAGAATAGTTGGTATATTTAAAAGTATATTGATAGTATACTGAAAAGAGCCAGGAGAGCGACCGCGAAATCTCCAGGGAGCCTACCGAAACTTTAGAATGCATATCATTTATTCATTTTATTTTACTTTGTATTGTATGATGAGACCGGCGTTATCCTTTTGATAGAATTTAATATTTAATTTTATGAATAATGCCGACACCTGGCGCGGCCTGGGTCAATGGCTGCCAGGGCTCTAAGTGATTTGACAAAATTACCTTATTAATTGGGCGCCAGTTAATTTTGTAAGAACTAACAAACTCATATTCTCCTAATTCTCCGTAATCGGCTAGCGATTTTGAGCAATTTATTATGAGACAACACAAAGAGAGTTCCGTCGGAAGATCCAAGGAATATTGTAGAAGTCAAAAGAAAAGAGAGATAATCAAGCGATATATAAATGTATTGACATAGTTGAACTTACGTTACAAGTTACGGCGCTGTTCGCCACAAAACGGCCCACACAGCCCGTTCACACTGTTTTACGAACACCGTCTACTTAATACGGCGTTGACAAGTTTATCGTCAAAACCACTCGAAATAACAATTCTTAATTGGCAGACAGCTGATCGCTATTCGCACCGCGGATTACAAATACGTGTGGACTGATCACGCTGATCGAAGACCAACGGAAAAGTTCGCGAGATCTCTCGGTCGTTCCGCTACCACGCCCCCACCCCTTCGATCCTACAAATCGTTAAGGGTCGATATATTCCGTCACATGCGGCTACGCTATTGGCTCTCCGTCTCGACGGTTTACAAGGCTCGGCGCTCGTGCAGCGCGGGCAACAGAAAACGTACAGTCGGTATTTCATAAATTTTGTTGGATCGACCATTACATCGAGTGTCGATGTCGAGGGAAAGGATTTTATTTTCCTGTCACAATAAAAATGTGGCACCTCGCCGAGGTACCGTGCTTCGGGACCAGGATTGCGGGAGCCAACGACGGGAGCGAGACCCACGGCAAGGGACGAAGCGGCGCGAGGATATCGCGAGACCCAGTGAGGAATCCGACCGCGGGGCACGAGGCGGACACGCACGGCGCAGCTGACCGGCGAGAGGCCGACAGGGCCGTGATAGGGCCTTTTTTTCTCCCCCGAGGAGGCGAGAGTTACCTCCAAACCAACCCCGGGACATCCAAGCGGACCCGGGACGTCTGGCTAGCGTTTCCTCGGTTCGCGAGGAGACTTTCGGACGAGGGGAGTCGAGCCCGAACACGCTAAACATCGGGTGGAAAAATCTACGGCACCAAGAACGCCTGGGGGCGCAAAGGACCCCCGCAAGATACCTACAACAGCGCGCGCGTGATCCGCGACGCGCTCAGCCCCGATTGGTCGCGACACTACGCCTGATTACCACGCAACCCCCAGGGAGGGGCGCGCTTTCGATTTCACATCGAGCGCTCGATCTCTCCTGGTTCGCCCGCCGACTCGAGTAGACGTCTCGCAATACAATTTGCGGTCGAGATATTATCGAGCATCCGGATTCAAAGCTAATAGATCATCCCCGGCGCCTGTGACGACGCTTCGAATTCACCCGGGAATCAGCGGGACCGGTGAGGTTGCCCTCCACAGTAATTGGTGTGTAAACAGCCACGGTAAAGTCGCGTAGCGGTTTTCGGGTGGACATCGGTGCAAATCGTCGGACGCGACGTACGCCGGACGCGACGGAAACGTATTGGTAGTCGGTGGCGGACACGAGGAGCCTCGCGACGGACACATCCGTGCGCTGCTAGGATCGGCCTTCTGGGGATCGCGACCGCGAGGTCGCGAGATCGTGGATATCGCGACATCCGGTCGTAGATAGAGTTTCGCGCATTTAAAATCTTTGCGTGGTAATAAGCGTCAGCAATCTGCTCTCGGAGTTGGCGTCGGCGTTCCCTTATCGCGCGTCGCCGGAGAGTGGCCCTGCGAGGTACCTGCCTGCGCGCTGCGTAGAGACTAGCGCTGCGTTGTCATTTGCGATTTGTGTGAGACGATTATTGTTCATCGCGTGAATATAGAATCCTTGTCTTCGTCTTTGTATTATTCGTGATAAGGGTGTCGCGAGGGATTATTGCGTCGACGTTACCTGCGAGCGTCGTGAGCGACCGACCAACGCCCTTAGTGCGTCGCCTTTCTTGCGAGCGAGCTCAGGCGCGCCCGGCGGGGCGCCGCCCCGTTAATTTGGTTGTGAACACTCGTCGATTCCCTCTCGCGATGCAAATTAATTACTCGCGATACCAATTAGTTACTTGGCGCTATTAGTGAAAAGTTAGATTTAAGTTGTTTTCGCGATAAATCTGTTCGTCGACCACTATAGCATGGTATTGCCGTTATTTTGGCTCCGGATATCGCTTAAATTCAAGCTTCCTTCGCCGCGTAGTACTCACTTGTAATTTTTCTTTATTTCATCCAACCAGTTTATTTCTTTCGTTTGACCTATCGTTAAACGACAATTTAATATTCTTTTCCGTTAATTCGATCTGCTTGCCCAGATAAACCAAACTTGTTATTTCTTCATTATTCAAAATTTACTATTCTAATTATTTACTTTTATTTTAATAAACAAAACCTATTGTTTATTAAATATCTAGCGATTTGTGTGGAATTATTTTGTGTCCGTTTAACAAATCCGCGCCGCCTTGCCTCTACCCTGCCCCTCTGCCGTTAGGTCGAGCTGGCTAGCCCCTCGTGCGACAGGCTTTGGTTCTCGCGATTTTGCGCTAAAGTTATCGAGAATTTAGTGGACGCGAGGGCATCGCGTCTGGCGCCCAACGAATTTACTTGAGAGCTGCCTGACTCGCGCGAGGGATTATCCCGAGAGATTTATCACCCGACTCTCCTAGCGTTCCTTTGCTGCGGCCGAAAAACCCGTGACAACGATAACAATGAGTTACTTTTTCAATGAGTAACGAATTATGGTAACGAGTTACTTTTCAAACGTAACTTTCCCTGATATTATATTATTAATTAATATACCCTGATATTATATTATTAATTAATTATTTATTTATTTAAAATATATTATTATAAAATTTTCTTAAAATATATATTGGGACAACTTTGTAGATCAACGCACAAAAAACGTATAACGCTATAACTGATACGTTTCTTGTGTGCTGATCCACGTTACGTTAACGCTGCTGTACACGTTCCAGTAAGAACGTAAAATCGTACTGGTTATTAAGAAAACTCAACTAGTGTAATTCGTTTGAAAAGTAATCTTTCGATATATTGATTGAATACAATTTTAGAACTTTTGAGAGTATAACGCGGTATTAATATAAATCACATATAAATGAAATACATAATTTAAGTATCAGGAAACTCAATTATTAATAGTCCGTTCACTTTAATAAATATATATCCGTTGCCGGAGATATTTCTTTCATAAATTCCAACACAATAATTACGCAAGACTAATTTCACTTAAATAAATTAGAAGCACTGAGAATCATTGAATATTTGTAACGCATAAGAGAAAAACCCTGAAGAACAAATTATATTTGTGAAAGGACCATTAATGCAAAACATTTCAAAATAGAACATAATACAAGTATAAATTCAAAATCTAATTAATATATATAGAAGAAATGGAATAATGCATAAATTAATTTGGTATCTTACTAATGAAGAAAATAGATTTCTGAGAAATCAATGTTAAAAATATAAGTGGTTCTTAACCAATAAATATACCCTTTTTCCTTTGGTAATTCAATGCATTAATCCATAATCAACCTGACATATATTCATATAGATATCATCAATCGTGCATAACATGGTTTAACCATTGGATAATGTTTCTGAAATAATTCTTCGTTTCGAATGAACTTAACGATATTCAACTTATGATAAAGAAAGAATATACTGACTATTGAATCGCAATAGAGTACATTAAATAATGTGAACATGTACTATTTTACGAAATATTAACTTTACAGTTTCGATGAGTTAATTCTCAATTAATATCTTAACGAATCCTTACAATCTTTATACAACATACATAATTTTACAATGAAAAGAAGCGAATATACTAAATACGCGTGGTTGCAACCAAATTCTTTTTATACTTGATTACTCAAGTGAAATGAGAAGAATCTTGTCTTAAACAGTGGCCACCGATTGATCGAAAATATTGGATTGAATGCCTTGCCGAAACGCAAGAATGGTTATTGGATTGAATGCCTTGCCGAAACGCAAGAATGGATGTTATACATCCAAAATCCAATATGAAAGAAAGCTCTCGAATATTCTGGAACCAAAGATAATCATTAACTAACGTTTGTAACGACTTTATCAGTGGTCCCCTTACGAATAACGAGAGTTACCTGTGCGAGCTTTCACTTTACGTGAAAGCTGACTCCAAAGAGGAGGAATACCGCCCTTCAGGTGAAAAGTCGGAAATATATTTCCATCGAATGTATTCTGCAATCGTCCTTCCTTCTTTAGTAATGGCGAATGCCTTTTCCTTATATCTGGCAATGGCAGATAATTTTCCAGTGTCGGTAGTCGCCTTTCCTTACGTCGTGCTGCCGTATTAATGTATGCGTAGTTGTAATTACGATTGAGTATGACTTGAAACGATTGATTGAACGACTCAATATTTTTTTTACAAAGAATATTAGAAACGGGTAAAATACACAACACGACTCGAAACGCGCGACTTTTGTGGACGAAAGATGTGAATATAAAGACGATCGTGAACGAAAGTTATTGATACAATGACGATCGTTGCTACGCAAGCTCGATACTTCCGTAATGAACGCGGAAGTCAGGTATCGCAGCGCCATACGGACGCGGAAACCAAGTATTGCAGCGCCTTTGCGTGCGAAACATATGCACTACCACAGATTAATAGACAGATAGCCAAAGGTCCGGGTTGAGACGAGACCAGTATTTCTCACTGGTTTCAGCGCCATACCGTGTAGCGGCCAATGCAGTAACTACGTTCTTGATAAAGCAGGTCATTTTCGGACGAAGTCGCTGTAACTCTTATAACTACAGTTTCGTTATCATTGTTATATTATCGCTGTGCAGATATAATATATATATGATAAAAAAGCTGCGCAACGACAATATAATGATAACGAATTGTTGTTAATAGTTGTAGAATCAGAGCACTGATCCCTAAGCCGAGAACTCCGCGTGACGTGTTAGACAAGTTATATTTTGCAATCAAAATTAAGTATGTTAATTAATTGTTAGGACTTTCAGCCCTTAAAAGAAATTTGTTATGTCAATTGTAGTTAAAAAGATATTGATGATTAACATAGAGTCTATTGCATCAAAGTTGCGACTTACGCATAGACGATTAATTAAGAAACTATGAAATTTTTTGTTATTCAAATTTAAGAGTTTTTTAGGTTGCTAAATATTAATCTGATGTTAAATTCAGTTGATAAATTAAAAATGTCGGAGCCATATAGCGGCCGGATGTCAAAAGTAAAAATTGTATCATTTTTATTTTTAATATTCGCTATTTTTAATTAACTTTGCCATCCGATTAATATTGCGATTAATATTTAAAAAAAACCCTTAACTTCAAATACATAATTAAAAAATAATTCATAAATTCTGAATGGTATATGTATTATAGTTGCAACTTCTTGACGCAATAAGATTCTGTGTTAATCTCGGCGTTAATAATCATGCATCAATTATATATTTTTAATCATAAATGACATGAGAAATTTCTTTTAAGAACAAATAAAGGATAAATATTTTAATTCGCGATGCTTCTTTAATAAACTTATTCAATTAATTATATTTATTATTTATACCGTCGTGTAGGAAAGTTTCATGTTTGTATATTAATTAAAATTTCAAAAATAAACTTTTATATAATTTTCCTGGTAATTTCATAAAATTAATATTTCCATCAAATTAAACTGCCAAATACGATCAGGCTGAATTTTGTTCACCTATATAGTAACAATTTTTCGTGTAAATTTTAAAAGTATATTCTTTCGCTTCGTCAATTACACGCGCCGTACTTTCAATCTTGAAACGCAGTCTGAAACTGAAACGTACAATCACATAATTAAATTGATATAATTAATTTAACAATACCGATACTATACCTATCTCCACACACACTGCAAAGAATGTTACGGAAATATTTTTAATTTATAGTTTATAAAATTATCGACTATAATTTTTATTTTTCTTTAAATTTTAATTAATATCTAATATTTTAAATTTTAGTTTATAAAATTAATTTTTATTTTATTATTAATTTCTTAAATTTTAATTTATTAATTTAATCAAGAAATATATTTTTCACATATCGACTGACATCTTTCGGGAGGTCGTATCTTACACAATTCAAGATCGATTTTACACAATTTTCGATTTTTCTGCTTAAGGACGTTCTCCGGCTCCAGTCGTGCTCAACTTGTATTCGTGCTTAAAAAGATGTTTATATGTATACAAAATATTATATAATAACATCTATAAAAAGTAAGAAGTTAACTTCACGCGTAAGAACTCATGCGGCGTTGCCAAGTAACTGACGCCTCTTCTCTTCTATCATTCTGAACCGAGCGAAAAATTCATCAAATCGCGTGCAATTATTTATTCTATTTTTATAGAGCATCATATACTAATTTTTCAAAAACATTTAGAGAAAACTTTTTTCACAATTTATTATAATGTCTCTTATTTTACAATAGTTCGGAATAGGAATTACATGTTAAAAGTTGAAATTTTGAAACTCAGTATCTCGATGTTTATTAAATAATACCGCAAGAGGTATTGAAATTTGTACTATCGCATAAAGCACATCTAAATTAACGTATATTCACATTGCAGTTTTAAAAAAATCTAGAGAAAATCAATTTTCCGGAGAACGACTTAAACGCTCGGTCAGGCAACCCCGAAGCTAAGTGTCTACATCCTATCTTAAAATAGATTAACAAAAATGAATTACAGTTGTCGAAATTTTCTCGTATTTTCTCGTATTTTTAGATACGACAAATTTGCATTTCAAAATTATAATCAAATAAACAAGATACGACATATTTATTTTTAAATGGACAATAATAAATGTTATTTAAAAATAAATATGTCGTATCTTGTTCATTTGATTACAATTTTGAAGTGCGTCGTATCTATAAAAATTGCGTTTTTGCGTTTGTTTCCCACGAATAATATCAAATTAAACAATAAAGATGTATTTTAATTCCAAATCACTATACTTTTAAACAGTAAAGCGATGATCGAACTATCTTGTTTGTTGCTTATCAACAAAACAAAAATTTACGAATCCTGTCAAGTGACAGTTTTTGAGATACGATCTCCCGAAAGATATCAGTCGATATACAATAGAAACAATAAAAAATATGAACAGGAAACTAGATTTTGTCATCGTTGAAATGGAATTCGAACTTGTGAAGATCTATAAACGATAAAACATTTATGTTATTGAGTTATTGATTATTTTTACTGCCCAATCTATTGTAAGTATATGCAAAAGTTAAGTAAAAAAGCAGGACTTCTGAGCTGGCGGTCGAGTAGACGTGGAGAGACAGGTGGAATTTGGAGAGCCAGAAGGAGCGGTATAGTGGAGAGAAAAAAGGAGAGTTGTAGGAAATAGGAAAGAGCGGAAGCAGGGCAATAAGCAGAGATACGGTGAGTCAAAGTAAGAATCGGGAAGGTAATAATTAATAGAACGTAAAAAGTCAACAGGTGAGAAGGTTAGGGCGGCAGGAGAAGGTACGTAAACGGAGGAGGCGGACAGGGCGCCACCTGTGGGGGAAGGAAGGAGGTAAATTACCAACAGGGAAGGAGCGGATAGAAATAAGTGAAAAGGGCGGAAAGAGTAAACGTAGAGGGAGCCACGGCGAGTATACGGTAAGTAAAGGTGGCGAATGGAGGCAGAAAAGGAAGGAATAGTAGAAAGTAGACAAAGAGGTGACAAGGAAAAGAAAGGAGAAGAGGAAGGAAAGAAAGCGAAGGGAAGACCAACAAAAGCGGAAGGACTGGCCAAACTGAGAGGAAGAGCAGACAGCTTAGGAACAGGATCAATCAAAGATTACATACAGAAGAGGAAAAGAGAAGGAGTAGAGGAGGAAATAGCCAAAGCAGAGAAAGAAATATTGGAGAAATTTAACGAAACAAGGAAGGTTGACAGATCACCACCAAATAAAATAAAGAAAGGAGAGGAAGAGGAAGAAAGCATGGCAGCAGAGGGGATTAAAGAAATTCTAAGGAAACTAGAGGAACAGGAAGTAGAAAGAAGAAAAGATAAAGAAGAAATAAAAAAAGAAATAAGAGAGCTGAAAGAAGAATTTAAAAGGAGAGAGGAAATTTGGGAACAGCAAAAAAAGTCGCTGGAGGAAAGAATAAAAAAGGTAGAGGAGAAAATAGAAAAAACAGAATTGAACATAGAAGACGAGAGCGAAGGAAGATACTTGATGGAAAAAATGAAAGAGATGGAAAGAAATATGGAAATGGCGGAGAGAAGAAGGAGGAGAAATAACATAGTCGTGAAAGGAGCAGAGACAGGAAACGAGGCAGGAAAGAAAGAGAAAGTAGAGAAGATGATAAGCGAAATAAAAGAAATGAAAATAACCATCGAACAAGTACATGAAATAGGAAAAGGAAGAAATAAAATGACAGTGATGAAATGTAAGAGCTGGGAGGACAAAAGAGAAATAATGACAAAAAGAAAGGAACTGGGTAAAAAATATGAATGCTATCTGGACGACGATCTAACTAGATTGGAAGGGCAGATACAAAAAGAGATAAGAAGAGTAGCAAAAGAAGAAAGAGAAGCAGGAAAGAAAACCTCGATCGGATACCAGAAGATGTGGGTAGATAATAAAGAGATGAAATGGAACGAAAGTAAGGGGAAATTGGAGGAAGAGAGTGGGTTTCGAAAGTAGTAAAAGAAAGAAAAGAGAAAACGAGGGAAGAGACGCAAGAAGCAGAGGGAGAGAAGAGGAAATATGGAGAGGGAACAAGGAAAAGAGCAAGAAGTATGAAGAAAAAGAGAGTACAATAAGCATAGGCTTTTGGAACATAGCTGGACTAAAGAGAAAAAGCGAAGAATTCTGGAAAGAGATGGAAAGCTGGGATATAATAGCGATGCTAGAAACGTGGGTAGAACAAAAAGATTGGCGCAAAATCAAAGGAATGTTATCAGATAAATACGTATGGAAATGCCAACCTGCGACAAAAGAAAAAAAGAAAGGAAGAGCGAGAGGAGGAATAATAACTGGTGTTAGGAAGGAAATAGTGGCAGGTGGAGCAGAAGAGAGAGAAGAGGAAGGAATTGTAGAAAGAATAGCAAAGACGAAGGAGGGAACGTGGAAGATTATAGCGGTATATGTGAGCAACGATATTGAGAAGAAAATAAGGCATATAAAGGAATTCACAAACGAAGGAGGATTAGGGGAGCAAATAATAATAGGAGGTGACTTTAACGCAAGAACTGGGGAAGAAGGTGGACTAACAGAGATAATGGGGGAAAAGAGAAAATCGAAAGACAAAGAAATTAACACAGAAGGAAGGAAACTGTTGGGGTTTATTGAGGAAGGAGGATTAGGAATATTGAACGGAACAAAGGGAGACAACGATGGAGAGTTCACATTTACAGGAGGAAGGGGAGAGTCGGTAATCGACTATATAATCGGAAACCAGGAGGTATGGGAAAAAACAGTGGAAGTGAAGATTGGAGAGACGGTAGACTCGGATCATCAACCCGTAACAATAAAGATAAAAGGAAAAAGTGAAAGAGGAGAGGAGAAGAGAAGAGTGAGAAAAATAATGAATTGGTCGAGGGAAGGAAAAGAAAGGTACAAAGAGAGAATGAAAGAAGAGAAGATTGAAGGTACGAGCATAGAGGAAATACTGGAGGAAATAAAGAAAGCGACAAAGCGAACCGCAGAGTGGAAAGAAATAAGAGAGGACGGGAAAGCAAAGAGAAAAAATGGATGGTGGGATAAAGAATGTGCAAAACTAAGGGAGGAAGCACGTGAGAGCCTAGCGAGGTGGAGAAGAGGAGAGACAGACAAAAAGAAGTACATAGCAAAGAAAAAGGAATATAAGGAAAAAGTAAAAGAAAAAAAGGAATCAGAAAAAGAGAGAGTAATGAAGGAAGCGAGAGAAGCAAATAATGAAACGGAAGTATGGAAATTTATAAACAGACAAAGGAAAAGCAGGAAAGAGGTATGCGAAGAGATAACGGAGGAGCAGTGGAATAAACACTTCATCGAACTACTGGATGGAGTTATGACGAAGCCGTATGAAAAGGATAGGAGGAAAGAGGAAAGAATAGGGAATAAAGAAGAGCAGGAAGGAATAAGAAGAGAAGAAGTGGAAGAAGTAATTAAAGAAATGAAAGAAAAGAAAGCTGCAGGCACGGATGGACTAGCAAACGAGGTTTGGATCTATGGAGGCGAGAGACTGAGAGAAAAAATATGGGAGGTATGTGACAAAGCATGGAGAACGGGGGAGATAGCAGAAGACTGGAAAGAAGGAATAATAGTGCCAATAGTAAAAAAGGGAGAAGGAAAGGAAGCACAGGACTACAGAGGGGTGACGCTAATGAATACAAGTTACAAAATATATGCAGCAATTTTGGCGAAGAGGTTAGAGAGAGAGGTAGAAGAGAAGGGGATGCTACCAGAAACACAGACAGGATTCAGAAAAAAGAAAGGAACAATGGAGAATATATACGCGCTAAACTATGTGATTGGGAAAGCTATAAGCAAGAGGAAAGGGAAACTGGTAGCAGCATTTATAGACCTGAAAGCCGCATTCGATTCAGTAGACAGAGAAAAAATATGGGAAGTCATGAAGAAAGAAGGAATCAGTGAGAAATTGAGAACGAGGATAGAAGACCTATATGAGGAGACAAGATGTGTGGTAAGGGTAAAAGGGGAAAAAGGAAAATGCTTCTGGACGGTCAAAGGAGTTAGGCAAGGATGCCCGCTGAGCGCTATGCTCTTCATACTTCTGATGGCAGACATGGAAGAGACAATGAGGAAAGGACAAGATGGAGGAGTAGTTGTAGGAAAAATAAAATTCTGGACGTTAGCGTACGCAGATGACATAGTTGCAGTAGCAGAGGATGAAGAGGAAATGAAGAGAATGCTGAAAAGACTAGAAAGATACTTTGACAGAAAGAAGCTGAGAGTTAATGTAGGGAAAACAAAAGTAATGAGATTTAGGAAGGGAGGAGGTAAAATGAAGAAAGTAAAGTGGAGTTGGAAGGAAGAAGAAATAGAAGAGGTGAAGGAATTCTGCTATCTAGGCTACACATTCCAAAAGAACGGAGAACAAGATGCACATATAAATGAGAGAGTAAGAAAAGCGACCATAGCAATGAGACAGGTATGGGGAATAGGAAAAAGGTTATTTGGAGGAGACTGGATAAGAAGGATCAAGTTATATGATGCGCTGGTTGCAAGCATAGCCTTATATGGAGCAGAAGTATGGGGATGGAAAGAAAGAGAGAAAATAGAAAGAATGCACGAAAGGTATATAAGGTGGACGTTAGGCCTGGACTGGAGCACGCCCGGATATATGATAAGAGAGGAAACTAAAAGAGACAAAGAAAGAATAAGCGCTGGTAGAAGGGCGATGAAGTATGAAGAAAAATTGGAGAGAGGAGAAGGAAACGAGATTGCAAGAGAATGCTGGAGGGAAATAAGAGAAAAGGATAGGAAAGAAAAGTCAAAATGGGAAGAAGAAAGAAAGAGCTTTTACGAGCGAAGAGGTTATGCAGTCAAGGAAATTGAGAGAAAAAGAGGGGAGGGGTGGAGTAGCATTGAGGAATTAACAGAAAGAGACAGGGACATTCAGATTCAAGAGAAGGACGAAAGGATAAGAGAATCAAGATACAACAAATGGTACAAGGAGGTAGTAGAAAGCAGGAGGCCTGAATACCTGGAGAGAAAAGGAAAAGAGCAATCTATGATTAGGATAGCGAGGTTCAGATTAGGTAACGAGATGAGAAGCGGAAGATACTGGGATACAATAGAAAAAACAAGCTGCAGGATATGTGGCGCGGAGGCAGAATCATGGGAGCATGTGTTAGAATGGTGCGCAAGAGACGAAGAAGGAGAAGAAAAAGAAGGAATTAGCGAAAGAATCAAAAGAATACTAGACAGCAAGGGTGAAGGAGAGAAGTGGATGGCGGAATTAGAAAGGAAAAGAAGGCAAGCGAGTCAATGACAGCTAAGCAGAGAGAATAACTAAGTGTCTTTTGATTTCAGATAAGCAGGAGGTGAAGGAGCAAAGATGGAGAGAAAACTAATCTGCAAAGGAACAATGGCAATCGACAAAGAGGCGATAGAGAAGGTTGCAGAAGAGCGAATGGTGAAGGTGATGAAGGAGTACAAGGAGGAGATAAGGGAAATGAAAGAGGAAATAGAGAAGCTAAAAAGGAAAGTATACAGACTAGAACAATGCCTAGGTAAAAGGAAGAGAAGCGAAAGTGAGGAGGAAAATGGTAGGGTATGTAAAGCAAAATGGTGGTACGAGGAAGAAGAAGAGAGAGACGATGAAAAAAGAAAGAAGAATGTAATAATTAGGGTCGAGAAGAAGAGATGGGGAGGAGGTAGCTCGAATATGAATAAGATGAAGCAATTTTTTACAGATGGGCTTAAGGTGAGGGTAGAGGTAAAGGAGGTGAACCAGATAGGACATAGAGGGGATTGGATAACATTCCTCGTAAAGATGGGAAGCGAAAGAGATAGCAGGAAAGTACTGGAAGCGAGAAGGAAGGAGGGAAGTAGAATGAAGGTAAAGATAGATGCAGATAAGTCGGTGGAAGATAGGATCAAAGAAGGAAAAGAGAGGGAAAAGAGAAAGGAAAGGAAAGAGGAAGAAAATGGGGGGACCAGGAAGTCGGCGGAGGACGAGATCGTGGAGAAGATGGAGGACCACCTGCTGATGAGCACGGACGAGGACGAGGCGGAGCAAAGGAAGAAGAAGGAGGGAAGGTCCTAGAAGGGGTGGGATGGATAACAGGATATGTAAGGTCGTAAAAAGGCCAGGTGATAAGATGGGTTAAGGGACTTATGTAAAGGGTTGGGTACGTCCCTATAAAACGCCATGTGAAAAGTGTTGTATATGTTTATATGAATAATATGTAAGGGTTTGGGAACGTTTGCCCAATAAAACGCCTTTTCAACACCGGAAGGGGAGAAAATAAAAGATTGAAATTGAATTGAAGTAAAAAAGCAAAAAAATTTTGTAATGCGTTAAACATATTTTAATGTACGTTGCTTTTTAGTATTATATTAAGTGTTATTTGCAATTGGGAACAAAGTTCTTTGGAAGTTTTAAACATCATCGCAGGTGATGACGGTGATGACCATTACATGATTTATCGGGAAGATAAGTATAGGAAGATTTTTCAACTTTAAAATATTTATTGTTTTATAATAAAACATTACATTTACATTCTCTCACTTTATGAGATTTTACATTATTTTATATCACGTTTCACTTTATTGATAATTGGATTTGCCACAAAGAACCCTGTCTATTTTAGAACCCTCGCGTCTATAACAACGAGACTTTGCTAAAATAAAAAATTATTGTTAGAGGATCAGAATATTCTACAATCAATTATTTTGAATATCCCTGATTCACATCCAGAAACTTGCAATTAGCTGGATCAGTATAGTAACAAATTTATTTGTATAAAGTACTTCAATTGATATATTCAAGTAGTTTATTATCCGTCATCACAGGGAGATGCCTAGGACGTCGAAAAATCGAATGAAACAAAGCCATTTCGTACATTTTTCTAATTTTTCAAAGAGTGTATCTCTGATCGGTATTAACTTACAATAAAGGATTATGTTTATACAGAAATATTTCAATCATCTAACAATAATCTTTTATTTTAAGTCTCGTTACTATACGCGAGGGGCCTAAAACCTTTATAAAAATGAGCAAAGTTCTTTGTAAGTGAGTTTAATGCCAAATTGGCAACAATTTGCTATTAATTTACTTACTGGATTATAAACACGCTGCTGTATTACAGACGGGTTGCAATCATATCTACCCATTAGAGAATAGATATTTTGTACTCTAAACGGTAAGATATATAAATGCACCCATGTGCACATATAAGTAGCAATTTACTCCATTTGCACGAATTCTTGTAACACAGTGCACAAGATGACACTAATGCAGATAGATGAGCGAGCGTATATTTTATTTGCACATTATAAACAGCGCTAAGCGCAGAATGCATTTTGACAGTAGTCACTGCGGCGATTTAAAATCAATTTAATATAAGAACGCCATCAAGTCCGAGCTAGGATCTAAGTAGCAAATAATTTTCGTGTGAATTTCCAATACTATTTTCAACTAAACTGCGCGCCAACGAATTGTCGGTCTTGAAACACAGCTTCTTCGTTAGAACAGTAAATTGACTTAAATAAATCACAAATCGATTTAATTTTTTATGCTGATACAAATCGTATCTAACATCCCCCTTCCCCCGAATATTACTGTAAAGAATTTATTGCGAAAAAACCCTGACTGAGATAATATTTTTTCGCAATAAATTCTTTACAGTAATATTCGGGGGAAGGGGGATGTTAGATACGATTTGTATCAGCATAAAAAATTAAATCGATTTGTGATTTATTTAAGTCAATTTACTGTTCTAACGAAGAAGCTGTGTTTCAAGACCGACAATTCGTTGGCGCGCAGTTTAGTTGAAAATAGTATTGGAAATTCACACGAAAATTATTTGCTACTTAGATCCTAGCTCGGACTTGATGGCGTTTTTATATTAAATTGATTTTAAATCTTAGAATCCTATTACTATTATTATTACCTTGATGGAAATATTTTACTGAATATAATGGAATTTTACTGAAATTCTGTCTCAATTGAACCAGATGAAAATATTTTGCTGAAAGTACTATGAAATTGATGATAAATGAAATGAAAGTTATTAAAAAATTACTGAATATATTTCAAAATAAATCATAATTTTCTTTATGAAATTTAATGTAAATACTGTGAAATATAAGAAAAATTAAATTATACTGTTGAAAAATAATAAAACTGAATCCTTGCTCGTTCAGTCGCTTTTTGGAATTGAAGCATAGGAGCCTTCGTTAATTTGAGAATTTAGCTGATGCTAATTCGAGTTTATAAGACTATAAGTCTACTTTTTGTTGAGACTTACTACTTTTTTATGTCACAGTTTTAAAGAATTCGATTTTTACTTAATTTATAGATTTTTTACTACTTGACTATTATTACACAGCTTGACTTCGGAAAATTTTTTGACACGCAATGATTAACCCTCCGAGAACACACCTATTTTTTCAATCACGGAGAACACTCAGGGTCAATCTGACCCTACACAACTTTGATCGCACTCGTCAATTTAAAATGGTGGACGATCAAAGTGTGTGTAAGGTCAGATTAACCCAGAGTGTTCTCTTGAAAAAAGTTTCTTTAAAAAAAAATTTTTTTTTATTTTTTTTTTTATTTTTAATATTTTTGGCTAAAAATTTTTTTGGCAAAAAAAACAAAGCCAAATTGACCCTTTGTGTTCTCGGAGGGTTAAGGCCGTTCGCTCCACATTTTTCAGCCTTCTAACACGATTTATCTCGCCATTAAACGAATAATTATTTTTTAAGTTTTAAAAAATTGTTAACAACTCTCTAATTAAATTTAAAGTTTGACCACGCATACATTTCGACTATTTGTTAATCGGTTTTTTGGGCTTTTAACTTGATGTGGCTTCTTAATAACTCCATGTAATTTGTATACTATAATTATTAATATTAAGAAAGTAAAAACGACCGCTATGATTTAAATCAATAGAGAGGATAAATTCTATAATAAAAATGCTATAATTATTAATTAATGTTAATTTTATGATGTTAAACTTTCTTTTAATTTATTTTATCTCTCGACGGATTTTTTATGTAACGGGATTATTATGATAATGTATTACAGTTAATTAGAGGGATTTATTTTATTGATTGAAAAAGTCTCTGTAAAGCACGAAACGTCCCAGTTATTTGGACGGAATATTGAACTATATTATTTAGAATCATGTTGTTCGGTTATTGGCTCTTGTTTTATCTAAGACATACGAGCTTTATCTACTTATATATTTTTTAATTTATACATATTAAAATTATTGCAATGTTAAAAAAAACAAATTTTTTACATTATCTCATGACGAAAGAGACCATCACCTTCTCGCGGTTTCCGTTGAGCAACAATATCTACGTAATCTATTCGTAAAAGTGAAATACACATAACTGCTGTGATTGCAAAAATTTGTCCTTTAATTTTACTATATGTATTTTACACGACATAGTAACTTGTGCCAATGTCAAATAATTAATGAAATAAAATTTCTTAAAGTTTCCATGTGCGTAATCTATCGAGCTGGTAGAAGCAATTTTCTAATAGTAAACGTGGACGAGCGAGTAAGACGATCGGCTAGAATGATGAAGTTCTCAAGTTCGAATCCTGGTTTTTTTTTAACTTTTTTTGCATTTTTATTTTTTTAGGCAAATGAGTTTTTATGTAATACATATAAACTAGGAAAATTATTTGACAATCATTAAAATTATTCGCATATTTTCTAACAACTTTAGGAAAGTTAACGATTTGCTCATAAAAAAATAAAAAATTATTTTTAAATTACAAAATAAGTTTTCTTTATTATTGTATAATAACAATAGTATTGTTCATTAATCCTCGGTCTCGGCTTCATATTATATATATATATATATATATATATATATATATCAATAAATATCATAAGTAATTAATAAGTGCCGCAGGGTATGCATTGTACTTCTCGGGATGCAGAGACTTGAGCAGGAGTGGGGTCGGTGTCTTGCTGCCGCCGCATATGACTAAATATGTTCTCGGTTACAACCCGGTATCTGAAAGGATCATCACCATCAAACTCAGCACAAAACCATGTACGCTGAATATTGTCCAGGTTTACGCTCCCACCTCAGGATCGTCAGACGAGGATGTCGACGACTATTACAGGATGCTGGAGGAGACGCTGAACACAATTCCCAACAGGGAAATAACTATGATCCTCGGGGACTGGAACGCCAAAGTCGGCAACACAGCTGCAGACGATCACATCAGGAACACTGTTGGCAAATATGGACTTGGTGAGAGAAATGAACGCGGTGCGAGACTCATCGACTTCTGTACAGGCAGGAAGCTGAGCATCATGAACACGCGTTTCATGCATCATCCAAGACGACTCTACACGTGGAGTTCTCCAGGCGACCGATTTAGAAATCAAATAGATTACATCATTTTGGACACGCGCTGGAAAACCTCAGTAACTAACGTTAAGACCTTCCCCGGGGCTGATTGCGGCTCTGATCATAACTTGCTCGTCGCGAACTTCTCCATTCGCTTGAAAGTGTCTAGAAGGAACCCACCACAAAAGCCTGGGCGCCTGGTGTCCCCAGAACGGTCACTCTTCAAGGGCATCATGGAGACAAAGCTAAAAGAGAGTCCGCCGCCCGAGGACGCGGACGCCAAGACACGATGGGGGCTTCTTAAAGGCCACATTTGTGATACACTGGACCATATAACTAGAAATAGGAGCACTGACAGTAGGAAGAAGTCATGGATTACTGACCGCACCTGGGAGCTCATACAGCTAAGGAAGGACATAAAAATGAAGGGCCTGAGGGATCCACAGACGATGGCAGAATACACGGCCCTCTGCAAGATCATTAAGAAGTGTTGTCGACAAGACAAAAACAGCTTCATAGAGGGCATATGCAGCGACATTGAAAACCACTCACACAGGCTACAAACCTCAGACCTCTTCAAGAAAGTCCGTGTACTCTCCAAGCAATTTAAATCTAAGTCATGGGTTATTGAAGACGCTGACGGGAACTCATTGCACGAATTAGATAAAATCGCGGAAAGATGGCGCTGTTATTGCGAACAACTGTACAAAAACCCCCGCAACTCATTCGATCGTCAACCTGAATGGAGCGGAATAGATAAGGAGCCATCCATTCTTCGCTCCGAAATAACAGAGGCCTTACGTTCACTCAAGGACAAGAAAGCACCAGGACCAGATCAAATAACGGCAGAAGTCCTGAAGGCTCTGGGCGAGACGGGGATTGACACGCTGCACGCGATCTGCAATCACATCTGGCAGCACGGGGAATGGCCCCAAGATTGGACGGAATCGGTCATCCTACCATTACACAAAAAAGGATCGACCAAGAGGTGCGATAACTATCGCACCTTATCCCTAATCTCCCACGCCAGCAAAATATTGCTCTATATCATCAACAACCGAATCCGGCACTTTTTGGACTGGCAGATCCCGCAAGAACAGGCGGGCTTTGTCAGGGGGAGGGGGACCCGTGAACAGATCCTTAACATCAGACAAGTCATTGAGAAGTCCTATGAATTCGACACACCAGTAATAATGTGTTTCGTCGATTACTGTAAGGCTTTCGACTGTGTCGACTGGCGTTGCCTGTGGGGAATACTAGCAGAGTTAGGGGTGCCGCAGCATTTAACGGCACTACTCTGCACCCTATATTACAGCAGTCGGGGAGTTGTGAGGGTAGATAAAACGACATCGGGACCTTTCAACTTCGGAAAGGGTGTGCGCCAGGGCTGCATACTGTCCCCCATCTTGTTCAACGTTTACGGGGAATACATAATGAGGCAAACCTGCGAAGAATGGGAGGGTGGAGTCACTATTGGAGGCGTAAAAATCACCAACCTATGTTACGCCGACGATACCACACTCCTTGCCGCGACAGAGGCCAAAATGGTTGCCCTGCTGAGCAGAATGGAAGAGGTTAGCAACGAAATGGGGCTTACTATGAACAGATCCAAGACCAAAATCATGGTTGTGGACCGTTTTAACAGGCTGGAGCTCACCGGAGTTCACGGCCTGGAGGTAGTGGAGAGCTTCAACTATCTGGGCTCTACCATCAGCAACAACGGCTCGTGTGAAGCGGAGATACGCAAGCGAATCGGAATGGCAAAGAACGCAATGTCACAGCTGCATGGAATTTGGGCGGCCAAGAACATCTCCGTAAAAACCAAGGCCAGGCTCGTGCGCACCTTGGTGTTCTCGATATTCGCGTACGGCGCTGAAACCTGGACTCTAAGGGCGAACGACCGCAAACGTATTGACGCCTTTGAGATGTGGTGCTGGAGGAGGATGCTGCGCATTCCCTGGACGGCACACCGGACCAACGCATCTATCCTGCGTGAGCTAAGTATAACAGCGAGACTTTCTACTATCTGCCTACGGAGGATACTTGAATACTTCGGCCACATCGCCAGGAGGAGCGATGACAACTTGGAAAAGTTGATGGTGACTGGCAAGGTGGAAGGAAAAAGACCGAGGGGGCGTAGCCCTACACGCTGGGCCGATCAGATACGCACTACACTCGACACCACCATGCATGAGGCCCTCCACACCGCCCAGGACCGAGTCAGCTGGCGGAGTATCGTGAGGCGGAAGATTATTCCAGGAAGGGGTCACGACCCTCAGCACTGAGGAAAACGACGCAAGGAGGAGGAATTAATAAGTGCGACAAGACCTAGGGGCGCGCGCGCGCGCGAGCGCCGAGATATTAACAAGAAGCCTAGCACGATTCTCGCCGGCTCGGCTGACCGAGCATCGAGCATCTGACATTACCGCTGAAATCTGGCATCACTGCAAAATTAGTCCGGATTCGCACCAGGGGCAAAATCTGTAGGTAAAATCGGGTATATTTAGTCCAGACTCGCACCAGGGGCAAAGTCTGTAATGTGATTTAGTCCGGACTCAATCCTAGGGGCAAAGTCTGTCGGTAAGGGGCAAAGTGTCTTGGTAATCAAAGCACGGAAATGCTGGTCTCGACTTTTGAGGGGCCATTGGCTATCTGTCTATTAATCTGTGGCACTACCAATGTCACTAGACCCATGTATGAGTCTCTATAGAGTGTTTACGTAGAGTGTTTACGGAATCAGTTGCTTACTGGCGAATACCATAGATGGCAACACGCCATTTTTCATTCGTCGATAAATCGCTGTGTTTTCAACAGCTGCATTACTATACGAGAGTCTTGTGCGGATACTCTTACAGTCATGATGAACAAATATCTAGAGATGGAGCACGCGCTCTGAATATGCTCCGATACGCATGTAATTTCATGTGAGAAGGCATTTGTGTCCCCGTGTCGGCTACTAAAAAAAAAAGGGTTGCAACATATGAAATTGGCCGCGTATCGGACCTCTTCTTCTTCCTTGGATAATGGCTCCTAAGCGTAAAATATCACCGTAAACTATATGAAATCTGATAAATGCGATGCACGAAAACTTCCTGTGGGAAACGTAGACTTAATTTAAATGATATATTGATAATATAATTTATTTTCCAAAATAATAAAAGAATTCAATGTAGAAAATTACATTAAGGTGGTCCTTTCGCGGACCCAGCTAGTCAAGTAACAGTCCGTCATGAGGTAATTGAAAACAAACATATTGACAAACATTACACAACATCCCAATAATTATAATAATATAATATGATTTACACGCACGATTTAATCGTATTTAATTATTTACTAATTAAAAAAATATCACAATAGTAGTGCGGTTGGATTCGATTTAGGTTAGGTCAGGCATGACAGTACGAGTAAAGCAATATGCGATTGGACCACTACTTATTTAACCTCATATATCAGAGCAAAACATTCGGCAAGCCTTTATTTTCAAGGTATGTACGAAATCCGGAAATTTCAGGGAATATTTTAAGACATGAATAATGTATTCATCTGATCGCTAAGTACATGTATTATTCATTGAAAACCTCGGACGTGGCGATTTGCATCATTCTATCTTTCTCGTTCATTAGATGTAAACAAGGATAGAATGACAATGGCACGCTCCGCGAACGCACATTTAGAATGACTTATTTCTTGTAAAGTGTCGGTAACCTCACTTGATTTTTCGTACACATGCCCCTTATTACTGTATATTTAACATATATCAAATTTAGGTACCTATCTAATACTTGTTCTCACGAAAGGACCACCTTAAGTGCACTGTTTAATAAAATAGCAATATTTTGAAGCAATTAACGACTATTAATTTTTAAGCTACAGCATATAATTTTAGAGAGACTTTAGTTTGAAGATGATAGAATATTTTTTAAAATGGCATTTGATAAATTTACCTACAAAACAAGATTATAAGCCATGGATGGTTAAAAAATAATTAAATTCATTAAATCATTTTATATTTGCTACAGACGATTTTATGCCAAAGATTGCATTTATTACTTATATTTACATTTGTGTTTCATGTGTTGTACCTCAAACTTGATGGCCAGGTACTTTAATAAGGTAACTAAAAAAGATTTAGCAGTGAAAATGAATGAAAAATGCTGTTTTTTATCACTTTTTCGAAAAAATTTAATGTTTAGATGCTTTGAGCGACCTCTAAGTATTAAGTTACAGCGCCTGCTCTTCAAGGATCTCCATTTGAGCGTTCGTAGAACGAATTTAAGGGGTGAGACTTAAAATCAAATTTTTGACCCAAAAATATTGCCACCTTAATCACTACATTTTATTTTTTTAGGAGCAAAAATTCAATACACATAGTTTTATAAATATAGGTACACAGTATTACAGTTAACACAATCAGCGATATTGTATCTTAGAAATGAACAATACAACGCGATGAGAAACAAATGTGTTAAGTATTAAATCGTCGATTAATGTCATCCACTTGTAGTCAGGGACTCAATTATCGAATGACATCCGAGAGAGTTTGAATTCTCCGCGTACCAAATATTCAGGACGCATGAAATCAATAGCAGAATATTGAAGGTAAACGAATGTTAAGGAAAGATACGCACGTATATTTCGACAACCGTTTGCAGTCAAATGGCATCTTTTTCATCCAAATTCATTTGTTGCTAATGCACTACTGCGAATTTCATACAACATTTTCTCTGCACAGTTAGCCCAGATAGAGACAAAAAAAGGTGTTTTGATGCAAAAAGTCAAGGATTATTCATACTTGGCAATTTTGTTCATTTTGAGGTCCTAATGAAAACCCTAAGTTTGCGACCTTGGCAAGCTGCTGCTCGTGCCATTTTACAAAAATGGCGCCAAACTTTGGTTTTTCGCAAATATCTCGTTTCCACTACAATTTAGAGCAAAAGTTTTCCACACAAAGTTGTAGAGCATACAATTTTCTACAACTTTTGTTTCAAACATTTTTTTCTCAGATAAATAGTTTACGAATTATAGCAGAGGAAAGTGAAGTTTTTTTGTAATTTGTGAAAATAATGGATTTTTCCTGAAAATTTGAAAAATTATTGATTATATTATTATCATTATTATATATTAGTATATCATTATATATGTAAATACGTATAATATATCATTAGTATATCATATTATGTAACATATATACACAGCATATACACACGTATACATATATACATAGTACTTTAGATTCATTTTAAATTAGCGCCATTTGTAGTAAAATCTTTCCAGAGGAACGAGACTGGAAGCAATCAAAAGCTGAGAGTTTAAGCTTTAAAATGCTTTTTTAATAATGTTTTTAAATAATTTTTTTTAATAATCAATAATTTAAGTAGTTTTACATCATTTAATTACGTATTTTTGTAAAAAATAATCACAGAGCGATGTTTAAAAAAGCATTTTAAAGCTTAAACTTTCAGCTTTTGATTGCTTCTAGGCTCATTCCTCTGCGAAGATTTTATTGCAAACGGCAGTAATTTAAAATAGACCTTGCAAAATTAAGATCAGATGGCGTAACCAATTTAAGTAGTTTTACATCTTTAATTACGTATCTTTGTGAAAAATGATCGTAGAGCCATGTTTAAAAATGCATTTTAAAGGAGAAATGCTCACCTTTACAATACAGTCAATAAAATTTGCGAAAAAAAATTTCGTTTTTCCCGTACAGGCCATCAAAGTTAAAGTTTTTTTTTTTGCAATTTTGCAAGGTCTATTTTAAATTAGCGCTATTTCTAATAAAATCTTTGCAGAGAAACGAGCCTAGAAGTAATCGAAAGCTGAAAATCTAAGCTTTAAAATGCTTTTTTAAACATTGCTCTGTGAATATTTTTCACAAAGATATGTAATTAAAAGGCGTAAAACCAATTTAAGCGGTTTTACGTCATTTAATTACATACCTTCGTGAAAACTGATCGCAGAGCGATGTTTAAAAAACCATTTTAAAGCTTAAACTCAAAGCTTTCGATTGCTTCTAGTCTCGTTCCTCTGCAAAGATTTTACTACAAATGGCGCTAATTTAAAATAGACCTATAGTACTATGTATGTATATGTGTGTGTATATGTGTATATACAAGGGTAGTCTAAAAAGTTTTGAGACTAACCGACTTAAAAGGAGACTATGTTGAAAAATTTGCCCGAAAAAATACTTGTTTGAGGCTCAAAACTTTTCAGACTGTTCACGTATGTGTACATAATATAATATACTAATAATATATTATACGTATTTACATATATAATGATATAATAATAATATAATAACGATAATAATTAATCCTTCAAATCCAGGGAAAATCCATTATTTTCACAAATTGCAAAAACGCGCTGCTCTTTTCTCTGCCATAACTCGTAAACTATTTATCTGAGAAAAAAGTGTTTAAAACAAAAGTTGTAGAAAATTGTATGCTCTACAACTTTGTATGGAAAACTTTTGCTCTAAATTGCAGTGGAAACGAGATATTTGCAAAAAACCAAAGTTTGGCGCCATTTTTGTAAAATGGCGGCACGAGCAGCTTGCCAAGAGGATCCCAAAATAAACAAAATTGCCAAATATAAACAATCCTTGACCTTTTGCAAACTCAAACTTACCCACTGACTGGGCTAAATGTAAATTAGGAAGCTTATACATACATATCGTCCAGCGCAATCACGATAAGTTAGCCAGACAACTAGTAATCTCATTCACTAATCAAGTCAATAGTTCGAAACTTGGTCTGCTACACCTTAAATTAAACATGCTTTTACAACCAATTAGCATAATGCAAATTGACTTAAATTTCAAAATCTATAAATATTCCTTAATTAATATAGAGTATATAATTATTTTACAGCATAATACTTTAATTAGTGACTAAAAGCAAACTAGTCAATTTTTTCGCGTGAAATTAATTTAAAGAGGATAAGAGATATCTATAGTTTAGGTGTTTAAATGAATAAGAAACTTTGTAGCTTTGATAAACAGATTAAAAGCAAACTAGTCAATTTAAATAAGTCATTATTTAGAATAGGTCACCTAAGTGTAGTTGTGATAATTAGAGGAAAAATAGTGAAAATACAGAGTAATAAAGAAAAGAAAGAATTATGTACTAAATTAACAAAATAGAATATAGAAATCGAATAAATAATGTTTGGAAATAGCTGAAGAAAAAAGAATAAAAGATACTTGTCAGAGCAATTTATAAGTTTGTTAAGAAAATTAGGAAAATTATAAAAAAATATAATAAAAATAAATCTAAAAGTCTCTTTAAAGTTAAAAAACTTTAAACAAATTAAAGATACTATAAACTGATATAAAAAAAAAGATTTATTTCATTGAAAATTTAACATTAATTATTTTTGAATGTTATAATTAAAAATGAAAAATTTTTCGCGTTATTCAATATTCAAAAACAATATGATAATTGTGGTGATCTAAGGATTGCTCGGCGTCCTAAGTCGCAGCTACCGATTACATCAAATAGCATGGAGAATCTTGTTCCACTTCTGGCAAGTACCATTCCGTGGAGTCGATGGAATCCATCCCTTTGGAATCTGTCTTGGAATCTGCCACCGTTAGCGCTATCTCCAATACAGATTTGCTTAACTTGTCCATAGATACCATTAAATTTTCTGCAATTTGCGTGACTATCGTCCCTATTTCGCCACGGAGTTGTCTTTGCTGACGGTGTGGTAAGAATTCACCAAAATATTTATACCTCTCAGTTTTGTTACAAAATGCATCCACAGAAATACATAAAGATGTACGTCAAGCAAAGTGCACTTCTTGGCAATTGTCAACGCAATCTTTGAAACAACCAAGGGTTCACTGGAACGTTGAAGATGTAACCCCCGAGATATCGTGAGTTGAAATTTGAAAGACATACAGGAGAAAGCTATAGAAAGAGCGAAATAATTCTCAGCATTAATGCGTTTTCACATTTTATATTTCTAGTCCGCTACCTACCACATTCAACAAATAAAACTGGAAAAATTGGATGAAGTAAAAAGAAGCAGTTGTAAGGGCTGTTGTACCAAAGGATATGATCAGATCGATTATCGCATACTTGTCCGCATAGGCCGTGTACATTACATTGTTAAAATACATTATATTCCGTTATTTTATCATTTTTATCATCATTTTAGCAGACGTTATATGTAACATTTCGCCTTTTGGGAAAAACCAAAATAACATTTGTTTCAATAATATCTTCTAATCTATTTTGTTTTTGTCATGTTATTTCATCAATTTCACAATCATGTAACAAAAAAAAATCATAAAGTATATAATCAAGGGCGTCCACAGAATTTTTTCCAGGGGCCGACCAGGGGTTTAAAACTTATACACCATTTAGCAGTAATAGCTTTTTTTATTAGCTAGATTTATTGCAATATCTCATTTGTCAGAAAGCAAAGGTAGGCGTTGATTAAGGATCCTGAGTTCTTTCCAACATCTTATGAGATTGTGACATCAGAGAAATAGCACGCTGAAATTCGTGCGTGCCATTTCCAAATAAAAAGTTATTTGCATAAAATAACACTTTAGATCACTTTAGCACACTTCAAAAATAGTCCAAAGTCTATCCCTTTCCTTTAACAGTTAATAAACAGCCATAAAACGAATGTAATACAATGCAGGATTTTATGCGCAGGCGCATGACTAGCTTCGTATTACATTTATTTTATGGCGGTTTATTAACTGTCAAGGGAATAAACCTAACCTAACCTTGTATTATTTTTGAAGTGTGCTAAAGTGATCTAAAGTGTTATTTTATGTCAAGTTCTTAATTCTTTAATAGCAGATGAAATGAATTACATTCGAACAAGGCAGGCATTGAAAAACTAAAATTCTATTAAAATAAAAATATGTATTTTTTTATGGATAGAGTCCCATACAGCACAAAATGTTTTCAAAAAATATTTCTAAATATTTCTATAAAAATATTACGACAAACATTTTAAAATAATTTTAGAAATATTTTAAAATGGTTTAAAAACCTTTTGTGGTAACATCTTTAAGAATATTTTAAGAATCTTTCAAAAATATTTTTAAAAATGTTTTTTTTATTACCCAAGCAAAATTTTCTTAAATATTTGAAATATATTTTTAAAATATTAATTCAAATCTACATATTTATTGTATCATAATCTTGTTTCAAAATATTTAAAAAATATTTTTATTTTTTATTGGTTTTATAATCTTTTTTTCAAATATTTTTAAAAATATTTTTGAAATATTATAAAATATTCTTAATTAAGAAAATGCA
The DNA here is from genome assembly GCF_030848805.1 of Temnothorax longispinosus. NCBI lineage: Eukaryota > Metazoa > Arthropoda > Insecta > Hymenoptera > Formicidae > Temnothorax > Temnothorax longispinosus. The sequence goes on from NC_092361.1 coordinate 9,511,576, forward strand.
TGGTAGAGCACATCTTTTCGTGCTAGTTCGCAACAACACCGTTAGGCGGCGCATAATTATAAGACTAACTTGCAAGTAAATTTCAGTTGGGATTTAATATAAGCAGGCCTCCGGCGAAGCAAAATCATGACATTCCCGACACATATCTTCGCCAGCAATACAACGCAAGGCTTACCCAACACCATTGCAATGCTATAAATATACAAAATATTTTCCGAAAAAAGTAAGATGTAAAAATATATCAGTACAAAGATATATCAGATATATCAGTTTACCTTTTTCAAAAAAGGTAAAAAAAAGTGCCAAGTACACGCAATGTATTTTGTAAATTCAAAAATCTAACCTATAAGTGGTAGCTTTATATCTTTTTCACAAAATTATATTATCTAACTTAACTCAAGTGACATGTATTTTAAAAAAGGATATAAAATCTTTAATTTCTTCTTCACAAAATTATATTACCTAACTTAACTCAAGTGACATGTATCTAACCTAAGTGGTAGCTTTATATCTTTTTCACAAAATTATATTACCTAACGTAACTTAAGTGACATGTATTTAAAAAAAAAATGTAAAATCTTTATTTTCTTCTTCACAAAATTATATTACCTAACTTAACTCAAGTGACATGTATTTCAAAAAAAGACGTAAAATCTTTAAATTAAATTGCGCCAATTGTAAAGAGAATATGTATATTGCTTTAAAAGATAATTATTATGCAACTACTTTAAAGAAATAAAACTCAAGTGGTATCTTCGTATTTCTATTCAAGGGTCTTCTTATTCTAAACCCAAGTGATAATAGCTTCTTAATTCTCTTTAACAAATTTTTAATATTACAAAGAATCATTTTAATTACAAAGAATTAAAGAAGTAACAGTACAAAATAAAAATATTTAATTAAAACAAAATAAATAAATTTTTCTTGTAAAAATTTTATTTTTTATATTTTAATTATTCACAAAATTAGCAATAACAACAAATACATAAAAATTAATAATATTTAAGTAAAAGTAAATTATACATTTCTTACAAAAATTGAAGGAACACTAAATTTATCTTTAAAAATAGGCAAAATTCAAGCAGCTGTAACTTTGTTAAAAATGAATAAAATTTAAATTTCAAGCTTAAAACCTCTACTTTCGAAAGGTTACTATTATTTTTTAGTTTCTGTAAGTTTGGTAACTTTTGCATATAGAAAACTATGAGGTGGACAAAATAGAAAAATTTTCTCTCACTTTGTAGGCCTGTCACGTGCAAAAAAAAAATCTGCGAAAATTTTCAACTTTCTAATGTGAAAGCTTGAAGTTTTCCTTCCAAAATCTTCTTTTAAAAATGTTTCTACGTGTCTGCGTTGTTGTTCTGTACCATTGTTTTCTGAGTCAAAATGAAAAAAATAAAAATTGCTAATTTTTACATTATTTTCATCAATTTGTATCATATCTTCGTTATTTAAAAAAATTTGGCAATTATATTGTTTAACAGAGCAAAGTTCAGCTTTAAGAATCTGTTTTTTGAATTGCAATACGATGATTTCTAAGGGAGTTATGAGCAATCAAAGTCAAAGGCTTATTTCTTGTTCAATCCGCGATAAATTAGTAAAAAAAAATTGTAGAAACATTTTTAAAAATAGATTTTGCAAAAAAACTTCAAGTTTTCACGTTAAAAAGTCGAAAATTTTTGCGGATTTTTTTTGTGAACATGACAGGCCCACAAAATGAAAGAAAAATTTTCTATTTTGTCCAGCTCGTAGTTTTCTATATGTAAAAATTACCAAACTCACAGAAACTAAAAAATAATAGTAACTTTTTGAAAGTAAAAATTTCAAGCTTTAAAATCCTTTTTTTAAATTTAAATTTTTTTCATTTTTAACAAAGTTACAGCTGCTTGAATTTTGCCTATTTTTAAAGATAAATTTAGTACTCCTTTAATTTTTGTGAGAAGTGTAGATTACTTAAAGAATTAGTAATTTGTCATAAAAAAATATCTAGTTTGTGAAAGTTAGTATTTAGGTAAATATGAATTAATTTTTTTTGTAAACTGGTAATTAGTAGAAATAAATTCTTTATTATTAAAAAAACTAATAAATAGTTTATAAAAAATAAATAACTATTTATTTGAAAATTATATATATGTCTTTATTTCAGCTATACGCCAAGAAAGGACTTGGTTTACAATTCTACTTAACACACACATCCATCCACACGTCAAACATCATTCTTCTTTACAAACAAGCCGCAGTACATTATTATTTACATTATCATTATTGTTCACAGCCATTATCTTTTTTATAGCTTTCTTTTCTTTTTTTCCATAATCTATTTAGCACCTTTCCTTTTTCCATTCTAAACTTGTCATCGCATATATTCTCTAATCTATGTTATTCCTACCTAAGTTCTCAAATCACATACTTGTGATGTTGCACTTGCTTATATAATGCTCTAAGTTGTCCCTACCTGACTTGCAGAATCTACACTTCGTATCTTCCTCGTCAAGCCAATATTTATTTGTATCCTATAAATTGCCGCACCTTAATTTTACCATCGCTCTAATCTCATCTCCTGTTTTTACTTTATCCAAGTTCGCTTTTAATAAGTAACTCGGTGTTTTGTTGCTCGCTTCTATCTCTTTGTACCTTGAATTATACCTTGCCTCTACTATTTCACTGTTTATTATTTGCCCTTGTATGTCTTGTTCCCTTATTCTTACTAAGCCTTCAGTATTTTTACCTTCATTATTTAATTCTTTTATTGCTTCAGAGCTCCAACCATTGTTATTATAAAATTTTTCTTGTTCCAAACTATATAAATCATTTTTCTTTTTATCCACTGTGTCCTTTTCATCCCAAAATGCCTTTACTAAACTTCCGTCTTTTTTCTCTCTGCTTCTTTTCTCGAATCTCATGGCTCTTACACCTCAACAGATTTTAAGTTTCTCTAATCCTAGTTCCCTTAGTATTACACACCTCGGAGTACAAAAATCTAGTATACCCATCTTACATAATCTAACATGACTTTTTCCCACTCATTTCCCTCATTTTTTCACCCCATTTCCATGTCATCCTGCTTTTTTTACCTTTACTATTAAATACTAGCACTTTAGTTTTTTCTGTATTTAATTCTAGTTTCCTTTTTTTTAAAAATTTTTTTAACATGCTCATCATATCTAGTAAAGCCTCTCTATTTTTCGCTACCAAAACCATATATCATCCGCGTATGCTAATGACCATACTTTCACTCCTCCAAGCTCCACTCTTCCTATACCACGCTTTTCTAAAACTTTATCAATGTTCGCATTGTATAAATTGAACAAGGCGGGACTCATCACACAGCCTTGCCTTACATCTTTCTTTGTCTTGAAACATCTTGTAAACCCATCCATCGTCCTTATTGTCACCTCCGTCTCTTTGTAGATTTCCTTTATCCTGTTTATTAAACTGCGATCCACTCCTTTCTCTTCCATTATCTTCCATAAAATTCCTCTGTCAACGTTGTCGAATGCTGCCCTTAGATCCACGAACATTGCGAAAATCTTGTCTTTCCCAGTTGCCGGACCTTTCTCCTTCTCCCTTTGCACTATATGGTTCAAGATAAATATATTATCCATCGTGGACCTCCCTTTCCTAAAGCCGGCTTGGCTGTCAGGTATTATTCCTTTCATCTCCATTATTTCCTTCAATCTGTTGTTAGAATTTCCGCATATACTTTGTATGCAGTGCACAGCAGAGAGATCCCTCGATAGTTGTCTGTTCTCTCTTTATCCCCCCTTTGATATAAGGGGACAACTATATTTGTTCGCCATATTCGGTCGGAATTTTACTTTCCTTCCAAATGAGCTTCAGCAGATCAGTTAGACCTCTTCTTACTGCTGCGCCACCATACAGCCATGCTTCCATTGGGATTCCATCGACACCCGCAGCTTTACCTAGCTTCATGTTCCTGACTGCCCTCACTATCTCCTCTTCTTGCAGCTCCCTTTCTGTATCTTAAACCTGCTCTTCATTTCTTTCTTCTGTTCCCATGTCACGCATCTCCAACGCCTCATCCCTTCCTTTCATCTCGGTCCCACCTAACAGCTCCATGAAGTAACTTCTCCAGTTCTCTTTCGGTATATTATACTCTTTCCATTCTTTCTTCTTTCTTCGACTGTTTATGTAGTTCCAAATTTTTTTTCGTCCTTCAGTTTTCTTAATTCCTCTTCTTCCCTCACTTTCTTCTCCATCCTTTTGCTCTCTAGCCACCCCTTCAGGCATTTCTTTTCTTCCAAATAGTCTTCCTTACTTCCCTTTCCACATCTCCACCTTCTGTACTTTCTTTTCACCTCTCTCTTCTTTCTGGTACAACTCCTATTCCACCAATCTTTGTGCCCTATTTTCCTTCTCTTTTTTAACTTAATTTCCTTATACACTAAGGCTCTAAGGATCCAGTTTTTGATTTTCCCCCATTTCTTATCCACCGACTCCATTTCCTGGTCCTCGGTTTCATTCCATACCTCCGTCCTCTCCCTGTATAATTTCCTTGCCTCTTCGTTCCACTTTATGATCTTCTTTGACATATTCCGTTCCTCTTCTTCCTCTTCTGTACATCCCTCCATTTGTCTCGTATTCTCCTCTTCCTCCAGTAACAAGGTCAGAGACTAATGATCCGAGTCCACCCTGTCCCCTATTCTAAATTCCAACACTCGCTCTTGCGCACTATCGTTTACAATTGCATAATCAATTACCGAGCACCCTCTCGCACCCTCATACGTATATTCCCCCTCCCAATCCCCCTCTGTACATCCATTCAAAAAATACCATCCTTTTCATTTATCATATCCACAAAACTTTTGCCGCCATTTCCTATGACTTTATCTTTACTCTCCTTTTCAAAGTCATACTCCTCCTCCCTACAACCTCCTAAGTTTCCTATTCTAATATTAAAATCACCTCCTATAATAATATCTTCTCCTTCGCATCCTTCGCATTGCTCTGTTACTTTTGCCATTATCTCTTCAACATCTTTCTTTGCTCCTACATTATATACTGTAAAAATATTTAGCCCTTTTTCCTCTTTTACTATTCTCGTTCACGCAATTCTTTCTGTAATCATTATACTTTTATAATTCTCCACTTCCGCCATCCAGCCTTTTCTAATACCTATTAGTAAACTTCCCTTCGCCCTACCCTTCCTTTTTTTTCTTACAGCGTTATTGTTTTTCCAGATGTGCGTTTCTGGCAATCTACCCTTAATTCTATCCCATCCCTTTTTCTCTAACCATGTTTCACATAACCCTATAAAATCGAAACCTAATATGTAATTCCAACAATCTTTGTCCTGCCTCTCTATACCTGCTACATTCCAAAAAATTATCTTTCGCCCATTTTCTTTCTTCATCTGCTTCACTTTTCCGTCCTCCATTCGTGTTGTTTGCCTATTGTCCTCTTGAATGCCACGACTTACTGATACTCTTCTCCTAACTTGGCAGTCCTCTAGAAATTTTCTTTTTTTATTAGCTTATTTTCTTCCTCGCTCCATACATACTTTCTACCTTGTATCTCTAGCTTCCTAAAACCTATTTTCACCCATTTTCCTTCTGTTTTCTCTTTCCATGCTCTTTTTTTTATCCGTCTTTGCACTTCTCTGTCCTCAAAGGTCAAGTCGTGATCAATGAAAATTTTCTTACTTCCCAGCTTCTTCTTCTCCTTCATGATGTTATCCTTCGCTTCCCAGCAGTCCATTTCGACTATTATTATCTCTCTTTTTACTCTGCCTGTTGACCGCATCTTCTTCACTCCCGCTTTTGCACCAAACTCCCTCTCAAGAAACGTCTCCGCTGTGTCTATTAAGCTCTTATTTTCCTCTTTATGTAGTCCTCTGATCATTAAATTATTTTTCTTTTCCTTCTTTTCCTTCATATTTCTTTCTCTCTTCCTAACCATCTCCGCCACCTTTCCCACAATCTCCTCCATTTTGCCGCCGGTCGCCTCATCCGTTGTGTTTTCACTCCTTCGTTCGATCTTCGATAGCCTCTCTTCTAACTTATCCATCCTTTCCTCTACCTTTTCTTCTTTTTTTCTCCGACCTTCTTCTAAGACGTTCATCCTCTCTCTCATCTCTCTCATTTCGTCCCTCAGGTCCCTCATTTCGTTTCTAATCTCTCTCAAGACTGCTAATAGCGAACCGTCCTCTTCATCCTTCTTTGTTGCTGACAGAACTCCTTCCTTTTCTCTCTTCTTACCTACAGCACCGACTCCATCCTTCGCTTTGTCCATACCTGGTGGCGTTCTCACTGTCTTGTTATCTCTCTTTAAAATTTCCATCGTACGTTGTTCGTTTTCCTCTCTTTTCCTCTTAACTTTCACTAACTCGCATGCCGTACTGTTATCACTTGTCCTAAAATCCAGTATGCTGAGCGAGCTCGATCTTTCTCTCATTCTTAATTCCTCCTTTGTAAGTCTTCTCTTTCCTCTTTTTTCTTCTTTTGGTGTGGCAAAAATTTCTTTACCCGTTTTCTCACTGCTTGAACTATCCGACACTGTAGCCGGATTCTCATCTTTATTCTTTATTGCTGCCTTCTCACTCTCGCCTGTCTCTCCCTCCATCCTGTACGTCCCTCGTGCACGCTCTCCTTCCAGCCAATCTCCTTAACCGCTACCTCTATGCCTAGACTGTTCCGTCTAGTGTCTAGTGTCGCTACCTACTCTATGCGTGACGCAAATCTCGCTCCCTTTTGGAACGCACAGCGATTTTCTCCCGCCTTTTCTCACCTAACCTCTCCCTCTCTCTAAAATATTTAGCGCTCTTTTCCTTCACTAATTAATATTTCCTTGCTGCATCTATTATCCTATCCTAAATAAGTTCTTCTTCTTACCTTTCTATCGGTTTAACGCCTACCTCGACTCCTATTTCCCTCTAAACTCTCGCCTAATTTACTTGCAACTCTCACACGCATGCACAACACACTCGCTCCACTAACCAAGTCCATTTATTTGAAAATTAATAATTAGTGAAAAATAATTATTAATTTTTTCAATAATAAATAAATAGTCTCAGATAAATTACTTATTAATCAGTATATACAATATATATGCGTACATCTGGATTAATTCGAAAGCTTAGTCTCCATTTTTTGAAACATAAAATAACTTTATGCCACGACAGTAAAGTGCGGAATACAAGTTACCGAAAAATAATGTTCAAAAGACGAATCTTTAAATGAATTAGCAATCTTTAAATAATTTGAAAAGATAACACGAGATGTTAAATAAAATTCGCCATTTAACAATAACTTCTAAAGTAACAAGTTTAATCTACGGTGACCTAAATTTAAATGTGAAAAGAAATTAAATTGTTTTAATGAGTTCTCGAATCGTCCCCAATCAGAAATAGATATTAGTCACGTAGAAACAAATTTCCTAATTCGTCTGAGTAATTCGATACAAATGTTCTAGTTTAAATTTGACACTACTTTGTAAAATGTTAAGTTATTGTTTTCTCTACTCTACGATCAATATAGCAATCTTTATAAATTTCTTTCTTTCTAAATATAAATATTTTACACAATCAGAAAACTATTTTACAACATGAGTAAAGTGACAAAGTCAAAAAGCGAAATAATCAATTTTGACACGATTAAAGGGGATTATCAATGGCGATTGTATTAAACTCTAGTCCATACTGACTAAAAATCGCGGATTATGCGTGAAAATTGTAGAGTTTCTTGATAAGTCTTATGTACAGATGGATTCAAGTGTTTCTGGCTTCATTTGGTCCCATGCTACTTGTTCAGCATGTCCGTTCGTTACCAGTTCTTCAGTAAGGGAAATTAGCTTAAACAAAATTAATTAATTTCAATTAATTTGCGCATCTTCAAAGTGATTTTCGAAGATTGGATAATAATAACTACTTATCTCATAATTTTGTATCATGAAATAAATATTTGCATAAATATTAGTTTGAATGCGACCTTCAATCTTGAGCTTGAGCAGCAACTCCCTTTGAGGAACAATTTTGTACCACATTGTAAGCTTCTGTCGACCATTTACCTGCAAAGGAGTAACATCAAAGTATAATTACATATCTAAAGATAAATAATTTTGAATAGAGAAGTATAATCTGGAATAGTAGTACATATAACGTCAATGTATAGTTACCGTTCTTTGACTGTGTTGTGTGGCGAAAATCACCGCTCCCTAATTGCGACACCTAACTGTCAGCGTTACTTCTGGATCTTGCCAAACTCACCTGAGGTGGCATTCAGGGTTTTGCAAGTGGCTTCCAGGGCACTCACCCGGAAGCAAAAGCGCTGACAGCTAAGCAGCCGCCGAGTGCCCCGTATCAGCGACACCGGAGAGGCCCCGACCTACCGCACGGACTCGCCAGCCCGAAGCAGCGCCACAGGGACGCACTGAGCCAGCGAAGCAGCGCAGCAGGGACACAGCGGAGCAGAGACGACCCAAAGCAGCGGAGCGGCCTTGCAGGACTCCGACACAGCAGAAAGCGGACACCATGCGCTGCGCGGCGGTACTTTAAGTCCGAAACACTGTAAGCCGACCACGGCACGCGCCGAGCATAGAAATAGCAAGCGTCCCCCGCGATCGAACGCCGAGAATTAATTTCGCGTTCACAGGAAATACAACCGCGAACGCCGAAAGAAATTTCGCGATTACAAGGTATACAAGCGTGAGCGCCGATAGATGTCGGACGACTTACCCCGGCATCCCCCTATCAGCAACGCGTCCTTCGTGTTGAGCGAGCGCGCGCAGCAAGCAATAAAAAATAGCATCCGTAACCGTTTTCGCGCCGCACGACGTACAGACCACGATTCTTTAGACCGCGTGCGACAAAACTTAGACGCGCAACTCGCCGACGACGATAGCACGCCAGTGCTCGAGTTACATCCCAACGTCATTGTAGAACGCGAATTCGAATTTCTAGACGCAAGTCTCTGTAACGCGAACGAAAACCCGCGAGATAATACAGCGAACCAAAGCGGTGACGAAAACAGTAACGCACACAGATTGCCTCTGACCGACGGTGACGCACGATCGGACACCTCGGCCGATACTCAGAGCGAGAACGCAGGGAGAGGAGAATTCTCTCTGACATCATACGAAAGCGATATATTCGATCCCGCGGAAGAGGATTATACCCCCTGGGGCGACAAAATGAGCCAGCAACGAGCTGCCGCGACCATTGCACCGCGTGAAGACATATCCCCTGCGCAAATTAGCGCCGAAATAGAGCGGCTCAGCCCGCGGAAAATGGGCAACCGTCCGAAGCCAACCAAAGTCGAGCTCCCGAGCCGACGCAAGTAAGCCCAGGAGCAATAAGCTCCGTGCTCAACGACGTACTACGCATGATGCGCGACATGCAGAAACGCATGGACGGCACAGAGACCGCAGAGTTCGAGCGCTCTGTAGAAGTCCTGCGCGCTATCCGCGAGATGCAGGAACGCGTGAGTCGACTAGAATCCGCCACTTACGATCACTCTGACGCGCGAGAGCGACGCGTACGCAGCCAGGGCCCGCTGGACGTGACCTACGGGCGGACGCGAAACGACGTCCGTAGTCAGCCAGGGCACCACATCGGATTCCTTAGCCTAAAGAAAGCCCGTAACATGATTCCCGAAATGAACGGAAAATCTAGAGAGCGCGTCCGCAAATTTATAAGTGCAAGCACGTACGCCATGAAGAATATACAGCCCGCAGATGAAACCATGCTCTTAGAAGCAATACTGTGCACTAAATTCAAGGGCAAAGCCATGACCGACTTCGACACGCGCGACATTCGCGATTTCGAGCAGTTAAAACGCGAACTCAAAACGGAATATCTCGGAAAGCGCGGCATGACCCATCTGTAGTTAGAATTCAACTTTCTTAAACAAAAGGCGGGAGAAAGCGCGCAGGAATTCGGGCGTTGAGTCGAAAAATTAGCGAGAGAACTGTACGAGGTCATGGAGGAAGGCCAAGGGCATTCGCAAGAACAGCAAAAAGCGATTCTTGACAGCATCAAGACGCAAGCCCTGCAGAATTTTCAAATCGGGCTGCACGACGATATCAAGATGCTGGTCCGAGCACAACAATATCAAAACCTACAGGAGGCAATAACCGGCGCCACAGCCGAGGAAAATGTTAGAGGCCCCTCCCCGCGGAACGGACAGACGACAAACAGAAATAAGCTTAGCACGGAAAACGCGCGATATCCGGGGAACGAGGCGATACAGTGCCACAAATGTGGAGAAACAGGCCATTACGGGCGAGATTGCCGTACGAGCCGACATGCGAATAGATTCTCGTTGCCGAAACCGGACAAGCCCGGCGGAATAAATACGCTCGAGTGCACCTATTGCAAAAGGACCGGGCATAAGCGAGAAGAGTGTTGGTCGCTGAACGGACGACCCAACACGGAACGATCAAGCCGATTGAAAACGGACGCCCCCAAAAAGGCGCCAGTAAATGATTTAAAGGTAAAGAAAAAGAAATCGCGAGAAACAAGCGATGAATCTTCCTCCAGTAGCGGCAGCGAAGAAGACGAGAGACCAAAGAAGAATAAGGCACGAGCCGCCGAGAAGTATCAAGTGTCGCAGATAACGGGGAAACGTAACATACATACCTTAAATCTGATAACACTGCCGATTCAAGAGGCCAAGAAAGGCAAGACGAATTTCTTATTAGACTCAGGAGCGATCCTAACGCTAATCAAAGTAGGAAATTTAAAAGGCGGTATTATGGTACGAGAAAAACGCCTAATATTGACTGGAGTGACGGGACACAAGATCCACACTCTCGGAAAGATAAAAGCAACCGTAAATCTGGGAAGCCAGAAAATACGCCATACCATGTACGTGGTAGAGGATGATTTCCCGATCGATTATGAGGGAATACTGGGGAATGATTTCCTCACAAAGCGCAAAGCCGTTATCTCACACGCCACAAAGCAGGTACACATCGGAAGAGTTACATTTAAACTCCGACCATATAAGAAGGAAAACTCACCACCCCGCAGCAGAGTAGGCATAACAAAAGAACCTACACCAAGAGTATTCGTCGGACACTGTTTGGTGGAGCCGACATATTTTGAATGCCCGATAAGCATGTCAAACGGCGTGAAAAAATTAGTAGAGGCACCCACCACGCGCGTAACTCTAAAAAAGAAGCCGGTAAGCGACACGACTGACATACTCACGTTACACGTGACCGAAAAACGCGAATCTATTTCAGCGCGACGCAAAAGATTACGCGAGCGATTACAGACCGAGCAAGTGAACGCGGCGACGGACGCATCAGATTTCGTCACCGGAGCCGTACGTTCTCAGGGGCCGGTAGGCGAAGTTCGACCAAACATCTACGCCAGCAGAAAATTGGGCAAGGCAAAACAACCGTTCGACAAGAAGAGTAGTAACAAGGACACGTTCATTAAGAATAGCATTTACCAAGACGTCACTCGCGACAAACGACACAACGACAAACGACACAACTGTCACAAAACGAGTGCAGCAACGGGCGTCAAAACTAGCGCGCCGCGAAGAGATAGACGAACATTTGCTAGCGATAACCGCGATCACAATCAAGTTAATAAGCGACGTAGAAGACATCCTAGCATACTTTACTTACTCTAAGAATTATATTATAATCGTACGACTACTCCCGATCGAAAATATTGTAGCGGAATTAAAAGAAGCAACGGCCAACCTATCCCAAGGATCACATTTCCCTTTTAAAATACAAATTGACAATTGGAACACCATTCAAAACTATGTGAAAATAAATGCATATTATGATAATCCTAACGTATCCCAACTACGAAATTGTACGCAGAACACCCCTTCCGGTGTACGATAATATATGTAATATATCCCATGGGCTCCGTGTCCATAGTTGTCATTATAATAGGAATTGTGGTGACAATCATGTGTAAATAAAGAAAAGAACAAGGAAAGACACGCCACGCGACTTCCGCAAACAACTAGAAAAATAAGCAGTAATATGATGTAACTTCCATAAAGAAAGAAAGCAGTAACGAAAACTTCATGCCTCAGTTTTCTTTTTCCACGGGGGGAGGGATGTTGTGTGGCGAAAGTCACCGCTCCCTAATTGCGACACCTAGCTGTCAGCGTTACTTCCGGATCTTGCCAAACTCACCTGAGGTGGCATTCCGGGTTTTGCAAGTGGCTTCCAAAGCACTCACCCGGAAGCAAAAGCGCTGACAGCTAAGTCAGCATCGCGGAAGCTAATGCGCAAATGATAAAAGCCCGCCCTTCCGAGAAGCGGCGGGCAGCCTAGACCGAAAGGCTATATCGCGCACGACCGAACGTAATCTACTCTACTGTGAACGCCCTCAAGTCAGGGCAGTGAAATAAGAACATATCTGTATCAGTGTACAGTCAAGTTTATTAAACGCTATTTTAACAAGAGTCTGGCAACGTCTTTCTCCCTCCTCCCGGCGGATCCTAAAGAACCCCGTGCCGACCCTGCAATCCAAGGTACGGCACAACAGCTGAATATTTGCTAAAAAGATTTTGATGGCTTGGAAGGGTAGGCTCAAATAATTATATATATCAATGGCTTAAATTACGAATTACTAAACTGCCAGTAACCACCGTGATCGAGTAATCGTACTACGCTTCTCTCTCCCGATGGATCTGCACGTTCAATGCATCCTCTAATCCATTTGTCGCTCCAATATACAGCTACGTAATCAGGGCGGCGGTGTGGTCTAGTGGTAGAGCGCCAGACTCGTAATTTGAGGAACCAGGTTCGAGTACACTAGAGCCATGAATCATGGAAAAGTTTTTTTTCCGAAAAAACCTCGCCTCTCCGTACAAGATGCGTAGAAAACTGGGCTCTGTCTTTTGGAAGAGACGTTAAACCGTTGGTCCAAAGGAGAAAACAGTAAGGTAGTGGATGAATTGGAGGTTAGGGTTGGGTACGTCCCTTCAAAACGCCCTTTAAGGCCCCTTGGGGCATATAAAGTAAAATTCTTTATTTTTACAGCCACGTAATCATCCTCTACAAAGTAAAAATGTATTGTATAATCAGAATATTCTGATTTCTTTTTTGTTCAACGTGTTAAGATTATATCACTTACTGTTCAATACATCTGGAACTGGCAGCAATTCATTGTTATACCAACCAATACATCAAGCTGTTTTCCAAATTTTGTAAAAGAAGAAATGATAAATGAATCGGAAGCTGAACGAAGAGCCAATTTGGCTTGACAGTGTAAGAGATTAATGTCATTATTAACACTCTTAACCAGGGACAGGGGCCGTTGAATCAGGACATTATACACAACAACTTCTTCGATCACCTCGGCTATTGTCGCGATATATATATGTGGACCTCGTCATCGGCAACCTGGGACACCTAGACATTGAATTCAAGGTATTGATACACGTAGACACCGAAAACCACGGAGCTCACTATCTAGACATCGTCATCGGCAACCTGGGACACCTAGACATCGCATTCAACGTATTATTACACCTGGACACCGAAAACTACAAAGCGCACTATGTGGACCTCGTCATCGGCAACCTGGGACACCTAGACATCGAATTCAACGTACGATTACACCTGGACACCGAAAACTATGAAGCGCATTATCTGGATCCCGTCATCGGCAACCTGGGACACGTGGACATCGAATTCAAGGTATTAATACACGTAGACACCAAAAACTACGGAGCGCACTATGTGGACCTTGTCATCGGCAACCTGGGACACCTAGACATCAAATTCAACGTACGATTACACCTGGACACCGAAAATTATAATGCGCACTATCTGGACCTCGTCATCGGCAACCTGGGATACCTAGACATCGAATTCAAGCTTGATTCATAAGAATCGACTTAAAAATTCCCTAGCGGCACTTTCTGCCAAGCGTAGAGAACCTTCCTTTCCGGCAGCGGTGGTAATACGATGTAATAAGAATACGAAATATCTCCAGATAAACATGAAGCAATTGACTCAATATATATTTTATATATACGTAATTTACCTAAATAGAAATCTTCCTCCTGACCGATAAGTCTATCGACCTAATTTCGAAATACGCGCGCGATATCGAAACTGGCGATACCTGCGCCGCCAGCGTCAAAAAAGTGAAAGTGACATTTCTCTAATAATCATAATAATATTAAGACGTCGGCGTTAGGAGAAATATCTTAAAATAAAATTTTTCACATTTTGACTTTACGTCGCAATATCTCCGATCGTAGGGCACGTAGCGGAATATTATGAGAGAAACCCCTCCCTAATTGGACCCCAAGCTATCGATCAAGCCTACTTAGAACTTGATCCGTTCACTCGTTATCAAGATTTCAACATCTCGGGTACTCGCAACTAGAGGCCTAGATAATCAGAGAAGCGACAACTCTACCCCCACCTAGAGTCCTATACCCCCACCATGGTTCCCATCGGGCCCGCAGCTGATCGCTTGTGAAAAAACTAACCTCTGAAGCGTCGTCTACAATACGCGGAGTAAAAAATAAGAGTAGGCGTAAGAAGTGAGAAGTAAGTGTAAAATAAAGCTAAAATAAAGGCGTAAGCAAAATAAATTATTTTTATTTCTTAGTCCAACTTTAGCTCTTACACTTACAAGCGTACTATGAAGTAAGAGTAAGAAATAAAAATGATTTATTTCGCTGATGCCTACTCTAGTACTTTTACTTATATCTTATTGAAATGATAAAGTAAGTAATGTTAACAGAGATATTGCGAGCGACCCAACTGGCCAAATTTTATTGATTTACAACGCTACGTTTCGACCGTGGATCCGGTCCTTTTCAAGCGCTCTCTCACAAATATATTCGTCAGGCATAATGCCCTAACTACGCCGAATCTAGAAACTAAACGACATATTTCAGTACTCCGCAATAAGTAAAAGACAATCAAAAATCCGTAATTATACAATTAGAAACTTACATATTTGTGCGTCAGGATCAAACAATACAATATAAAATATTCGTTAAACGGCATACTTCGTTAGATGTTTGTGTCATGTCAGAGCCGTGCGGTGGTAAAATTTAGACTGACGAACTTGACAATATAAAAACAAACAGTTGCCGTAGTAATAAGCTAGGACGTAGAGAGGGAAGTAGCGAAGAAGGGGAAGGAGTTATAATTCTTTTATGATATGTTCGTAGAGAACGTTAAGATTCTCCGTGTCCTTTTGTAAATTGATAGTGCCGTCAAATTTTTTAATAAAAAACATCTCCGCTAATTCCCTCTTTCTAGTATGTCTTTCTTGGTGTAATATTTCTGGCTTCCCCCAGTCAAAATCATGCCTATAAGACATTCTGTGTTCGCTCACTACGGAATGATTACTAGTGTGCTTTCTGATATCGCCCTGGTGTTCCCTAAGGCGCGTGCACAAATGTCTCTTAGTCTGCCCAATATACGTAGCCTTGCAATCCCTGCAGTTTATCTTGTATACTGTGTCGGTTTTTTTAAGGTCGTCAATTCTATCCTTACCTCGTCTTATTAGGCAATCGAGTTTTTTAGGGACTGTAAATAAGGTGGTAATGTGGATTTCTTTTAACGTGCGACAAATGCTATCACTCAACTTTTTGATATAAGGTAAAGGTATGCAGTTTTTTAAATCGAAGGTTGCATTATGGTCAATCGAGGTGTTATGTGTATTGTTGCGTGTTTTGAGAATGTTTAGACGCTTGGCGATGTGTTTATTAACGATTGGTTTAGGAAAGCTATTATTGTACAAAATTTCTTTGACTATTTTAATATTGCCGTCATGAAATTTTTCATCTGAGAGTAATATGGCGCGGTCAACCAAACTGGTGATAGTGTTTAATTTATATTTTAACGGATGGTTAGAATGAAAATTTATGTACCGTCCCGAGAACGTTGGTTTGCGATACCAATTAGTTGTCAGTCTGTTACCGTTCCTGATAACAGTCGTGTCAAGAAAATTGAGTGACGCATTTGTTTCAATTTCATAAGTGAACCTAAGTCTGGGATGATATCCGTTGAAGATCTTTAATATTAAGCCCACACTTTTTTTGGAAACCACCGCGAATATGTCATCCACATATCTAATAAATATCGGGATATTACAATTTAAAAGGCTTAGGCAATGCGTCTCTAAGTCGTCCATGACGATATCAGCAGCATCGGGCGATAACGGAGATCCCATGGGGCTGCTGAAGTAAGTAATGTTATTATCATAATGTGACATTTGTTTTGTTCATTGTCTAGGAACCAGTTCATGAAATAAAAATGGAAAAACAATGTAACGAGACTGATACTACTTCTGTTCAAGTATCAAATGAATATTCTGCAAAGGTCAGTATTAATAGCCGCTTTTGGAAAACAAAGCGATCAGTGAGCGGTCAGTGATTATTGGCCTGTACTATTAGATCTTTTTTAGACCAATTACATTGACCAGTTACTTAGCTGTTGTGCAACCGTTATTTCCTGAACGTACCCAATGTCATGTGCTTACAATTGTATAAAATGTCAATTAAAATTTTCATTTGTGTTATAACGTATGTTACAGATTCGTGCTATTGAAGAGAGACATTCAATCCCTTTTCTACTTTCCAAAACAGAATGTTATACAATTGAGGAACTGAAATTGCAGTGTAGCAAAGCATCACAAGTTATTCAAGACCTGAGAGTTGAACGTGACTTAGGCCTGCAGCAGTTATGTAAGATGTTCAGTGAGATTGCCAAAATGGAGAAGACATTGCGTAAGTTACAATCTACTGCTACTAAATGTAATTCCAAGAAGTGTACAACAAGGAAATAGACCTAAACACTTGTGTTCATTGTGTCATATTATTTGTAATATTTTTCTGATTACGAGTTTTATAATTATCCGTTATATTTGTTATACCTCATACTGTCTTTAAAATAAATGGCAATCATACATAATGTGTTTACTTTTTTATTCGAGCCTTGTCATAACATAAATACATAACATATATATTCGTAATTCGTAAAAAAAAAATTATAATAGTAATACTGAATTTCGAACTTATAAGAGAAAATAAAATTGCACGATATAAATACATATGATATAGATACATGTATAAAGTTTCTTGGTTGTCCAGTATATCAGCAGTGGTTGCACCCAACTAAAAAAGAATGCATAAACAAATATATACAAAAGGTCGACCACAATTTCAAATAAACCTGGAAAAGAAAAGAAAAATCCTTTACCTGATTATTGCAATCATTGTCGGAATTTTTTTGTGCCACTGATACTGTCATGTCCTCTTGCAATAAAGCCGATGATGCAGTTAGTCTACTCGTCAACAATGGATGTTTGGTTGATGGCGTTGAACAAGATGTAGATTCATTATCGATGGTTTTCATTGCATGTGTGACATCACTATGTTCATCTTTCAACCATCTTATACTCAGCCATAATTCCTCACCTTTATGAGTATTTCCTACTTCTAAACAGTCCTGTACCTGCTGGGAGAATGTATTTATCAGAAAAAAAATTATTTTTACAAACACTATGGCTGCGTTCCAATATTCTCACTGCCAGTACTGAAAATCTATAGTTTCCGTTACGTATACTATAAATTTTCAGTACTGGCAGTGAATATCGGAACGCAGCATATATGATATTTTGGCACAAAAGTGATAAAAATCGAGAGAATACTTACTTCATCACAAGTTAATATTTTCAAGCAGTATGCATGCTCATTCTCTTTTTCTTTACCTATAATAGGGATATTTGTTATATCCTTCAAACATTGTGCGGTTTGTCGAAATCTTCGTATAATTTTTGGATTACAATGATTTTCACTGTCTTGAATTTCCTCTATTTGCAATGAGGGAATAGCAGATGTTTTCAGCCTTCGAAGAATTCCATTTCCTCTTGTGTGCTCCACATAGTCCTCAGGAACAAAGTGCAACTGCAACAAAATAGACAATACATGATAAACATACACACATCTGAAGGCATGTTTCAATATTTTATGAATCTTATAAAATACCTCACAAACTCTGCTATTACATTTCAGACTCCACCCGGGACGGTTAATCCAAGCTACCCACGCATTTCGATGTTCCACATTCTTAGGAAAATGCATAGATAGTCTTTCTTTTTCGGTTGTTGTACACCCAAATACCTCACACACTTTTACCATCTTTGTTCTTTATTCAAACTCTTGATTTCTGTAAAGACGACGAATGTAATAAGTTTATAAAAATATTTAAAATATGATCACATTCTCTCTCAATTTAGTTACAAGTGAACAGAAATATTACTGATTATTGTATGATATAACCTTTATCCACACAAAATGCATATATTTACGATGTCCCAAAAACTTCACGAATGTCTACAATTCTTTTCTTAATAATATTAAAAATATATTAATCTGTTTCACTCACCTAACTTCGATGTAACACGTTACTTTGGGACAACCTTTCTGTCGGCGAGTGTACGAGGACAATTATACGCGGCCAGCAATTTCCACTGTTTTATTACTAAGTCTGGTATACTGTTGCGCAGCGAGGTCTCAATGGCAATTACAATTAATGCAGACAGTATCAGTCGCAGTACTTAAAAAAATTTCCCGTTCGGGCAAAACGTCCGAACACGTTCGAGCACGCCAACGTCGCCTAGAGTCCTATATTAGTAGAGAGACGCAAACTTTACCCTCACTTTGCTGCCGTCGCCATCTTGTGATCGTACCCCCACCTTGCTGCCGTCACTATCTAGCCCATGGTGTTTCTACTTTTAGCCAGCGCAATCAGTGCTGTTTACTAAAGGAAGTATTTATTCTTAGTTGCAGTTCAATACCTGTATCGACATTACATCAATTTTTATGTAAGAAGTGAAATAATGAAATGCATCGAACGTGACATTTTTAAATATTGAGAGACTTGTTGCTCGTTTGAGGTTAGGCTCCTACCAAGTTTTACGCTTTTCAATAATTTTCTTTTGTGCAGGGAGAAAGAGCAAGTTGTTTCATTGTCATATCGGCGAACCTGCTGGTCCATTTCTGAATATGTGTGAGGTAAATTCAGTTTTTTTTATCTCAAATAAATTACAAATATCCGTCGACCCTAGTACTGTTACTTAACCTTGATCTTTCTGCAGAGCTCCAATTTAAATCTCATCTTTGCTCCATCGTCTAAGGCGGATGAAATACAGTATCTCAAATTCCAGACCAGAATAATGGAAGAAAAATTAAAAAATCTTCAAGAGGAGTATAACAGTGACTTTGCTACTTTTGAAAAAATGGTTTGTGAGATACACCTAATGAAGCAGGAGCTATACGTTGGCAAGCGCTTGCTAAAGGTTTTGAGCTATAAAGAAGTTTGTAAAGAGTCTTAGTGTTTTGGGCTCGTTCTGTCTATAACATAATTATAAACGGACTAATTGTATATTTATAATTTATAATGTAATAATACAGTGCCTCGCATTAATATTCGGACATCATAATACTTGAAAAAAATTAATCCGTATATTTATGTAAGAAATGTTGTTCTTTTAGTAAGTTGAAGCACAAAATGATACCCTACAAAATATTGAACTATTAAAGTTATAATTTAATTCATATGTAGATGTAATTTATACAAAAATATATTTTTTGTTAAATGTCCGAATATATTAATGCAAATCACTATATACATATATAAAATTGTATAATTGTTCTAATTTTGAAATAAATTATTATTTTCACAATATATTCTTTATTTTATGTAAATTTACATTAGTGGTTTATCAGTCTTAAAATATGTAAAAATAAAAATAAAATAAAAATACCCTGCCAGAGAGCATAATACAAATAATATACTCTGCATATAGCCAAAATGCATCTAAACATTAAAAAAAGGGTACGACTAATTTATTAGCAGAAAATTTATTAACAGCAGTAGAAACACATAGTGATCCATACTTCGCAAACTGTGCTATTTGTATAAGGTTGCCAATTTGGACGGAATTCATTAATAAAATCCATTTTGCACGCCTTTTTGGTTCTTTTGAAAATTTAAACAATATAAGGCCTTGCTTTTTCTTTACACAGCCACTAACTGAACAGTGCCTTATCTGAAATAGATATAATAAACGAATTATAATAAGAATCCGACACGGATGAAAAGATTATGCTGCATATATGGTGCAGGGCACAAATAAGCAACCCACAATGTCAGTAAAGTCCTCTGCAGTTATTTAACAACACAGAAAAGATATTTCTACTTACCTTGATCACAAGAAATAATAATATATATGCATTTATAAACTTTAGTCAACACTGTCAGTTGTATAATGCGGGCATTCCCACTCTGCCGCCGCCGCCATCTTGTGATCGTACGCCCTGCTGTCTATTGGTCTATAACCGACCAATCAGAAGGAGGAACAAGTTTGCGTCTCTCTACTAATATAGGACTCTAACGTCGCCAACCGACTCGTGCAGCTATCAGTGGCTCAGTGGTGCACACGGAATCAGCTGCGGACCCGATAGCCTCGGTTTTGATTGGTGCCGCGGTCAGCCAATCAGCAAGCGTGCCCTCAATGTCGCTTCTCTGATTATCTAGGCCTCTACTCGCAACCCGTCGCGTCGCATAAAAGAGTCACGGTCGGTCTCGCTCCGCGTGTACTTGGCACGAGACACTACCGTGTCTCATCTTGATTCACGCCAAACCGCATATATAACATCGTGTTACTTTTACATTTAGGAAAATTATTTTATATTAACTCAATAGGCGTTAAACTTGCATACATGAGTGAATCTCGCGTTTTATGTAAAATAAGAAACCGGTAATCTAACCTATACTACGTTTACGTGAGCGTTACTTAATTCTGTAGTAACTTACGAACAATACGATAATTCCTCCGCATAAACGGGAGATTTTATAGTAACTACGATGATATCGTTCGTATAAGTTACTACAGAAGTAATACTCACGTAAACGTAAACTACTATAATTCCTGTCACATGCACTTAGTCGCGTAAAAGAGTCACGGTGCGGTCTCGCTTCGCGTCGTATAATAACAGGATAATTACATGTAAATAAATAAAACAATTACCTTGACAGAAAAAATATTAATCGTCGCGTCGCGTAAAGAGTAATCACGGTCGGTATTGCTCCGCGCGTACTTGACGCGAGACCGGCGAGACACTACCGTGTTAGGTTAATGACTGTGATGTGACAGCGCGCTAAACGCACTGTCTGCACTGCACTGCACTGCACTGCACTGCACTGCACTGCAACGCTGCCAGCCGCCTGCAGTGTCGAAAAAGTAAAAGTGACATTTCCCCCTTTTATATATATATATATATGTCATAAGACGTCGGCGTTAGGAGGAGAAGTATCTTAATATTAAAATTTTCACATTTGGACTTTGCGTCGCAATATATCCGCTCGTAGGGCACGTAGCGGAATATTATAACCCCCCCCCCCTAATTCGACCCCAAGCTATCGATCAAGCCTACTTAGAACTTGATCCGTTCACTCGTTATCGAGATCTCAACGGGCGTATCCCGTTTGGACACGTAACGATTCGACACCGCTTGATTAGACACGCACTTTTAAACACGTAATTATTGAACACCGCACGATTCGACACCGCATGATTCAACACTGCACGATTGGACACCGCACGATTGGACACCGCATGATTCGACACCGCACAATTCGACGCGAACATTGCACGATTCGACACCGCACGATTCGGCACCGCACGATTCGACACGAACATTGCACGATTTGACACCGCACGATTCGACACGCACAATTCGACACCGCACGATTCGACACGCTCGATTCGACACCGCACGATTCGACACCGCACGATTAGAAAGTTACACGACAGTTTCCCGAAAAAGTAGAGGGGATTGTTGGTACTAACGAAAATCCCTAGGCAACACAATTTAATTTTTGTAGATTAGTAGCACCGCGTAAGTAGTAATCTGTTAAGTTAGAGAAAGCCTTTTTCAAAATATACGCGCACGAATACAAAATAATCAAACCTTTTTGACACATGCGTGATAATGAAAGGACAGTATTTGTTATTTGTTTTCAAACTTCTATGTAATCTTCGATATTTCTATTTTCTATTATTGTTAATTTTGTACAAATTATCAAAACTAATAGGAAAAAAGAAAATACATACAATTATAAACATTTTATTTCTTTTCTGTTTTTAATTTTTTTTTCAGTAAATAATTTATATTGTTAGAATTGAAAGAATCGGTCTAACAACTTCTCCAATTACGTTGCATATATATATAAATTATTTCCCTATATGTCAAAA
Organism: Temnothorax longispinosus; assembly: GCF_030848805.1. Taxonomy (NCBI): domain Eukaryota; kingdom Metazoa; phylum Arthropoda; class Insecta; order Hymenoptera; family Formicidae; genus Temnothorax; species Temnothorax longispinosus. The sequence goes on from NC_092361.1 coordinate 9,533,804, forward strand.
TAGTTCACGCATACACTTTTCACGCGAAACGAGGTGCCACATGGGTTCATGACGCGCTTTACAAGCTCGTTTAAGTACATGCGGGGGCGGGGGGATTTTGCTCCCTTGCACCCCCCTCTCCATGCATATACTTTATAATTTCGCTTTACAACTTAGCATGTACTTTAAGTTGTAAAGCGAGTTCCACGCTGCCTACCGGCGGGGTGGGTGCGGGGGAAGGAGGGCCAAAAGTCCCCCTCGCACCCCCCCCCCGTGTGTGTGTGTATGCATATTACATCTACAATTTAATATAGTCAGGATAAACTAATAAAATCTATTAATTTATCCTGACTATCCAGCACCCACCTCCGCCGGTAGGCAGCGTGGAACTCGCTTTATAACTTAAAGTACCTGCTAAATTGTAAAGCGAAATTATAAAGCACATGCATGAAGGAGTGCAAGGGGGCTTACATGCGTAAGCGCACGTGAGCAGGAGGGCTTTTCTCCCCTGCACCCCCTTCCCCATGCATGTACTTTATAATTTTGTTTTACAACTTAGCATGTACTTTAAGTTGTAAAGCGAGTTCCACGTTGCCTACCGAAGGGGGGGGACGAAGGCCCCCCTTGCACCCCCCGCGCGCGCGCGTGTGTGTGTGTGTGTGTGTGTGTGCGTGTGTGTTTGTGTGTGTATGCATAACATCTACAATTTAATATAGTCAGGATAGTCAGAGGATAAATTCCACGCATGTACTTAAAGCGCGTCATGAACCCATGTGGCACCTCGTTTCGCGTAGAAAGTGTATGCGTGAACTATTTCGACATATACATATATATTAGTTATTTATGCCTTCCAATACTCAAAATAGCTGCTATATTTTCCAAACTTTTTTTTGTTAATAACTTTTTAACGAATAACGAGCGACGGCTAAAATAATATGTAATGGAAAATAGAAATACCGAAGATTACATAGAAGTTTTAAAACAAAATAACAAATACTGTCCTTTCATTATCACGCATGTGTCAAAAAGGTTTGATTATTTTGTATTTGTGCGCGTATATTTTGAAAAAGGCTTTCTCTAACTTAACAGATTACTACTTACGCGGTGCTACTAATCTACAAAAATTAAATTGTGTTGCCTAGGGATTTTCGTTAGTACCAACGTTATCCCCTCTACTTTTTCGGGAAACTAATCGTGTAACTTTCTAATTGTGCGGTGTCGAATCGTGCGGTGTCGAATCGTGCTGTGTCGAATCGTGCGTGTCGAAAAGTGCGGTGTCGAATCGTGCGGTGTCGAATCGTGCAATGTTCGTGTCGAATCGTGCGGTTTCGAATCGTGCAATGTTCGCGTCGAATTGTGCGGTGTCGAATCATGCGGTGTCCAATCGTGCGGTGTCGAATCGTGCGGTGTCGAATCGTGCGGTGTTAAATAGTTACGTGTCCAATAGTGCGTGTCTAATCAAGCGGTGTCGAATTGTTACGTGTCCAAAAGGAGGTCACCCGATCTCAACATCTCGAGTACTCGCAACCTGTCGCGTAAAAGAGTCACGGTGGGTCTCGCTCCGCGTATACTTGGCACGAGACACTACCGTGTATCTTGGTGTGTATTAATCGCGCTGAAAATTGTAACTTTATTACGTAGTAAAAAGTGCAGCTTCTCGTCGTTGTCAAAAGTTGAAACATGAGAAATGTTGAAAGAACGGATACGTCGTACACACATTGTGGCAATAAAAAGCTATGAATTCTATGAACTCATTGTATAACATCAGGCGAGACACGTGCAACTCCATGGGTAACAGCATGGCAAAGTAAAATAGCGTAATGTAACGAGTAACGAGATTTTGAGTGATCGTAAGTTTTTAGAGTGAAGCTCGTAAAATATGACAGAATAAGATGCGCAAGCGAGAAACGACGCAGCTTAAAAGTAACTTTATTTTGCTTCTTAACTTGCTAAAACCATCGCGTCATTCATCTTTTATTTAATGAGATTTAAAGTTTATTAAGCACAAAACATACATCTTCGTAATTAATTGTTGTTCGCGTCGCAGCAGAGAATAGAAGGTGCAGTGAGTGCACACCAAAGATTGAGAGAGCAGTTGAGGAAGTTTTAAAATCTTATTATAGACACAGAAAACAATAGAACAAAAAATTTCTTTGCATGTATTAATTAGACGCAATTCTGCAATGCAAAACCAACTTCAAAATCTTACTTTTCCGCTAGAGCAAATTCCACGAAACATTAGAAATAAAATTCTGCGTCAACGTTATCTCAAATATTACGACAAAACTATAATCCTCCTCAAATACAATTTCATGTATTATATACTTTTCTAGAAAATCTTTTGTCCACGTGAAGTAAACTTTGCAATACAGAACTAAAAATCATGAAAATGGCGCTTGGTTCCTTATTGCATAACGCCATAACTGCAAATTGAGAGCATGTATTAAGCCCGGTGTCCACGATGCAAGAACTGTGTCCAAGTTTCGATTTAAGCCAATCAACTTGCAGCTCTTACAGAAAAGTAGCAGTTTCATTGACTTAAACCGAAACTTGGACACAGTTCTTGCATCGTGGACACCGGGCTTAACACTGCAAGAATTGGTCAAACAAGGCGTGACAAAAACAACGGACTACCGTGAGAACTGGGCACGTATTATGGAACTTTTCGGAATAGATTTTAATCGGAATTGTTCAATTATTTTCTAGATTTCTATTGTGTTTTTCTCCTCTTCTAAAAAGGACAAGTCATCGATACTCGAATCTATCGAAGTATTGTTGTCGCTTTTCCGCGATGCCGATTGATTCTCTCTCTGCGCTTACTGTTCTGTAATACGTGATGTCCTATCGATCAAATTTGTTAGTAAAAATAATGAAAATTAGCTGTTTATGTAACTGTGTGAAAAACTAGCAAGTGCCGAATGCGTCAAGTCCTAAGGATTTATTCTCTCGTCATTTAAGAAAGTTCGCGAGTCTTCAAAACTTCAATAACAATAACTTGACGTGTGTTTGATGGTCGATCAACTTTCATTTTGCCTAAAATGCTTATAATATATATTTTTTAACCATGTCACTCAAGAAAAAGGAAAAAACAGCAATTGACTATTAGGCACATAATATACAGTCCATATCAAATGCTTTGAAATTGCTGAGATGAAATAATTAAATAATTTGCATATTAATGTTAACATTATAACAATGTTAAACAATCGTGATTTTAAGTATTTTAAATTAAAATAAAGTCGGTTTATTGTCAAAAATTCTGAGTATTTATGTCTTTTAAAATAAATCTTTATGTAGAGATATTTTTTAAGAAGCACGTTTTGAATATAAGTTTTTTAAATTATAAATCTTTATACACTTATTTTGTAACAACAGATCGGCATGTACATGTCTTTTACTATCTCTCATTAGGAGTGATTTGACGGGTGCTCAGCCTCCACGTTTTATTACTAATCTAATACAGATGAGAGCCGAAATCACCACTTCTAACTTCACTAGAGTGACAGCTAGAGACTCTATAAAAGGTCCTATTCAGACACTTCATGGTATTAATCTATACATACAGGGTAGGCCAAAAATATGGGTACAGCCGAGTATCTTGAAAACAATGAATTAAAAGAAAAATGTTTCAGAGAAAAGTTGTAAGGTTTAAAAAGATCTATTTACTGACTGTATTAGTTCGAATTTAGATAAAGTCGTTAAGGACAAGTTAGGGTCACTTTGGATTTTTTAAATTGGATTCCCTATTTTTTATTATTTATTGCATATTCTTGTATTGTCGAGACGTTTTCAAAACACTATAATGAAACGCTATAATAAAGCTTTCTTTCCTTAAAAATTTCTCGAGATATTTCAAAATTTGTTATAATATTTTTAATATAAAATAAATTATCTCGTAAAGTATTCACTTTTTTCTGACTTTACCTTGATACTCTTATACGTAGAATAATGAAAAGAATCGATTTTTGTAAAAAAAAATTATTTTAAAATATTTGATTGTATTTTGTAGACGTATTCAATTTTACAAAATTGCAAACGTAAAAATTAATATTATTATTCAATTTCTTTCATTATTCTACGTATAAATGTATCAAAGTATAAAGTCATCAAAAAGTGAATACTTTATGATATATGATGTTTATTTCATATTTTATGTTAATATCACAAAATATAAAGATATCATAAGAAACTTTGAAATATCTCAGGAAGTTCTTAACGAAAGAGTTTTATTATAGTGTTTTGAAAACGTCTTGACAAGGGCTACAAGAATATGTAATAAAAAATAAGGGATTCAATTTAAAAAATTCAAAGTGACCCTGATTTGACCTTAACGACTTTATTTAAGGTCAAACTAATATAGTCAAATAGATCATTTAAACTCTACAACTTTTGTCTGAAACATTTTTTTTTTAATCTATTGTTTTCGAGATATTCGACTGTACCCATACTTTTGGCCCACCCTGTATAAAAACAAATGTCCTGACTGACTAACTGACTCATCAACGCCCAGCCCAAACCCCTAAACCTAATAGAAACATGAAATTCGGGGAGTATATTCCTTCCATGACGTAAACACCCACTAAAAAGGGATTTTTATAAATTCGACTTCTAAGGGGGATAAAAAAGGATAAAATGTGTGTTATCGTAGCGAAGCACGAGTATCAAGCTAGTTTCACATAAAACGATAGAGGGGATATCAAATTTCTAATTTACGACTTTTATAATTATGACTAGATGTTATCGACTTATTTTATAATTGATGGCTTTTATTATAGCGCACTGAAGATTACCTTATTTTAGCTCGAAACGTATTGTTTATTTAAATTATAATACATTCTTAGCACGTACATCCAATTTTAGTTCGATAGCCTCTTTTATCTCCTTTGTTAGTAAATCTTTACTTTGAATTCACAAGAAGAATCATGGCATACATATTGCGTGAATAAAAATTCGTGGAAACTTTCAAAGTTCTTTGGCGAAACGTATTGCGTAAAATCGCTAACAAACGTGTTCGCAAAATCCCGGTACGCACGCGACAACAGATCGATTTAACTTTTGTGATAAGAAATGCATTTAACTCACTCTCACGTGCAAATGAGCGAGCACAAAGATTCGCGCTCGTATAAAATTCTTCATAATTACGACAAATCTGTAGTTGACAAAAGAAGTTTCTGTATTTCCATGGACAATATTGTGTGTTTACAATATATCGACGTCAGTTTCAAGGATATCGAATCCGAGATGAGATTTAGTGCAATATCGTTAGAAGCCGGTCTTTCGCATGCACTTACGTGAATCTACAGCGTAACGCGTACTTGCGACTATCCCCGTGTAAATCAATTCTTTTGAAAACTCGCGTGATACATGGCGCCAGAAAATTACGGCAACAAGTAAAATTATTATTACGTCATGTTCGAACACGAGCCGTGTAGTTGTGACATTGCAACTTATAATATATATCGCGGCAATATTTCTCAATCCGCCTTCTTCTTTGCCTTCAGTTATAACCAGGTATTTTATGCATCAACGTTTCTAGAGAAGTTAACAAGACTCAGCTTCCGATACTGAATGTATAAAAATAAGTCGACTATTCTATTAAGTTTAAACTTTGCTAATTAAACTTTCAACAAATGTTTAGATCCATAGTTTTTGTCAGTAAGACGTATCGGAGTGATTGGAACGACGCGAGAATTATCCAGAATTGCCAAAAAAGCGATAGAATTCAACAGCATCTCATGCTTTACTTAACAATAAAACGTAAAGTACCAGTGAAATTAAAAAATTATTCAAAACTGTATAAAGGCCGGAATTATTGATAAAATTAACATATTAGGAATACATACAGTCGTACCCACTGCTAAACGCGCGGCAACGATAAGATAAATCAGATATATCTACGCGAGTTGATTAATTTAATCAAGATATAATTATCAAATCTCAATAATGACTTAGAAGATGGCTCCAAAATGGCTTGATAGTAAACTGATGAATAACACAAAATTAATGCAATAAATCTTAATAATCAAATAATTATGCAGTTTTTATAACAAAAGTCATAATAATAATAAGTTATAATAATACTTAACATTCAAGAGAGTTTAATATAATTATGATTGTCAAATATTAACATTTATATTATTCTAATTGATATTATAAAAATTATAACTGAAAATTTAAACTTAAAAAAATTTCTGAGCTACTATATGAATTAGATAAAGAGATATTTCATAATTATTTTTTAAGGTGATTGGGCCATGTACCATATGAGTCAATATAAGGGCTAAATTTTATTTTAAGAAAAACCATTTTTATGGATATATTCTAGGCACTTGTATAATTACTGGTTTTATAATGTAACTTTTCATTCGATTACGTATCAATTTATCTACTGATAAATGTAAACAGTTCAAGATTTGACTTCAGTTGACATTCGTACAAGAGAAATGTCACGACATTGCATCTCTTCGCTGTAGGCAGCTATCATGAGAGTGCCATGTGTTTGAGTAAGGTTATGTATTGTGTTTATGTTGAAAAATAATGGAAGGTAACAAACAATTTCGATAACGGGAGATTTGCTTGCAAAAGAATAGTGCTGTGGAAAGAAAACACTACACGGCGCGGCGTTGCTACTTGTTCACGTCGCGTACAGCTGATCGAAAGGCCGACAAGAAACGCGACGATTCATCAACTTTTGATTGAATTTTTGGCCTTATTACACGTCAACGTCGTTTTGTCTTATACTTAACAAGTGCTAGAAGAATCAAATAATGTTATTTTTAGTTTTTTGAACTTGTTTCTTTACAGACAGTGAGTGAAATTCTCGAAAAATGTATGTTTCTGGTACAATTCCCCATAAAACCTATGTTAAAAATGCCAACTTTGAGATTTAATATCTCAAAAACTAGACGTCAGATCTTCTCAAAATTGCAAATTTAAGCGTATTTAGGTTTTTTTTATAACATGTATTTAATCCGGATTTTTTTCTTTGACATGCTCTGATGGCCCAATTACTTTAAATAACTTTCAAGGATGTAAAATATTCCTGATATCAATGTTTTTAAATCTAAATTATAACATATTTTAAAATCTAAGTGTACATACAGTTATAATGTAGTTACCTTCATCATATTATTATGTACATGATACATATCCCAGCAAACGCAAAAGGATTAAAAGATATTAAAATTTTTTAATACCTTTAAATTCCTTTTTTGGCGGAATTAGATGAAATTAGATGGGATTTGAAATGAGATGGTCCAATCCCATGGAATCCAAAAAAGAAAAATTTCAATTCCATCCAATCCTATGGAATCCGTAAAGGTTATGGAATTGCATGGCATTAGATGGTTTAGGAAACGTCTCGCGCCTCCGTTGGGCGACCAAGCGCCGTTGTTCGTCGGTGAGCTTTTGTGTATGCCTAAGGGCATTACACGCACTACTGCCGACAATTAGCCCGAAAATGAGATTTATAAGATCTGTCAGGCACCGTAGGGGGTCCCTTTACATAGCGGTCGAGACGAAACTTTGAACTCGAGAAGATGCCCCGGCGATGCGACGCCTAGCGGCGTCGACGCGAATTGCCGGTAATGCAGATACCGCGCAGGCGTGTACTATTGTTGGCGCGTACCGCCACAGAGTTCAACACGGACACTTTTCAATCCCTATCCTGGTATTCAATGGTATTCATTTTATTGTCAGAATAGACGGAATTCAATGGAATTCAATACGGAAATTTTTAATTCCTAGTTTGGCGTTCAATGGTATTCATTTCGTTAACGGAATCAATGGTATTCAATGGAATTCATCACGAAATTTTCCAATCCCTAACCTGGCATTCAGTGGTATTCATTTCGTTAACGGAATCAATGGTATTCAATGGAATTCATCACAAAACTTTCCAATCCCTAACCTGGCATTCAGTGGTATAACATTTTTGTGTCGGAATTGGATGGGATTCAAAAAAGACAAATTCTTTCCAAAATAAGGAATTCCATGATATTGAAACTATTTCAATCCTTTTTTGGACAGAATGGAATTCGGAAAGTCCTTAATTGAATTCCTGGCAATCCCGTTTTAATTCTTTTCAATCTTTTTTCGTTTGCTGGGATATACACATATACACGGAGAAAATTTTATATTAAATATATTACTATGATATCTCATTAACTGCGGACCATCAAGGAATTATAAGTTTAAATTAATAATAAATTATCGTAAGTTACCACAAAACCCCGTTTACGTGGAGGAATTATCGTAAGTTACTACAGAAGTAACGCTCGTGTAAACTAGTAGGTATGGGAGTGCGCTGATGAACCGGCTGAAAGCACTATTTGCACTCTGTCACGCACTGCGACAGTGCACTGCAGTGCACGATCTGCGTCTGCACGGGCATCACTGCCCCTTCATGTCAAAGATAAGAAAATGACAATTATTATTATTATTTGTCCGACAACAACGTGGACGTTTCTTAAAATGTAATTTTCGAATTCGGACTTCGTAATATCTCCACTTGTAGGGCACGTAGCGGAAAAATAAAAACACTTTTATTATATAAATTTGATCCAAGCTATCAATTAAGCCTAATTAGAACTTGATCCGTTCACTGGTTACCGAGATCTCAAAATCTCGGTTACTTGCAACTCGTCGGGTCGCGTATAAAAGAGCCACGGTGCGGTCTCGGTTCGCGTATACTTGGCGCGAGACACTACCGTGTCTCTTATTGATATTCCAGGATATGAACGAGAAATTCTTAAATATTTAAATCAGATGATTATAATGGAGTAAAGGGCTTAACAAAATAAAATAAATAATAAAACAAAAAATATTACCAAAATAAGAAGATATGTTAAGCAAAAAATTTAGCTTTGTTAGAATTTAAAATATTACAAAATAATGAAAATACTTGCTTGATTTAATCTATATTATAATTCAGCTTTATTGTAAACTTAAGTTCTATAATTTTATCAAAATTTTATTACTTTTCAAATAACAATATATTTAACGTATTTTATATAAAAAGTACAGTGTGATAAAATAAACGGCGTAATATTGCTATTATATTCTGATTCATTAGTACGACTCATTTGTACAGAATGTAACTCAAATTTGATCGCGATAAACTGACAGCAACATGAAAATAATAATTGAAGTATTGAAAGTGTCAGTTTTAAAAACAAAGCATATTATCTACAATATGTTCGCGCCAATACGAACAGACAATTGTTATCCGACAAACATAACAGCGTTTGATAGAAACCTATGCACATTTCGCATTCTCGTTACATTGCGCTATCCGTACACATCTACATTACATATACATGTTCAACTTGCACGTAAACACATTGTTTCATCTCTGACCGGAAAGCAGAACTAATAGCGAGAACAGTCGGAATGGTGAAAAGAAAGACTTTGTAGCGATTTGATTGTGGAAACGGTGGAATGGTTAAATATTATGAATCTTCTGCCATCAGCAAGTATAAAAGTAAATATGATTACTTTATTTGATTCATAAACTATATTACTCTTTGCATATTTCTCTAAAGAGTACATAATTTTTTTCTAAAGAAAGTTGCAAATTAATAGGTGTTACGCATAATGGCTTTAGAGCGTGATTCGTCAACTTGATTCGTTCTTTTTTGGCAATTTAAATAATTTGCAAAAATTTATTATATCTAACAGAACTTATAGCTTTTTGTGCGTAAAATTTTACCGTTTATGGTATTTGGAAAATATTAGTGCATAACGTTTAAAAAAAACGTATATTGAAACAACAAATAAAAACCGATAAAAAGCGCACACAACCACGAGGAAATGCAAAATAGTAAGCGTGATAGTATGACCATCAGCGGTTTAACACTATTGATTGGTAAATGAACGCTGGACACATTAAATGGACCCATGGACGATTGCCGCAGGATCAGGAACCAAGAAAATTTAATGCGCCTAGCACTTTACAGGAAAGTGATCTTAAAAGTGCTCATTGAATGAAATAATTTCTGATGCAAATAGAAAATACTGTATTTTTCTTAACATAAAGGGTAAATATGCATATTAGGTCAAACCTCACCGATGACCTTGACCTTGACATATGTTGTCAAGGTCACCCTCCTGAGTGACCTTCAGAAGGTTTTAGCCGGCGGTCATTGTTTATTAAAAAGTTATAAACAAAAAATGTTTCGAAAATATAGCAGTTATTTTGAGTATTGGAAGGCATAAATGACTAATATATATGTCGAAATAGTTCACGCATACACTTTTCACGCAAACCGAGGTTTACGCACACCTCCCCCTGCTTTCGGGGGAGGTGCGGTAGTCCCGAAATAGTTCACGCATACACTTTTCACGCGAACCGAGGTTCACGCACACCACCCCCCCCCTGCTTTCGGGGGAGGTGCGGTAGTCCCGAAATAGTTCACGCATACACTTTCCACGCGAACCGAGGTTCACGCACACCCCCCCCTGCTTTCGGGGGAGGTGCGGTAGTCCCGAAATAGTTCACGCATACACTTTTTACGCGAACCGAGGTTCACGCACACCCCCCCCTGCTTTCGGGCCGGCCCGAAGCGCGTCATCTAACCCATTCTCTGCTTTAACAAAAAGACTTCAATTTATCAACAATTCACTACTTTAAATGTTGTGTTTTGGTAAAGCAGCGACTTTCTCGCGAAATAAAGTATTCTCTGCTTTAAAAAAAAAACGTAATATTAGTCATTTATGCCTTCCAATACTCAAAATATCTGCTATATTTTTCAAACTTTTTTTGTTTATAACTTTTTAATAAACAATGACCGCCGGCTAAAACCTTCTGAAGGTCACTCAGGAGGGTGACCTTGACAACATATGTCAAGGTCAAGGTCATCGGTGAGGTTTGACCTAATATGCATATTTACCGAGAACTTGTTTACTCTCTCTCTCTCTCTCTCTCTCTCTCTCTCTCTCTCTCTCTCTCTTTCTCTCTCTCTCTCTCTCTCTCTCTCTCTCTCTCTCTCTCTCTCTCTCTCTCTCTCTCTCTCTCTCTCTCTCCTCCCTCCCCCCTCCCTCCCTCCCTCCCTCCCTCTCCCTCTCCTCCCGCTTCCTCTCTCCCTCTCTCCTCCTCTCTCTCTCTCTCTCTCTCCTCCTCTCTCTCTCTCTCTCTCTCATGTAATTCTCGCATATAGCTGCAGCCATTCAACAAACAACTCTGTCTCGGTGTGAGCCGTCATACACAAGAATTCCAAGCGAGCAGATCGTTTTCATTTGAAAAACAATCACGTTTAACACACTGGATTATAATTTAAAGCTGTCTCACATACGAACAACGATATTGTCACAAACTTTTACGATACTGGTGTTTAACTTTATCTCGAACGAAAGGAATAATCGGGTATTCTAAATAAACGTCTATCATGGAGTACTATACGATAGCCTTATCAATATTAGCCGGCATATTTGCTATTTATTATTGCTTGTCCCGTAAAGATTCAAATGAGTTTCGGCAATACGAAATTCCACATGCAAAAGAACATTTCTTGTTAGAACATATCTGGAAAATTTTCGTGCGTCCAAAGAGTTTCGCCGATACCATTAAACAAATATATGATATGCATTTTAACGCTAAGTACGTTGGAGCTTTTGATTTTACGAGATTAATCGTGGTAATCCGTGATCTAGAACTGATCAAGTCTGTCGCTATAAAAAATTTTAATGCCTTTTACGATCATCTTTTCTTTGGCACCGAGAATCAAGATCCGCTTTTCGGGACAAATTTGTCCGCTCTTCGTGGCGACAAGTGCCATGACGTTAGAGCGCTTCTATGTCCCGCTTTTACAGCTAACAAATTAAGGGTTATATGTTTCGAATAATATCCGAGTGCGCTATAAATTTTTCAAAGTACTTAATGAATGTACCGTCAGACAAGCGCGTTATGGAAACAAAAGATACATTCTCTAAGTATTCTAACGATGTGATTGCTTCTTGTGCCTTCGATATTAATGTGGATTCGATGAGAGATCCAGAGAACAATTTTTACGTTTTCGGCAAAAAAGTAACACGACATGATTTCCTTTATAAGAATTCTGATGTATCAGCACATGCCGGTGTTCATACGTTTGTTAAACCTTAAGTTAATAGATGATCGTACTAATGCATTCTTTGTAAATCTAGTAGCTGATACTATAAAAATCAGAGAAGAGAAAGGTATTATATACTCGTCCAGTTATCGTCCAGACGTTATCCAGCTGCTGATGGATAACAGAAGCAAAAGAGAGCCTGGGAGAGAACTGACCATTTTAAACATAACATCGCAGGTATTTATTTTTTTCTTCGCTGGTTTTGAGACCAGCTCGACACTGATGAGTTTTGCGGGACACAAAATTGCTGTCAATCCAGATATAATCCAAGAAAAGCTGCAAAATGAGATCAACAAGGTTGTAGAAAATACGAATGGCCAATCATCTTACGAGGCGATCAATAAAATAAAGTATTTGAGTGCTGTTGTTAATAAGACTCTCAGAATATATCCGGTATAACCAATGACGGACAGATTATGCGTGAAAGATTTCGAATTACTCGCAGCACTGCCAGGTGCAAAGCCGTATCTTGTAAAGGAAGGAACGATAGTTTGGATCCCGTTTTATGGGCTTTAACACGACCCTAAGTATTTCCCAGAACCGGATAAGTTCAACCCTGAGAGTTTCTTCGATGAAGGCGATCAGTGTAACCTTAACGCTTATTATCCATTTGGATTAGACCCGAGGATGTGCATCGGCAACAGGTTCGCGTTACTGGAAACGAGGACTTTACTATTTCATCTTCTAGCTCGTTGTCATCTAAAGCCTTACGAAAAAACTTCAACATCTGTAAAGTTGCAGAAAGGCGGATTTTCAATGCGGATTGAAGGTGGTTTCTGGTTGAGCATCGTACCGAGAGAGAACGAAAGCATCCTACGGGAATGCAAACTAAGCATGTCGGTTCTAGAAAGTAAGAATACAAAGTAAGGACAGGAATGCAATTAAACAATGAGATTCAAAACATTAAAGTCCATGAACGTAGAGAAAACAAATATATTTTACATTACATTACAATGTTACAATATATGTGTTACAGTATTATAATATACATATATGTACAAAACAATAATAATAAAAAGAAGGTTAGCATACGTGCTGCGAGATGTTCTGCGGCTGATTCTGCAAATCATTTTAACAATGTAAGAGCAATTCTGATCATAACAAAATCTTTCATCCATTTTATTGTCAGAGAGCGATTAGCCACGGTCAAAGTACCTCCCGTCAAGGATAGACAATCTAATGCAATCTCATAATTTCTCCTATTAAATTGCTGTCAATGAATATAAATCACGTTACATATTAATAATAATAAATAAAAGGCAAAAGATGTATATAAAAATATTACATAAACAGTAACTGGCGAATCCAATGTACATCATTTTGATTATAAAAATTTATCATGTGTGAAACAACATAGATGCGATAAATGTAATGGCAAATGTAAATACTCCTGTCGACCTCACTTACATAAGTAATGACAAATCAGATATATTAGATTGTGCTGCAACAATAGTCGATCGACCGTGGCCTTTCGACGCGCGTAACGTTGTACTGTGATATCATCTTTGTTACTGACAGTACGATAATTAAACATATTCAAGAAACAAGTAAAGAAGTGCAAGAATTGATTTCAATTTCGACAAAATTATATGGTGTATACTAGTTTAGTGGATAATATATAAAGCTGTGATAAATATATCAGTACGACATTATATAGATTTGCTTTGTCGGTGATTACGGGTGCTCTACCCTGGTAACCATCTCCGATAGAAAACGATAAAAAATTTTCTTATCGTTTTTAATACGGTTAGTGAATCGTTTATTTACGGTACTCTATCAGAAACTCACGTTACAAAATACTTGGGATCCTATCGTAAATGTCTTATCAGCTATACATCAGTTTTTATCGTTTTTAATATGGTTAGTGAATCGTTTATTTACGGTATTCTATCAGAAACTCACGTTACAAAATACTTGGAATCTTATCGTAAATGTCTTCTCAGCTGCACATCAGTTTCTATCGTTTTTAATATGGTTAGTGAATCGTTTATTTACGGTACTCTATCAGAAACTCACGTTACAAAATACTTGGAATCCTATCGTAAATATCTTATCAGCTATATATCAGTTTCTATTGTTTTTAATATAATTAGTGAATCGTTTATTTACGGTATTCTATCAGAAACTCACGTTGCAAAATACTTGGGAGGTGCTTTTCAGGTGCTCCAATAGTACAAAATGCGGATAAATATTATAGCTTGTTAAAGTGTCATAGTAACTATTATAAGAATTTCATGAATAATAAAGAGGTACATATATATGGTGCATATTTAGCGGAATTGTGCTCCACACCCCTTACAGATAAGTATTACTGACTAAATACTTAAAATTTCAGTGATTTAATACTGTCAATATTTATTTGGGAAATACTGGGAAAATACTGGTAGTGATAAATATTATAGGTAGTGATTAATACTACACAGAACTACTGGTGCTTAGTATTGAATTACTCACCGATATTTCGATTTCCGATATTTACCCGGCATAAAAAAAAAATTTTTTTTTTTAGAAATTTTATTACTATTTTATAACTAAATTTGTTTCTTAAGATGCAGTCTATAATTATAAATATTTTCTCGTATTTGAAAAACACACTTACTTTGGTGGGATCGAACTCGGGACCTCTGGATCGTGAGCCAACTGCTTTACGTGGTAGACTACTTCTTAATTTGATGTAAGTGTTATATATAGTCTACATGTGTCATAACCAGCGCAAATATATAATTTTTCAAAAATCATCTTAAGAAACAAATTCAGTTTAAAAAGAGTAATAAAATTTTGAATTGGATATTAAAATGATATCCTTAGTACTATTTCAAAACTTGTACACTTTTATCACGACGAATTAGTACAGACCTTCATATAAAATGTATTTGTGCCTTACTTTTATCTCTTTTCCTTAATATTATCAGGAATTACCCATTATAATGTTTCTATACAAATTGTATGGTACTGGTCATGCAGTGATTAATTTCACATGGAATATTCGGTTCAGTACTTGAGTATTAATATTAAAATACTGGCCAGTGATTTATTACACATGGAATCCTTGGTTCAGTACTTCAGTACTAATATTGAAATACTCATCAGTAATTCAACACAAGTATTTATTACACAAGTATTTTTCACCTAGTATTAAATGCTTTCTCATCAGAAATTTAATACTAAATATTCAATACTCGTCCTGTATTAAATACTACTTTCATAAATTACTGACCAGTAATAAAATACTATGCAATACTTGGATCACAGTGATTCAAGTACTAATAAATACTTAATTTTAGTATTATTAATACACAAAATAAGTATTTATTACTAACCAGCTAGTAATACTTTTTTGTAAGGGACTGCAGCGTACAGTAAAACTATTAAAACCGACGATTCTGTAGTACAATTAGACGATGATACAATTATCGAAATATTAAGTTTTATTATTGTAAATAAATGTTGCTTTGTCGTTTGTAAAGTTCTGACAACCATGCCTGCGGTCTATAATCAATTAAGAATAAATCATATGTTACAAGTTACTAGCGAAGCACAAGATGAAAAAATAATTCCGATTCAGCTGATAAAACGTAACTTGTGGTCGTCGAAATGAAATGTGACAAATTTCTTTGTACAATGCCGAACCAATTTGAAACATTATAACTATATATTAATATATCACTTTAATTATCAGTTAAAAAAACAAAATGTATCTGTTCATAATTCTTCATATTTGTACACTTATATAAAATATATTTCTAATAAATTAAGATTAATTACAGACTGGCGTTTAATTTATTATTAAAAATTCCGTGAAAGTTTATCTAACATATAGTTAAAATTATTTTTCATAATTTTCTATAAAAAAGTATCAAAATTGATTCAGCTCTTCTGGCGTAAAAACAGCACGCGTAGAAATTAGTATATTCAACTTAATTTTTCATAAAAATCCATAGCTTTCTGTGAAAAAGTATAAAAAATTGTAGTTATTCATAGTTTTTCATATATCTGAATTATTAGATGTATGAAAATCGAAAAATTTCTATGAATACCCAGACAGCACGCATGTCCAAAAGCGGGACATAAGACGTCTAAAAAGCATCTAAAAGACGTGTTATGTCCCGATTTTGGACTTGGTGCTGTCTGGGTATTCACAAAATATGATTTTCATAGAAATTTTTTCCGTCTGCTGCTTCTAAACAATTCGGTTAATATCGTTGATATACGATAGATAACGATTAGCTGCCGTACAGAAGATAATTGTCAGTCGGAAAATCCTGATAAGAAACGATAGATGTGTCGGTTCGGTTAAGTCGTATAAATATCGACGAGATGTCTATCGTATTAACCTTATAAAAACATATGCAAAGTAGAAGGTTTTCAAACGATTCAATTTATATCATTAATATACGATAGAAAACGAACCGATTTGCTGCCGTACAGAAGATGATAAGTTGTATGTCGGAAAATCCTGATAAGAAACGATAGATGTGTCATATAAATATCGATAAGATGTCTATCATTTTATTCTTATATATCCGTATTAATGCATACGGTAAAATTATTACCATAAATAACGATACATATTATATCGTGTATATACGATTGATTCAGACGGGCAATAATTGTACATATAGAAAACGATTCATAACTATAAAATTTGTATAGTTATTTTCTTATTCGGACCTAAAACGATAGAAACCGATTCGATTCGATTAATGTTTTATCTGTCTTCTAAATAAGCAACGATAGAACCGATAAGATACGATTAAAAACGATACAGATATAGCCGTTTTTAATCGTTTTCTATCGGATATGGTTACCAGGGTAAGCCTTTATTATTTCCTATTCAAGGATTTGAATTGTTTTAAATATGGTACATCACATAAGCCACCTATTCCTATATTGAGAAATATGGGAGCATCGATCTTTATACGTCTTCAGGCCGAACTTGTCAAAGATATTTACTACCTACATCCTGAACCCAAATACACTGCAATACATGATATTACCAAATCACTTATAATAATTCGCGAGCTTATTAAATGCATCACATTAAAACACTATAACAACGTGAGTGCTACTTGCGTTTTTGGTATCAATGTTGATTTTATTAGAAACTCAGAGAACGAATTCTATGTATATGGCAAAGAGGCGATCACTTTTAACATTGTTTCCTTAATAAAGTTATACATAAAAACCAAAAATGATAATGGTATTGTTTGTCCTGACAAATTGATGATGGAAAACAGAAGCAAAGAGGTTCGGAATTGATTGAATGGTAGAATTGATGATGTGGTATTCAACAGATACTTACCTTGTTCTTTTGTAGCTTTGACGTTAATGTATTTTGCCGCTCATGAAATTGCGGATTAACCAAGATATACGAAAAACTTCGAAAGATATCGACGAGGTCTTAGGATAAACAAATGGGCATCTTATGAAACGATTAATAGCATGGAATATTTAAATGCTGTGATTAACGAAGCTCTCAGAATGTATCCGGTTATTATATACCTACCTATAATAATAGACAGATTATGCATAAAAGACTTTGAGCTACTACCGCGGCATTACCAGGGATGAAACTATTTTCTATAAAGGAAAGACAAGGCATATGGATACCGGTTTATAGCCTTATGAACATGATGCTAAATACTTTGAAAAGCCGGAAAAGTATGATCCCGAGCGGTTTCTTGGTGAACCGTAAAGATATGCTTCAATATGAAACCTGAAGGTGGTTTCTGGCTAAAGATGTTACCCTAAGGAAAAATTATATTATATTCTTACAGCTAATCTTGTCAGTGGAATAGATATACAAAAATTTTAATAATTTTATGATTTCTTATTTGGAAATAAAAGACATTTTAATATAAAATAATAATTTCTGTTATTTTGTTAATTAATAACGTCCCAAAATAACATTAATTTAAAGAAAAATAATTCGTAAAATTGTTTAAGTTTCTCAAAATACACATATGTTATTTATACACATACAATCTTACAATTAAAAAATTTTATATTAAAGCAAATTTTTTATATATTAAAATGAAATAGCATTTACAAAAGTCAAGTTTGCTCAAAATATAATCATATGTTTTTATATAACATATTATCATTTAAATTTCAGATGAAATGGAAAACAACGATGCCAAAATGAACACAAAAGAGGACATTTCTTTCTTAATTATCCAGTAAAAAGATGTTTATGTTGCTGCAAGTTTAACAAACAATGATACATGCATTAGAAATGTTTTTATTAAAGGTAATTATTTTATCTTTAAAACGTATTTCAGGCAAAAAAGAGAGCATAAAAGAGATTAATATCATGAATTAAATATCATTTCTCATGTTGCAATCTTATTATTGATCGTATTGTGATGCAAATTACTTTTCTTCGTAATAACTGTACAATTATTGTT
This sequence comes from Temnothorax longispinosus, assembly GCF_030848805.1. Lineage (NCBI taxonomy): Eukaryota > Metazoa > Arthropoda > Insecta > Hymenoptera > Formicidae > Temnothorax > Temnothorax longispinosus. The sequence goes on from NC_092361.1 coordinate 9,552,297, forward strand.
ATCATAGTAATTATACTTATACTTATACTTTTCTACTGCATTTCTGTGCGATTTTTGTAAGAAATATTTTTATAATTTTTTCCATTGAGATAACGACGTATTGTGCACATAAAAGCGTTATTAAAAATAGTTTAAGCAAACAATTACATTATAAATTAAAAGCAAAAATTAATTATACATTAATACAAGTACAAAAATATTATATGGAAAAAATTATGTTAGAATAAAAAAAGTCAGAGATTAGTTAATTACAGGACATTATTTTATTACAAAGTCTATGAGTCTATATGTATATAATGTAAAATATACGCCTTTGTTGAATGTTACGTAGTGTTTAGTTCCATTGAATCACTGTCTGAAAATTACTTTACGCGTTACGTCATACTGCGCAATAGACCCCTCCTTGTAATACGTGACACATATAACAGAAAGATTAGTCGCAGCAGCAGTTGACCATTATAGCTTGACGTATAGTGTCATATTGATCGAATTTATCGGTATTTTAATAATATTTGAATAACAGTGTTGTTTTTACTTTTTTTCACAAATTTAGTTCAATCGCGTATACATTTATCAGCATGATGTATATAATTATTTTGTCGGTGATAACGGCTATTCTAGGTCTGTATTACATTCTCTACAAGGATTTAAATTTTTTCAAAAAACATGGAATACCATGTGCAAAACCTTTACCGTTACTGGGAAACATGGGACCGACACTACTCCGTCGGAAATCCATTGCTGATCTTGTAAAGTCGACGTATAATTTACATCCTGACGCCAAATACGTCGGTATGTATGATTTGACTCAACCACTCATAGTGCTTCGCGATCCCGAGCTTATTAAAGCTATCACATTAAAACATTTCTAAATGTTTATGGATCATCGTCGTTTCGTCGACGAAACTCAAGATTCATCGGCAGAAATCTCGTTGCCCTTCGCGGTGAGAAGTGACGGGAAGTACGATCTATATTGTGTCCAGCCTTCACATCCAGTAAGATGAAAAATATGTTCAACCTGATGTCGGATTACAGCATCGACTTTAGCGATTACTTAGCGCAATTGTCACCAGAGAAGAGAATGATGGAAATGAAAGACGTCTTCACGAGATATACAAATGACGTAATCGCTACTTGCGCTTTTGGCGTCAGTGTAGATTCTACACGGAGAAAATTTTATGTTAAATTTTATTATGCTGCCGCACCAACTGCGGACCATCAAGATGCCCAAGTTTAAATGCTATAGTCTTGTGTAAAATTACTATGTCCATAGCATTTCTCATATGAGAAATCCGAAGAATGAATTTTATGTATATGGCAAAGAGGTGACCCTATTCAGCGGCGTTGTTCTTTTAAAGTTCTACATATTTAGAACATTACCTTGGCTGGCACAAATATTTAAATTGATATTTCTTCGTAAGAAGATAGCGAATTTTTTTCCGAGATATCTCGTAGAAACCAACATAAAAACTAGAGAAGAAAAAGGTATTGTTCGACCAGACATGATACAGCTGATGACGGAGAGTAAGGGTAAAGATGGCAGGATGGATTTGACTCGATTGATCGACGATATGGTGGCACAAGCATTTACTTTCTTTTTTGGAGGCTTCGACAGCAGCTCGACGTTAATGTGTTTTGCCGCTCACGAAATCGCAGTAAATCAGAATGTATTGTACAAGAACGACTTCAAAATGAGATCGACAAGGTTTTAGAAAATAATAACGGACAAGCACCTTACGAAGCGGTCAATAGTATTATATTTGGATGCAATAATCAATGAGGCTCTAAAAATGTATCCAAGCTTAGCGTTGGATAGATTATGTGTGAAAGATTTTGAATTACTTCCGACATTGCCAGAAATGAAGCTCCTTACTATAAAAAAAGGACAATAAATATGGATACCGATTTATGGACTTCATCATGATCCTAAATACTTCGATAAGCCAGAAAAGTTTGATCCCGGGCGGTTTCTTGGTGAGCGGAAGAAACATAGTCTTAACTGCAGAGCTTTTCTTCCCTTCGATCTGGGTCCGAGAATGTGCATAGGTAACAGATTTGCATTATTGGAAACGAAAGTTTTTTTAGTTTATCTGCTTGCACGTTGCGAACTACATCCGAAAAGACGCCGTTACCGCTGAAGATCGGCAAAGACGGCTTAAATCTGACGCCTGAAGAAGGTTTTTGGCTAAATGTAATACCAAAGAAAAATATGCATGCATTACACTGTTGAAATTAATAATGGGACACATTTAGCGTGAGAAAAGTTTATATCTTCTTAATTACACTTTGAAATTTTAGAAATAAAAGGAATATTGTTACAGAAAAACATTTTATGCGCTGTATGTGTTACTAAACAATAACTTAATATTTTATAAGAAGAAAAAGAATTTCTAATTTGTAGGGTAAATATTTACCCTTACGAACCCTCTTCCAATGACTTTCTCCTTTACATATATTATAGAGATCATCCTCCTAAGTAACCTTCAGAAGGTTTTAGTCGACGCTCGTTGTTTATTATAAAATTATAAACAAATATAACTGCGAAATATAACACTTTGTATTATTGCTTAGGGAAGTAATTTGTTGATATGTGTGCATAAACAGTACAGTCAGTACATATGTGAGCGGAAGAGGGGCTATCGCCTTAAGCACTAATACAAAGTGTTAATTTCTTAAACTTTTTTGTCAATAATTTTTTAATAAATAACGAATGACGGCTAAAGCTAAAAAAAACCGCGTTTCTGAAATGTGGGTGCATAAAATGTAGATTAAAAAAAATATATATCTTAATAATTGATCCCCTGATTGTATGTCAAATGTAGAAATTCGTGGAGCAACATGTTAATCGTTTCGAGTTTCTCGATATACTAAATATTTTCATTTCCTGACGATTGATGTACGAATATGATGACCTTTATGAAGGTTTATATGTAAACATCGTAATAGTGAGAAGTATTTTTTTAAGGAACGAGTTTATATATTGAAGCTATACATATATCATATGAAGGTTTCTTATACGGAATAATGAATTAAATTAGATCATATTTTTCAAATTTCTTTTGTTTATAACTTTTTAATAAACAACGAGCGACGGCTAAAACCTTCTAAAGGTTACTCGGGAGGATGATATATGTGTCTATAATATATATAAAAAAGAGAAAGTTAATGGGGGGGGGGGGTCGTAAGGGTAAATATTCACCTTTTGATTTAATTTTCAGGTAAAATAAAAAACAAGACAAAGGATGAAGAAAGCAAAATATTTAATTCTTGATTTTATGATACAAGTGTTTATATTGACGCAAGATAAAACTATACAGATAAAGATAATTGATGGATGAATCATTAATATTTTATATAAATATTTGTGATATATCCAAAGGTTAATTTACCATTAAAAAATAAAATATGCAAAAGCGTGTTAACCGTACAAAATGGAGGTAAATAATGAAACTATAATAAACAAAACTATATAATAAACAAAACTATAATAAAAAATACTAAAAATACTAATAAACTAATAGGGGGCGGCGCGGCGGTGTGGTCTAGTACGTGGTAGAGCGCCAGACTCGTAATCTGAGGAACCAGGTTCGAGTCCACTAGAACCACCCTTACGGAAAGAAACTACAGCGGATTACAGAAAATTATATTACAGGAACTACATAAAAGTATTACACGAAATTACAGACTGAAGTATTGTAATATACTGTAATATTTTCGTACTATACGCTCGGATTACAGGAAAATATTACAGGAAAATAGCCTGTATTCTGTCATTTAGTAGCTCCCGCTTGATTTTAGAGAATTTTCCTCTGAAATACAGTCTCAAGAAGATATTTTAAAATCTAGAGGAATATCCTCTAACCATGAGACACTAAACTTAAGATTGGCAGTCCCCTAATACTAGAGGACACTGATTTCCGATATTCACCCGGCATAAAAAAAATATTTTTTTCGAAATTTTATTACTATTTTATAACTAAATTTGTTTCTTAAGATGCAGTCTATGATTATAAATATTTTTTTGTATTTGAAAAACCTTACCTTGGTGGGATTCGAACTCGGGACCTCTGGATCGTGAGCCAATGAATCATGGAAAAGTTTTTTTCCGAAAAAACCGCGCCCCTCCGTGCAGATGCAAAGAAAACTGGGCTCCGTCTTTCGGAAGAGACGTTAAACCGTTGGTCCAAAGGAGGAAACAGTAAGGTAGTGGATGAATTAGAGGTTAGGGTTGGGTACGTCCCTTCAAAACGCCCTTTAAGGCTCCTTGGGGTATATAAAGTAAAATTTTTTATCCTTTTTTACTAATAAACTAATAGTAAAAAACATTTTGTATTTGAGTGAATTTCTATCCGTGTAGAGAATTTTGTGTGTTAAATTTTTAACATACACTGGCCCTTATGGAAAGAAACTACAGCCAGTAAATATTACACTTGTGTAGTTACTACAGGACCCCCTGTAGTTATCACAGAAAGGAACACAATAATCTGTAGTTATTACACGCTGTAATTCCTTTAGTGCGTGAAATTCCTGTAATATGGAATACATGTCTAATCATGAAGTGTGAAATCCACTACACGTGTAATCCACTATATGTGTAATATACTACACGTGTGGTAAGTGATTTGTGTAGTAGACTACACGTGTAATCCATTATATGTGTAATATACTACACGTATGGTAAGTGACTTGTGTAGTAGACTACACATGTAATCTACAAAATGTGTAATACACTACTACACGCGTGTATTAAACGTAATGCTACCAGTAATCCATGAAATTTGAAATAGCGAGTCTCATCATATATGGAGGGGTAAAAACAACAGTGGTGTAAGTCAAATTTTTAAAAATATTTTCTCGTGTGCATAGATGCAATTTATATATTGTACAGATTGCATCTATGCACACGAGAAAAGATTTTTAAAAATTTGAGTTACACCACTATGGTTTTTACCCCTCCATATATAGTATATTTTTACTTTAATGCAGCTGTATATAAATTATTTCTATAAATATTGTTTGAAATTTATTAGATTTAATGTATTTTTTAACCACATTTTATTATTTTTTATTTTTATATTTTATAAGTAAATAAATATAAAAAAATATAAAGTATCAGTGTGTATACAGGGTATTCGCCATTTTGACATCATATAAACATATATTTTTCTTATATATATTATAATTATACACTACAGATTATTTTCCTATAATTCCACAGTGATATTACAGGCTATTATTATCTTGTAATATCGGCAAGATATTCACAAAAAAAAAATATTCTACTGATAAGTGGGGAAATTTGTTTCTTAAGATGATTTTTGAAAAATTATATATTTGCGCTGGTTATGACATATGTAGACTATATATAACACTTACATCAAATTAAGAAGTAGTCTACCACGTAAGGCAGTTGGCTCACGATCCAGAGGTCCCGAGTTCGAATCCCACCAAGGTAAGTGTGTTTTTCAAATACAAGAAAATATTTATAATCGTAGACTGCATCTTAAGAAACAAATTTAGTTATAAAATAATAATAAAATTTCGAAAAAAATAATTTTTTTTTATGCCGGGGGAATATCGGAAATCAGTGTCCTCTAGTATTAAGAGGACTGCAATCTTAAGTCTAGTGTCTCATGGTTAGAGGATATTCCTCTAGATTTTAAAATATCTTCTTGAGACCGTATTTCAAAGGAAAATCCTCTAAAATCAAGCAGGAGCCACTAAATGACAGAATACAGGCTATTTTCCTGTAATATTTTCCTGTAATCCGAGCGTATAGTACGAAAATATTACAGTATATTACAATACTTCAGTCTGTAATTTCGTATAATACTTTTATGTAGTTCCTGTAATATAATTTTCTGTAATCCGCTGTAGTTTCTTTCCGTAAGGGGGTTAACGTATTATATTGTCATTGTGTTATTTTGACTTTTCTTTAAATTAATATTTAACGTTTCTAATAGTTAAAATAACACAATTTATATGTAAATGCACAAATTCTTGGTGATATATTTTATATATGTTAAAATAAACATCTAATTAAGTTGTGTTATATATATATTAGGTTGGGGAAAAAGTAATCTATTATTTTTTCGGTAGATGGCTTTAGTGATATATATCACGTGATGTATTAATCGCATAGGTTAGAAATCCTCAAGTAACTTTACTTGAGAATCTCTAGTATAGGATAACCTATAACTTTTTTGTGATTGGTCGATTCAGTTGTGAGTTATAGCGCGTAAAAGATGGACGTCAGCAAAGAGAAAATTCGGTATTTTTACAATTTTGCTTCAATAAAGGCGAAAATGCAAGCCAGGCGGCTGAAATTGTGAATGGTGTTTACGGTCCCGATACTGTCACAGCCGCAATCGCGCGCAATTTTGGTTTCGTCGATTCCGTTCCGGTAATTTCGATGTTAAAGATGCACCTCGCACAGGTAGGGACCAGGGGTTCTATGAGAAAGGCATCATGAAATTACCTTTGAAATGGCAACAAATTGTAGAACAAAACGGTGCATATTGACCCAAATCGAACAATCCTAACTATGTTAAATAAAGCCTTGAAATAAACGAAAAAATAATGGATTACTTTTTCCCCAACCTAATATATATATATTGAGAGAAAAGTATATATATATTATATATATATATATATATATATATATATATATATATATATATATATACTTTCCTTTCTATATAAGAGTTTTCACCTGTTAAATCGAGACTTCTTATGTTATATAATTATATATTAGATAGAAATATTGTTTGTCTATTTTTTGCAAGAAAAAGAGAAAAAAGCATAACATTTAATGTAAGAATAACATTTTATTTTAATTAAATTTAACATTATAAATGTGTTAATTTAACATAAACTTTGCTTACAAATAGCGTCCATGTGTTAAAATTTTGTGTTAATTTTTTACATATTATTTGTGATATTTATTTACATATTTGCCTTCTGTTAAATTAACATAAAAATTAGACTGGATAAATTGGGACATGTAAAATGTGTTAAATTTAACACAAAATTTTTTACTGACAATGAGTAAGAAATGAAATTAAATGGCTATGCACGAATGTCGCTCATGTATAGCCGTTATTATTATGTACACAGCGCTCCTTCTAAATTCCTCGCTGTGCGTGTAACAACCGTTACCTTTGAGTTGTCTCTTCTTGCCGAATCGTGCAAACACGCGCTGATTTGCAGATTTTTATTAATTAATAACTCATTATTTATTGTCATCATCGCAAAACGGTACAAGATTTTTCTATTCAGTTTAATACACTCTACCTACTCTCTACGGATGTTACATTTATTATCTCTGTATATATGCCAATTGCCATTCTAATAAATATCAATCTAATCGTTATTTTAACATTTTTACGCTGTTTCTTTATTTAGTCACTATTGCAATATTTTTATATAAAAAATTTTTGTATATGACAAAGAAAAGTTTGTTATCATCTCCTGATCTGATTTCGATAAAAAAAGACGGTATGAAAAGGACCAAAGATTGAGATAATTACTTCTTATTTCGTATCGTGATCATTGATCAGTTTGTATTGTAACTATAGAAACACGAATTTTTTGTAATGTACTAATAATGTAATTGGATACTAGTAACACGGTATTCTCAATAATGTAATTAAGTGGCAAGTAAAAAGAAACTTTGAGAGTTCAACGCGATTGACGATGCGTATATATAAGTTAATTGTTATATCGATCCTTAATAGCTATTAGGACACATAATTATAAATCGGATATTTTGGCTCCGCTTTGAGCTATCTTCAGCGATGCGGTAACAATTAAATTAAAACAATCTCACGTTTTCCCTCGAGAAATAAGTGAGTAATTTCAAAATTTGATGGTCTAAAAATAAAGTAATTTTCTGCGCGGAATTCCAAGTAAAACTTGGCTAATAATCATAGTTTATTACTGTCATTTTAAGGTAAAATGAAAATGACAGTCACAACTTCAGCAAAAAGGAAAATTACCCACCAGCTCAGAGAACTAAAAAAAAAAGCATTTAAAACCATTAAAAAACAATGCAATTTGTAAGTAGAGGACGCCGTTACAATTGAAACAACGATATACTTAAGGTAGTTGTATCGCGACAGTATTAGTAAAAAATAAAGGTCACACTGCAATACGATAATGTATACGGAAAACTCTACTTATCTGTGTAAAACTTTTGACTGAGCTTGTACTGTTTTTACTGTTTTTACTCGCGTCAGTAATGTCAGTATACCATCAAGATTAGCTCGCGACGCTCGCGTTAGTATGCTATCGAGGTTATTTTGAATAAATAGAAGAAATAGAAGCAAAAATGTCTGTTGAACGTTACAAAGGAATTAAAGTAATTTAAATCGACCGTGACTGGCAATATATAACGTCTTTTTGATATGAACATTGAAAAACTGTGAGCCAACTTGGTTTGTCGGATTCACATAGCACTTTTTCGGATCAATCATCGAGACATTATTAATTTCGACCATGGGTTTTGGTCAGTTGATGTAATTTCTAAATTAAATAGTTTTAATTTTTATTGCGAAAAATATTACCCCAGCCAGGGTTTGAACCTGGAACCTCCCGTATACCGTGCGGGTGTCGTGCCAATTCGACCACTGAGGCTGTGGTAATATTTATCGCAATAACAACTATAAAATGGAGCACCGATTCTTAGGTCGACGGTGTATAATAAACAGAATAATAAATTTCTTTCGCCAGTATATAGAATAACAATTAAAGTAATTTAAATCGACCGTGACTGGCAATATATAACGTCTTTTCGATATGAACATTGAAAATTATACACCGTCGACCTAAGAATTGGTGCTCCATCTTATAGTTGTTATTGCAATAAATATTACCACAGCCCCAGTGGTCGAATTGGCACGACATCCGCACGGTATATGGGAGGTTCCAGATTCAAACCCTGGCTGGGGTAATATTTTTTGCAATAAAAATTAAAACTACTTAATTTAGAAATTACATCAACTGACAAAAACCCATGGTCGAAATTAATAATGTCTCGATGATTGAGCCGAAAAAGTTCTGTGTGAATCCGACAAACCAAGTTGGCTCACAGTTTTTCAATGTTCATATCGAAAAGACGTTATATATTGCCAGTCACGGTCGATTTAAATTACTTTAATTGTTATTCTATATACTGGCGAAAGAAATTTATTATTCTGTTTGTTACGAAGGAAGATTAATGAGAAAAAAAAGTATTGAAGAAAAGACTTAAAGCTTTAGCGGTAATGTCTGAACTACATATCTAATCTTCATATGCGCAGTGTTGCAAGATCTTTACAGGTTAGCTGTTGTATGCGTCCACCGCTATGAGAAATTGTGTACTTTGTGTAACAATTGCTTCAAAACTAGATAGATAAGGGTCTTGTACTTTTGTAAGAATATTTTTACAAGTCTCTTTTGTCATCTCTTTGTTTGTTATTAAAATCGTATGAGTAGTTTGATCGCTACAATTACAAACGTGATATAGGAAGCCGTTTTCGTCCTACGATACATGTAAAAAGTGCTAAGTTTGATTTCCATTATTTCAACTTTGGTATAGTCAAGCTTTTTCTACTTCCACGTGTGTGTAGAGCGTGTTTACATTAATATGCTGTTCAAATTTTAAAAGATTTTTATGAAAATGGGTTTTGTGATACAACTACCTTAAAAGACAATCTTGATTCCAAATGACCACCGTCTCGTCTGGCTGTCAGACGGTGACTCTGTGTGTGCGTGCGTGCGTGTGTGTGTGTGTGTGTGTGTGTGTGTGTGTGTGCGTGCGTGTGTGTGTGCGTGCGTGCGTGTGTGTGTGTGTGTGTGTGTGTGTGTGTGTGTGTGTGTGTGTGTGTGTGTGTGAGAGAGGCAACAAATAACCTATACAATGTGTTTAAACGATATTGCAAGTGAAGGGTTAAGAGTAATAGAAATGATAAAAAAGGCAAAACTAAAACCAAATTCAGCGCAAATTTTGAAATCACGAATAAATAAATTAATTGATTAATTAAAATAATGAGCGGAGTAAAATTAAAAAGAGTAAGCTGACAATAATGAGCAAGGTTTATAATTTACTTAAGGGGTAACACCACTCTAGAGGCCAGAAAAATAGAAGAATTTTTTGTGGTTAAAAAGAAGTAAATAAAAAATTTATTTAGAGGACTTTATTGTACACTTCTTAAAGTGTATGAAACAATTTTTTATTTTTTAAATGGCGTCGCTAGAGCCTTATAAGCGTAAGAGTTTCTTTGTGGGAGTTAATTGCTAGGCTCCCACATATTAAAAAATAAAAAATTAGATAATTATTTGGAATAAGGTCTTTTTTAAATTTTGATATTTTTTTGCGGCTTTCTTGATAAAAATCTTTGTTGTGACTCCGACCAGTAATAATCAATCGGAGGAGCCAAAAAAATATGTAACCTACCTATTTTTTTATCTATTTTTCTTTTTTAAGTATTTTTCAACTTTCCACGCAAGCGTTCAATTTTCTTTTACTTGGAAGTACACATGTAAGCGGGAGAAGGGCTACCGCCCCTTCCCCACAGGCAGGGGTGGGTGGGGGTGGACCTCGGTTCGCGTGGAAAGTTGAAAATCCGAATCATATAATGATAGATCTCGTGTGAATCTATTGTATTCACGCATATACTTTTCCATCCACACAACAATTGGGTTGGGTTAGGTTATTCTTTTTTTTATGGAGACCCCCGCAGCGCGGCGGGGTTGCGGAACCTACTACCTCTACGCATACACTTTCTGCGCGATACGAGATGCCACATGGGTTTACAACTTTCCACGCGTGTAAGTAAAAAAAAAAGATAAAGAAATAGGTAGGGTACATATTTTTCGGGCTCCCCCGATTGATTATCATGTCGGAGTTACAACAAAGATTTTTATCAAGAGAGCCGCAAAAAAATATCAAAATTCGGAAAAGGAGCTGTTCTGAATAATTACCAAAAATTGTTTCATACACTTCAAGACGTGTACAACAAAAACCTTTAAACAGATTTTTGATTTATTTTCTTTTTTAACCACAAAAAATTATTTTATTTTTTGGGCCTCTAGAGTGGTGTTACCCCTTAAAATTAGGACGTATGGTATAGGAATTCAATGTCTGATTGTGAATTACGACCATTTTCCTGAAATTGAATGTGCGCTATTTCGAAGAGAAACCGTTTTAATAACTAACTTTCACTGTTTAAAACTTTAACGTTCTTCTAATTGAATTCATGGTTGCAGTTAATTATGGTTGTAGTGTTCTGTGATGACGAAAGAAATGAGCGTGTTGAACTATGTTCTTTCGAAGATGATAACGATGCTCAGAAATTCTATGTTGCCTCATTGTTTGTCTTATAAGATGCATCGCAATTCTAGCAGGATATTTTATAAACAACGTTTTCCTTTGAATTAATTGCCATAGGAGAACATCTTTATGGGCCTTGATAAAGCCTCCAAGTTTATTGAGACTAAAATAGAACAATCTGGCACTAATATCTTTAATAATGTCCTTGAAATTTTCCGAAATAGTTGGGATATACGGTATCATAAACCAAGGTAGCTTGATTTCACTGCTCTCTATGGCATTAACATTATTTTGTTTGCATGTTTGTTCACTAAGAAGGGACGAGTCTCACAATCAGTTTATTATTATTTGTGTCAAATATAAAATTCAAGAGATAGTCATTGTTTAACAAAGTTTTAATTACCAGACTGATATTTTTTTATGGAACTTTGAGTGTGACAATAAAAAGAACTTATCTACTATGTCCATTATCGTGCTTCTCTTTTGAGAAAGGGAGTGCTAAGAAATTTAGATATTGTCCAGAAAATATGGATTTGTGGTAGTAAAAAGTTTAAGAAATTAACAGTTTGTGTCAGTGCTAAAAGAAGTAATTTACTAATATGTGTGCATAGACAAGTACACATGTAGGCGGGGAAGGAGCGGTAACCCCCTCAGCAGAGGTAGATGGGAATGGACCTCTGTTCGGAAAATTGAAAATTTGAACCGTACAATGATAGACCTAGTTTCGCCTTATAAGAAAGCCGGGGTGGGGTAGGATAGCCCTCGCTTCGTGTGAAAAGTTAAACATTCAAACTGTACAATGCTGTCCTGAGAATCACGCAAAGCGAGGTCCACCCCATCTCATCCCTGTTTACAGGCCGAAACGAAGTCTATTATTGTACGATTCAGATTTTCAATTTTCCACCCGAAACGAGACCATCCCATCTTATCCCTGCTTATAGGGCAAAACAAGGTCTACCATTGTACAATTTATCATTGTTCGGGTTTTCAACTTTCCACTCTAACCGAGGTCCACCCCATCTACCCCCGCTTATATGTGTACTGTCTATACACACCCTTAGTATTGACACAAATTCGTATGTTTTCAAAACTTCTGTTGTTACTAACTTTTTAATAAACAACAAACGACGGCTAAAATTTTCTGAAGGTCACTCAGGAAGGTGATTTCTATAATATATGTCAAGATCAAAGTCATCGGAGGTGGCTTCGGTAATGTGTATTTTTACCATGAGTGAACCTAGTATTCGCGACAATGTTTGCTTTTACTGAAATAAATTGTTTATTCATATTTGTTTGTATTTGTTTGCTTCATCTGAATAGTTTTTTAAAATACTATGTTTTCATAGTTCGTTAATCTATAATGTGTAACATACATATATAAATCTTGAATATTATATATACCTCTACCACGTTTCATTAGAATACTTATCTCTATAAATTTACTGTTATGTAAATTGCAAATAGATTATTTTAAAATAAAAAGAGATTTGTATACCTACTTAGTTGACTATTAGTTAACCAGCTAACATAGAGAGGAAGTAACTAATGGCAAACCTTCAAACACATTTTACTTTATTGCTGCTTGACGATTATCATTAAAACTTTGGCAAAAATAACGAATTTTATCGAATTTTTAACTTTTGAACTACCAATGGTTAATTCGATGAACTTCTTAACGGAAAAATTTTGATTTACTTATTTATGTACTTAAATGTTGAATAACACTACAATATTAGTTTAAATTTTTTTGACAATTTTGTTGTTAATATTTCAAATCTGTCTTATCTGATCAAATCATCTGTCAATGGGGTGGGGGTAGACCTCGATTCGCGTGGAAAGTTGAAAACCCGAACTGTACAATGAGACCTTGTTTGTAACATAGTTTGTAACATTTATTATCCTAGTAAAAGATTGTACTGCAAACATACATTACATTAATTACAACACATACATTAATTACAATCGTTCAGCAACGTATTAAACCTGGCACAATACCTAATCTATATAGTGACTGTTGGAAAGGATAAAGATCTTTGAATGATTTTAATTACATACATCAGACTGTGAACTATTCTCAGAAATTTGTAGAGTCTGTGTCAGGTGTACATACACAAAATATAGAACGATTATGGCGCAATATGCGTGCTGCTTTGCCTCGTTTTGGCATAAAACAATTAGAACATTATATAAATTACATAGCTGAATTTTTGTTTAAGAAACGGTACCATCTTAATCTACCGCCCCTCCCCCGCTCACATATGTGTACTGCCTATACACACATCAGCACACATATTACCTCCCTTAGTAGTGACATAAATTCGTATATTTTCTAAACTCTTTTTGTGAATAACTTTTTAATAAAAAACGAGCGACAGCTAAAACCTTCTGAAGGTTACTCAGGAGAGTGATCTTGAGAACATATGTCAAGGTCAAAGTCAATTGGCGGAGGCTGTGTAAAGGTAAATATTTACCTCATAGGGGGTTTTGGGCTATTCGGGTACAATATACTATTTATACACCAATATTGATGTATAAATAGTATATTGTACAACTAGTGGGAAAAGTGGTCGATTCTGAATCAGTGTGAAGTTTGGGCTCGACCACTCACTTAAAACAAACGCGAAAAGCGGCCCATTTCACGCTCGCGTGAAATATTTTTCCTAACGCGAGCGTGAAATGGGCCGTTTTTCGCGTTTGTTTTAAGTGAGCAAAACGATCCATTTCGCATCGATGACGTAAGCGTTGAGAAATGGAGCCATTTCTTAACTGTGGAGAAATGAAATTGTAAAACAAGCGCGAAAAGCGGCATGTTTCACGCTCTTGTTAGGAAAAATAGTATGAACAACTCGTGGGAAGAAAAGTGGTCGAGCCCAAATGAGTGTGATGGTCGCACACTCATTCAGAATCGACCACTTTTCCCACTAGTTGTAGGTACACTATACTATTTATTTTGTTATCTATGCTTTTATGATGTTTTCACGCTTGCAACTAATAATTTTTTATTTTATAGTTGAATATGACTCTTAGAATTATTTTTTTGTTTTTATCCTCTTTTAAAGTATTATTTTTGCGTACAAGACACCTCCTCGTGATAACAGCGATAACAAATGTTGAATATTTTCCGGTATATTTGTTGATGCATTTGCTTGGCTAAGCCCTTGGTTTCATATTTAGTTAAGTTAAGCAGATATTAATTTTACTAATTCAATGGCTGCGTTCAGCAGAACGCAACAGTATTGCAACTGTTTTATGATTCTCTGCTGAACGATTCTAAACGCACCTAAATTCTCAACACGTTCACTCAGCGGTCGCCATAATTTTCAGCGAATTATTAAAAGTACGTAAAACGTCAAGCTGTCAAGCAAAACGTCATCGACATATAGTATGGACTGTGGTATGGACTACGCGATGTATAAATGTATGGACTACGGTATGTACAAATATTAATATAAGAAAATAAAGAAAAATTCATAATTATAATTTAAATAAATTCGGGTTAGCATGCATATATAACATAGAATGATAGGTTAAGCGGGTCTATACACGTACGAGTTTGGCTCGCAAGTCCGGCTCGGATCGGCTTCTACTCGTTCGTGGATGAGATGTTACGAGCCAGGTTCGGCGTGAAATGAGCCAAATTTGCACATTTTCTTTTCGTGTGTGGTGAAAAAACGTTCGAGTCCGGTTCGCAAATCAAGCTCGCCGACCCGGACTTGCGAGCCAAACTCGTACGTGTATAGACCCCCTAAATGTATATAAAATATGTAATATTTTGATGCATATATTATACTTATTAATTAAATGTCATATGTACTTATGTAAACTTTTTCAATAATTATTTTGAAGAAAATTACCAAAAGATAGTAGGAATGCTTGATATATTACAAGATGTGCCACAAACATCATTAGAAGGTATGTACATTTTATTATAGTAATATTATAATTTTAGTTAGTACATTACATTTAATTAATAAGTATAATGCATCAAAGTATTACATATTTTGTATACATTTAACGATTTAACCTATTATTCTATGTTATATGCGTGCTAACCCAAGTTATCTAAATTATAATTATAATATATTTCTTTAATTTCTTATATTAATATACATATATATATATATATACCATTTTGTAACTTTCTGTGTGTTTCCACTGTATCTATTGCGTTATAAATAATATTTTTATATATATATTTATATTTATTATTCTCACCGATGTTAATACACTGGAGGCAGTTATATTACTAATAACGTTTTGCTTGAGATACAGTGTACTTTTAGTTCGCTGAAAATTGTGGCGACCGCTGAGTGAACGTATTGAGACTTTGAGTGCGCCTAGAATCGTTCAGCAGAGAATCATAAAACGGTTGAAAACTGTTGCGTTCTGCTGAACGCAGCCATTATGCTCATGGCAAAAAGAATCGAAATTAGGGCCCTGACACATAGAAAAACTTAAGCAGTAAGCAAATTGGCCAGTAGTTTCTGTTTTAAGTTTTGGAGAATTCTTGACTGTAATTGATCAATTTATTTATTGCTTAAGTCTTACTTACTGCTTAAGTTTTTCTATGTGCCATGGCCCTTACAGCGTTATTCATAGTCGGATCTTATATCTACAATCATCTTAAGTCTGGTCAAAAGCAGTCTTAAGACTCCGTCCAGCCAATCAAATGACTGTATTAGCAACTTAAGACATTACTTAAGACGGTCTTGAAATAAGATCCGACTATGAATACCGCCCTTAGTGACACAGTCAGTTATGTCATGACAACGATATCAATGGAGTCTGTTCTGAGTAGAGGAGCATGAACCGGAGTATGTACAAGTTGTTTCTTTTTTTTTTAATATACAGATACCTTCTGAGCATAACAATGACGTATTTTTCATCTTAAACAGCTCTGATGACAAGCTATCGGATGAATAAAATGTCACCATTAGGAAGTCAGAACTTCTTCCGGCGGGAGTTTGAGGATCTAAAACTACTTTTTCCTTATTACTATCATTATTATCTACAAAATTATATATGATTTATGACTAGGTATAGATAAACCAAAATGGGCGAAATTCTTTATTTTTGACTAGCACCTTATTGTTACTCGTTATAGCCGTCGACCCTTCAGTTGACTCTTAGCTTATTTTAATTATAGAGATTAATTAATTAAGATTAAAAGATTTTAGTACAAGAATATCGAGATTATAATTAATAATTGTCAAATAAAAATTATATAATAATAGTTAAGAGTGCAGAGTAAACGATTAAAATGAATCATTAGCATTATGTAGAATTTGCGTGTTTAAAGATAATAACGTATCCATATCAATCACGTGTTATTTAATTGTTAAGATAGTAATGTTTTATTGTGATCTTTAATTTAAGTTGGCAAAACTAGTAACTATATGATTGGCTTTTGCTTTCGTCCTACCTCCCTCTCTTTTTCTCTCTTAGTAGCCATAGTAGAAGCAGAAGATGTTGATTTACGGTATGTAATAATTAGTACAAGTATATCGATCAGTTTATACAAGAACAGATTTGACGTCTACTTATTTGAGGCAGACCAATATCTATATTATTAGTTTCATATCTTAAATATAAATATTGTATTTGCTTGTTACATGTAGATATTGCGCAGCAAAATCAAAACGTAATTTAAAATTTTATTTTATATTCTCAATCTGATATAAATGTATTTTTTTTAATGTCATATAAAATGCACTAAATGTGTAATATGTGTATATATATTGTCTTTTAAATAAAGTGCAAATATGTTTCACACATGTGTTAATATGTGAAAAAAAAGATAAAAGTTATTGAGTCGTACAAAGTTTATTATCTGGTTGTAAAGAAAGTTTTCGGAAAATTTTACCATGGCGTGTAGGAACGTAACACACTGCCAGCAATTGGTGACGTAAACTTCTTCGAGTGCTGTGCGTGAGAGATAAAGTTATGCGGTGCACGTAGCTGCACGTGGTGACGATACGATGGCGGTATCTACGGAAAGAGGTGTTGGTGGGATTGTCGCGGTGTGATACACTATTTATAAATTCAAAAATCTAACCTAAAATGATAGCTTTATATCTTTTTCGCAAAATTATATTATCTAACTTAACTCAAGTGACATGTATTTAAAAAAAAAAGATGTGAAATCTTTAATTTCTTCTTCACAAAATTATATTACCTAACTTAACTCAAGTGACATGTATCTAACCTAAGTGGTAGCTTTATATCTTTTTCACAAAATTATATTATCTAACTTAACTCAAGTGACATGTATTTAAAAAAAAAGATGTGAAATCTTTATTATTTTCTTCTTCACAAAATTATATTACCTAAATTAACTCAAGTGACATGTATTTCAAAAAAAGATGTGAAATCTTTAAATTAAATTGCGCCAATTGTAAAGAGAATATGTATATTGCTTTGAAAAATAATTGTTATGCAACTACTTTAAAGAAATAAAACCCAAGTGGCATCTTCGTATTCCTATTCAAGGATCTTCCTATTCTAAACCCAAGTGATAATAGCTTCTTAATTCTCTTTAACAAATTTTTAATATTACAAAGAATCATTTTAATTACAAAGAATTAAAGAAGTAACAGTACAAAATAAAAATATTTAATTAAAACAAAATAAATAAATTTTGTAAAAAAACTTGTAAAAAAACTTGGCGCTGCTAGACTTTGAAATTTAAACATTAAAATTTAAAAATTAGTACTAAGATTTTTGATTGAATAAAAAACAATAAACATAATTTAGGGAAGAATGCGACAGGAGTAAAAAAGCAGCGTCAAGTTTTTTTACAAGAAAAATTTATTTATTTTGTTTTAATTAAATATTTTTATTTTGTACTGTTACTTCTTTAATTCTTTGTAATTAAAATGATTCTTTGTAATATTAAAAATTTGTTAAAGAGAATTAAGAAGCTATTATCACTTGGGTTTAGAATAGGAAGATCCTTGAATAGGAATACGAAGATGCCACTTGGGTTTTATTTCTTTAAAGTAGTTGCATAACAATTATTTTTCAAAGCAATATACATATTCTCTTTACAATTGGAGCAATTTAATTTAAAGATTTTACATCTTTTTTTGAAATACATGTCACTTGAGTTAATTTAGGTAATATAATTTTGCGAAGAAGAAAATAAAGATTTCACATCTTTTTTTTTAAATACATGTCACTTGAGTTAAGTTAGATAATATAATTTTGTGAAAAAGATATAAAGCTACCACTCTTAGGTTAGATTTTTGAATTTACAAAATACATTGCGTGTACTTGGCACTTTTTTTACCTTTTTTGAAAAAGGTAATTTTGTACTGATATCACCTATTTTGTAGTGTTAAGCAAGGGGATCTGCAAAACATTTTTATTTTTTATTTTTT
This sequence comes from Temnothorax longispinosus, assembly GCF_030848805.1. Lineage (NCBI taxonomy): Eukaryota > Metazoa > Arthropoda > Insecta > Hymenoptera > Formicidae > Temnothorax > Temnothorax longispinosus. The sequence continues at coordinate 9,570,987 of NC_092361.1, forward strand.
AATTATTCACAAAATTAGCAATAGCAACAAATACATAAAAATTAATATTTAGGTAAAAGTAAATTATACATTTCTCACAAAAATTGAAGGAACACTAAATTTATCTTTAAAAATAGGCAAAATTCGAGCAGCTGTAACTTTGTTAAAAATGAATAAAATTTAAATTTCAAGCTTAAAACCTCTACTTTCGAAAGGTTACTATTATTCGTCCAATTTTTATTATGTCTAGACATAATTTTAATTCAGCAAATTTTTATTATGTCATGACATAATTTTAATTCTGCCGCTAGGGAATTTTTAAGTCGATTCTTATGAATCAACCTTGAATTCGATGTCTAGGTGTCCCAGGTTGCCGATAACGAGGTCCACATAGTGCGCTCTACAGTTTTCGGTGTCCAGGTGTATTAATACCTTGAATTCGATGTCCACGTGTTCTTGGTTGCCGATGACGGGTTCCAGATAGTGCGATCTATAGTTTTCGGTGTCCAGGTGTAATAATACGTTGAATTCGATGTCTAGGTGTCCCACGTTGCCGATGACAAGGTCCACATAGTGCGCTCCGTAATTTTCGGTGTCTACGTGTATTAATACCTCGAATTCGATATCTACGTGTCCTACATTCAGATTTAAAGTTACACCTAGACACCAAAAACTACGAAGCGCACTATGTGAACCTTGTCATCGGCAACCTGAGACACGTAGACATCGAATTCGAGGTATTATTACACCTAGACACCGAAAACTATGAAGTGCACTATCTGGATCCCGTCATCGGCAACTTGGGACACGTGGACATCGAATTCAAGGTATTAATACACGTAGACACCGAAAACTACGGAGCGCACTATGTGGACCTTGTCATCGGCAACCTGGGACACGTAGACATCGAATTCAACGTATTATTACACCTGGACACCGAAAACTACAAAGCGCACTATCTGGACCTCGTCATCGGCAACCTGGGATACCTAGACATCGAATTCAAGCTTGATTCATAAGATTCGAGTTAAAAATTCCCTGGCGGCACTTTCTGCCAAGCGTAGAGAACCTTCTTTTCCGGCAGCGGTGGTAATACGATGTAATAAGGATACGAAATCTCTTCAGATAAACATGAAGCAATTGACTCAATATATATTATATATATACCTCATTTACCTAAATAGAAATCTTTCTCCTGACCGATAAGTCTATCGACTTAATTTCGAAATACGCGCGCGATATCGAAACTGGCGATACCTGCGCCGCCAGCGTCGAAAAAGTGAAAGTGACATTTCTGATTATATATATGTCATATAAGACGTCGGCGTTAGGAGGAGAAGTATCTTAATATTAAAGTTTTCACATTTGGACTTTGCGTCGCAATATCTCCGCTCGTAGGGCACGTAGCAAAATATTATAAGAGAAACCCCCCCCCTAATTGGACCCCAAGCTATCGATCAAGCCTACTTAGAACTTGATCCGTTCACTCGTTATCGAGATCTCAACATCTCGGGTACTCGCAACCCGTCGCGTCGCGTAAAAGAGTCACGGTCGGTCTCGCTCCGCGTGTACTTGGCACGAGACACTACCGTGTCTCTTGATAAACTATTACTATCAAACAATGGTTGGATTCAGTAAAGAAAGATGTTTTTTACAACTGTTGTAAAATTTGTGAATCTGATGGTGTATGCTTTAATTTGGCCGAAGCTAAGAGTATACACCAATCAAATTTGCGAATTTTATAACAGTTGCAAAGCAGCTTTCTCTGCTGAGCACAGCCATTGCTGCACTGCAAGAGCGCTCAGCGTTGCTTAGGGCCCTAGACAGCTAAGGCTGGAGTCCCATGGCATGTATTTTCCGCGTAACGCGTAACCGCGTAACCAATTAGAAACGTTTCGTATTTTCGGTTATGCATATTCGCGCTTCTGATTGGTTACGCGGTTACGCGTTACGCGGAAAATACATGCCATGGGATTCCAGCCTAAGTCTGCCGAAAGCAGATCTTGCCAAGTATCTGCTACAAATTTTGTCGGCAGAAAAACTACAGATTTGATGCCGATTCTGATATATCATGTGATGTCGGTAGAACGCCAGAAGTATAACATAGTCTGCCAACATAATCAGATAGCAGATTGGCAACAGAAATAGAACAAATCCTGCTGAAATCGTTTAGGTTCTGCGCTGTTTCTGCTTCCAATCTGCTCATATTTCTTGTCAGTAGGCTCTGCGCGATTTCTGCTGCCAATCTGCTGTCTGATTATGTTAGCAGACTCTACTGGCAAAACATAAGTTGAATGCGGACACAGTTAATGCCAGTCTGCTGACATATCTGATCAAATCTGTTACCAATCTGCCGACTGATTGCTATCATTTTACTTACTGAAACCTAAACACAACACGAAGATACAGGCAATAGGTATAGAGAATAAGACAGGCAACAGAAATAACCACATTTTAATTTACCAGAAACTGTGTATCAACACAATGGAATGTCAAATAAGCATTATGGAACAGAGTTTCTGATTGCCGATGGGTTAGATTTCTGTTCTCTATTGCCTGTACCTGATCAATTACACTGATTCAGTTTTATTATAAGTTGAAATGTGGTCATTTTGTTGCCTGTGTTATTTTCTATTCCTATTGCCTGTATTTTTTTATTGTGCATGTTTAGGACTTTAACCGACGATGGAGTAGTATTTCATCAGGCTAACGCACGTTCACATATCGCGTTATAGACACAGCAAAAATTACAAGAGCTTGGAATGCTTGGATGGGAAATATTGTCTCACTTATTATATTTCCTGCACCTATCCGCGGTTTTCATCTCTTCCGGTCTTTATTGAATTTTTTTGCTAGGAAGAACATTGTTAATGCGCCACGAGATGAAACGATACCTTCTTCATCTCCTGATTGCCGGATTTCTCACATGGAGTTTTTCAACTCATAGAGCGGTGGAACAAGGTTATTAGCTCCAAGGGTGACTATTTGGACGATTAGGTACAGGCAATAGTGTTGTGACATGTTCCAATTTGTACCAAATGCTTTTCCTTTTCCGGAAACTTTTTTTACAACCTGATATATCTAGTATTATTTTTTTCATTTACAAAAAAGGATATTATTCATTTCAGTCCCTAGAATTACTTTGTATATTTTTTTATCATGAGAATTCTTTATCGAGTTATGATATTTTAATTAAATTATGTGCAAAATTCAAACATAAACCTATACTATGCTACAATCCTTCCACATAATATTATACTAATTATATAATAGCTAATATTAATTAGCTATAAGAGAAATGTTAGTGAGAAAATATTAGTTGATCATTATATCTGCATAACGTCGCACGCGGGCGTTTTAATCACGTCGCATAAATATTTGAATAGAATTCATTGAATAAGCTGCACATTACGTTTCTTCGTGAGCTTAGTTGTGTAGAAACAGTTCTCACACACAAACGTGAATCGTTGTCAAACGATATTTAATTGCTTTGGCAGTGATATTAGACACTTTAAGCTAATAGAAGTGTGGAATCCCTCGTGACATCTCTTCTCATTGTGGGAAATCTATAAGATCACAACTCTCATTCGTCATCAATCTGTAATTGAACTTGTCAAGTCAACGTATAATATAATCTATATACTGATGCCAAGGATCAGTTTGTATAATATATAACCAAATCATTTATAGCGATTAGTGATCCTGAGCTTATTAAATCCGTAATATTAAATACAATATTTTGATATATTTATAAATTATCATAACTTTATCGATGAAAAATAAGATACACTTTTTTAGTAAAAATCTCGTCGTTCTTTGCGAAGACAAATGACGAGAAATGCGATCTATATTAAGTTTAGCTCTCACGTCTAGTAAATTTAAGCTGATATCGGATTACAGCGTCGACTTTGGCAATTACCTACTTGGTGCAATTGCCGGAGAAAAGGATAATAGAAAAGAAAGACGTTTTCACGAGATACACAAACAATGTAATCGTTATTTGCATTTTTGAAATTAATGTTGATTCTATGAGAAATACGGAAAACAAATTCTATATGTAACGAAGCGACCGTTTTTAGCAGTTTTCTTATTCTAAAAACTTCATATTTAGAAGTTTGTCTTAGCTGGCACAAAGATTAAAAATTTTTTGTGAGGAAATATTAAATTTCGTGACTTCATAGAAGTCACCATAAAAATTAAAAATAAAAATATATTGTTCGACTAGACATGTTACAGTTGATAAAAGATAGTACACTGACAAAAAAAATTGTTAATTTCAAAAAATATTTAGTTCGGTACGTTCAACTAAACATTAGTTGTTTCAACAATTTATTTAGTTTCTTTAATCAAGAATTAATTAATTCAACTAATGTTTAGTTAACTAACTAAAATGTTTAGTTGAACGTATCGGACTAAATATTTTTGGGATTAACAAACTTTTTTTCTCAGTGTAAAAATAAAAATGAGAAGATGGATTTGACTATCTACAATGATGGTGGTAATAGACATTTATCTTCTTCTTTGAAAGCTTTGAATTACAGTTCAACGTTAATGTGTTTTACCGCTCACAAAATCACAATGAATCAAGACGTACAAAAAAAACTTCATTGAGCTCTTGGAGAATTATAGAACTTTACGTTTAAAGAATAAAATAAATTTTCGCCAGTAATAAAATATAATCAGTGTTTAATGATCGGCCTGACTGGCAATATATTAAAAATTATAACGACGTTTTGACCTCTATTTTGGGTCCTTATCAAGTTTATGATGGATCAATGTGCGTCAAACAATATAAAATTAATCATCGTTACGTTTTAACAAGGCGGATGGAAAACAGATATAAACTTTGTGCGGCATGACCGTCACGTATAGCGCCTGACGAACGACTGATCAGTCGTTCGAACGATTGCCAGTCAGGCCGATCATTAAACACGGTTTACGTTTAAATTTATTTATTTATTTACTTATTTTTTTTCTCGATACATGAGATGCCACTAAAAATTAGCACTTTATATTTTTTAAATGTTGTTTTCTCAAGAAGCTAAATATTTCTAAAAACTATCAGAAATCTTGCAAAGACTTTTCACGCCTCCTTCGAATTGAGTTTCGACGGCGTCGTAATACTTAAGTAAAATGTATCGCATAATCCGTAGATTACTTAATCCAAGATCAAGCGCGCGACAGTAATTAATGTCCTGGTCCTAAGGCAAGTTCATGCAATATGCTATACACATTCCCGTATATATTGTGTATATAAAAATCGCTATAATATTTCAATCACGTGATATAAAATCAATGGTTGACATCAAAAGTCATTTTATTGGTGACAATCTCGTCTTCTCCTAAACCGATTTGTAATTTAAGATAATGTAATTTTAAGCCATCAAATTTTGGAATTACAGACACCCTTTAATCAATGGTATTCCTTTAAGTTAGATGAATAATCTGTGATTCATTTATCAAATCACATCTAGTAGAGTATTCTATTACAAATAATGGTAATATACTTTGATAAAAATTATAGACCGTAGTTGAACAATTTTTTCGCACAACTGACAGTTCAATTATTTCGCATTTAATTAGTATCTGAGCGTTGAAGCGAATCAATCTAAAAGGTCAACCGTTTAATCTCATTAATTACGCGGTTCGCAGACATCTTCCGCTAGAAATGTAAGGAAGAAAAGATCAATACCACAGCAATATTCTAAGGGATTTAAAGGTGAATACTTTCGAATGCTCTCGAAATTAACTGCCATTAAAATAGTCTCTTTTCATGTACATCGAAGAAAGTAAATATACCGTAAAATTATAAAAAGAGCCTTTCGATAAGATTATACTCATCGCGCAAAACTACAGTTGCATGGATAATTTCATGATTGATCCTTCTTGATTATGGAAAAATCTAATGAATGGTGATAATTGCTAAACAGCAGTTTAAAATCATGATATACACGGTAAGTACGCTATATGTTATCAAAAGTACTACAAATCAATTTATAATTGGGTAAACAAATTAATAAAATAGGTCTGTCCAGCCTCCTTCCGAAAAAATTTCCGCCACGCACGTCAATAATTGAATATCTGGATTAACGGGCATTGCTATTTTATAAGCCAATTGACTTTTGACAAAAATAATTCATCAATTGCTTTTATACTATTTGTAAAGTACAGCATGAAAGAAATTATTTCACGAGAAAGTTCATTTAAAAACATCGCCGTTCGCGCTTGTAACTTTTGTCTCTATCTAATCGGATAAAGGTAGCTTTCGGTCATGTTATTTCTTTTTTTTACTCGCGCAGAGATTAATTGAATATTAAACTTCGACAAATAGCAGTAGTTTCCCTGGCCCACGCTAGGAAGATTAAACGGTAAAAAACGTTTGACACAAACATCAGACATCAATTTAATATTTACTTGACAAATATCGGACGTATATGCGGGGCACGCACCCAAAAATCCATATACATTAAAATCAGTGAGGATATCAAAAAACTTTTTTCCATTTCACATGTGCATTTTCAAAAAACATATCACATCTTAAAACATCAACTTTTAATCAAGGTAAGGATGACTTGTTTCAACTAAGCAAATTTTGCAAAAAAGCTCTTAAAATAATGAAAAAAATTTACTTAAAATAGAATGAAAAAGCCAATGAAAAAAAGTTGTTTATTTGTAATATATTTGAAGTCAACATTTAGAATACTGTCACAAGCAAATATCAGAAATATGGCTCGCAGACAGATAAATCGAATAATTGACAAAAACAGACATAATTTTTTATGAAAAGTCGTTTGACTACCGGCCATCAAATCTGTCAATGTATATAATACATCCATATTTTATATATGTATAATCTATATGCAATTAATGAAACATTGCGTTTTTACCACAAAAGAATAGTACAATAATTTTAAACATGTAAATCGCACCTTTCAAAGAAATTTTATATAATATATTCAAAGATATTTGCAAATTTAATTTGTGGATCCGTAAGCACATTGCATTAAACTAGTTTTTTTTACAAAATCTCAAAGTTGGCAAGAAAAAAACTATGAGGATTACTATTACTTTAGTCAACAAAAGTTTGCTTTTTACCATCCTTTTTGTTATGAATTTATGTATGGCGAAAGTCCATAAAAAAGTTCGCTTAAAATAAAACAAAAAAACCAATGAAAAAAAATGTTTTTAAATAAATTATATATAGGGGAGACCCGGGGCTAACTCGACATCGGGGCAAACTTGACACTAGACTTGTTGCTAATTTAAATCTATCGTAGAAACTTGCCTTTATTCCTACTGTAAATGCGTCTTTATGTGCCAGTATTATCAACGGGATTTGATGACATTCTGAGTTATGGTGTAATTTTTAGCGCGACATAGGTAAGCGTTTTTGATGGTGAAAAGTAATTTTTCTGATCTCTCGAAAATTTCTACTTTTTCATCGAGCTTTACTCTTGCAAACCTATATGTAAGTGATTTTCATGGAAAAGATGCTCTATATGAATCCGATAATCATTTTTGGATATTTTCAAAATTTTCATGTTTTTGAAGTGACAAAAGTGAAAAACGACGTCCGGGGCAAAGTCAACACCACGCGCGCCGTTTCGTCGGCTCCCAGTAACAAACGATGCTTGTCATGCAGCCGTATGGCTCAGGACAAATGTATGCGCACGTCCGATCGCGAGTGTACCTGCATTAATTGTTTTTCAGACATGAGTTTAGATGAAGATATGTAATTAAAAGTTAAACAATTTTTGTTCGCATTATTTCAAATGATTGTTCTAACTACTTTATTCCGAATTTTTGTACTTTTTAAATACACAATAAACAATTTATTTTCATTTTCAGACAGTAAAAAATAAGTTCCAGATCAAATTGTGTCGATCAGACAAAGTGTTGAGTTTGCCCCGGCGGGGTGTCGAGTTTACCCCGGCATTTTTCAATCCGAAAATTTGTCTTTGCGTCACTTTTCCTTTCCTGGCGGCAAAACAAAGCGACGTACAGCAAAACTTTCTGAATCAATTTTGTACCTGAAGGAACACTCTTTAAATATATACCATTGAATTTGCCTAAAAATTTTAATTAAATATTAAAAATTGTCTTTGAAAAAATAGTGTCGAGTTAGCCCCGGTCTCCCCTATAGGTATTAATAATAAATAAAATAAATCTATATATGTTTAAACAAATTTCACAAAATATCTTGAAATATATTAATCAAATTTTAAACAAAATATCAATAAATATGTGTGCAAAAATTTTAATTCTAGTAGTATTTATCTCTTTTTTTTTATTTTAACGTTTACCTTTACACAATGATATCACTCAAACTGGTTTTTATTAAATATATTCATATTCACGATGTCTTTATCCAAGACCACATTAATTATTTCACAATAATGCAGTAATATGAATGTGTATTATATTTCCGCGCAATCCTTTAACATTTTTTTTCTTAGAACATATTTTTCAGAATAACACAAATACATAGTTTGTACAGAATAATACAAATACATGAAAAATACAAATACGAGGTTAATAATATAACGTCAAAGAAATTCTTTTAAATGAAAGGTGAATAATTTCATGTAATTTGGCATTGCATTTTAGAAAATATTCAATTTATGCATATTGATCCAATTTCATATGTAATTAATTTATTTGATTACGTTATTTGCGATTAAGTTATTTGTCATACGTACGATAGAGATTGCGATCAAAACAAACGTTCTTTTTTGTTTTTATTTAAAATCGCATGATTTACTAAAAAATTGACTTAAATATTTCACTACATAACAGAAGTGCAGCTTTCAATGCAACTTTCTAGCTGCCAAAAGTTAAACCAAAGAAAACATTAAAGAAACGAATATGATAACACGAACATCGTGATAACAAAAAATCTAACCATAATTTCCGTGAAGTTTTATAAAATATTTTTTTAAAAATCATACAATTTTGTTACACCATCAACGACGGGACAGGAAAAAATAACATAATATAATAAAACTTTCAGTGATCGTAAGTTAATTTATGAAGTGAATTGTAAAATATGGTCAGATGCATGTAAGATTATTATTAGCGAATAGTTTTTAACTCGCGCAATTAAACTATTAGAGAATCAACCTTTAGCACATGCAATAGATTTACATAAATTGACAATCTGACAGATTAAGGGGGTTGTCGTGCTGAAATATCAGCAAAAAGTATAGACGCGCGCTTACGGTTCTCCGCGTATTCCCCTTCTCCACTTTAAAGACTGGATTTTCTAGAGCAACTGTACACGCACACATAGACGTGGCCTGTCCATGTACTCTCTCCGCGCACGCGTGTAAAAAATTTCGGATTTGGCAACGCTGCGTAAATTAACGTTTAGAAAAAATGTCTGGAAAACCGCGTTCAAAATGTGGAAGGTTCGTTTCAAAGAAAAAGGCTGAACGAGTGAAAAAAGCTGTAGAAAATAGCGTAGCAGCCAGAAAAAGCAAAACCAATAAAAGTACCAGGCAAGAAAGCGATGATGAAGGGAATCATATTGTTAACCTCAAAAGTATGGGGCAAGCACTACACTGCTGTGCTTGCAAAGAAGTTTTGAGTTTAGATAATATAAATAATGAAGTGCGCAAAGGACTTTTCTCAATACTTCATATTAAGTGCCATAAATGTGGAATTCAAAATGAGGTTAACACTGGCAAGAAAGTTGACTTAGATGGCCACTGTTACACAAATGTGAATCTTCAAGCTGTCCTTGGTAAGATATAAGTTTTTGCTTGCAATTAATTATAACAAATTTTTCTGTTTTATTTAATAATATTTTATGTTATCACTAATAATAAAAAAATTTGTTTGTAGGTGCGATGCACTCTGGTCTTGGATGTACTGGTTTGAACAAAATTCTTGCATGCCTCAATATTCCAGTCATAACAATGGATATGTTCAAAAGATATGAAAGAAAAGTCGGATTAGCCATCGAAAAAGCAGCTGTAGAAAGTTGCCAAAAAGCAGCGTTAGAAGAAAGGCACCTTGTGATAAAGAACACTCAAGAGCTTTGTGATAATTTGTAAGAATTATCATTTTTTTTGTATGAGAATATTTGTAAATTTTATATGCACATTTTTGAATAGTCTTTTGGTTAATTGAATTATATATTTATACTGAATTGTAGCTGCGATTTAACTTTTCAATTGTATATTGAATTGTATATTATTGCTTAATTTATAATACATCAATAATGGATTGATATTTAGCTGAAATGAACCTTTATATTTTATATTTAATTGAATTTATGTATTTTACTTGTCATTAAAAAATAAAAACAAACATTACTTAGATTTAAAAAAATAAACATGATTTTTTTCCTTAATATATAGCCATAATTCAAATACGGTTTTTATTTTATTTATAGACCAGCCGACATTGTTCGCGATCTTTATCCTCACCTAACCATTCTTCAATCCTCTAATCAAAGAAGTCCTGAATTTGACCAAGCATGCAGTAGTATTGTAAACATCATAGTTTCGTACGACATGGGCTGGAGTAAAAGAGGCAACGGTCGCAGTTATAACAGTCTGAATGGTTATGCAGCAATAATTGGATTTTTAAGTCATAAAGTTTGAGATTATACAACACGAAATCGCAAGTGTTACAAATGTGATATAGGACATTCGAAAGATGACCACGATTGTCGAGAGAATTTTGAAGGCAGTGCAAAAGCGATGGAAGCGGACGCCGGAGCGCAATTGATCAATCGAAGTAAAATTCTTCAAGAAAATAATTTAAATGTTGGAGTTTTGATTGGTGACGAAGATAGTAGTACGATTGCCGCAATACGAAAAGAAAGTGGCAAAGTCATTCATAAATTGGCCGATAAAAATCATTTAGTTAAAAATTTTGTAAGTGAATTGTACACACTATCGAATTCCTTCAAAGAATTAAAAAAAAGTGGTGTTATAAATCATTTAAAAAAATGTTTCACGTACGCGATTGCTCAACAAAAAGGACGAACTGCAGACCTTGCTTCTGCAATAAGAAACATCCCGGATCATGTATATAATAGTCACGAGAATTGTGGCGAGTGGTGTAAGCGATGTGACGATAACACACAGCAAACTATTGTATTGAAAGATGAAAGTTTATATTTAAGTCTTCGAGAATTATTCGAAAAATATGCAAATAATGCTGCAAAATTTAGCGTTGTCGCATCCAGTCAGGCAAATGAAAGCCTAAATAGCATGATAGCTTGTAAAGCACCAAAGATGAGATGTTACAGTAAATCGCAGTCTGCGGATTTTAGAGTCGCTAGTGCTGTTTTAAGTAAAAATGAAGGTGATCAAGGAAAATAAGGGTTACACAATTATTAGGTTTACAAGCAGGTAAATATACATCAGCATATTGCCTAAAAAGTGATAAACTTAGAATAATAAAGTCATCTAGAAAAGTTACGAGAGAGTCGAAATTGAGGCGTATTCAGTTAGCAGCAAACAGACAAAATTTACGAAAGAAAAAAGAAAGAAGAGAAGGTATTCATATAAGACTAACTGTGGGATAGAGATGACGAGCGAAAAAATAAGCATTGAAGAAAAGGTTGATGATAAAAGTACAAATAATACGACTAAAATAATTTATTTTGATTTAGAAACAGCAGGCTTTGAAATAGAAAGTAATATATTACAAATAGCAGCAATATCCGAAGCTTTTGAATTTAATGTATCAAGAGACACGGTAGTGTCTCGCGCCAAGTACACGCGGAGCGAGACCGACCGTGACTCTTTTACGCGACGCGACGGGTTGCGAGTACCCGAGATGTTGAGATCACGATAACAAGTGAACGGATCAAGTTCTAAGTAGGCTTGATCGATAGCTTGGGGTCCAATTAGGGGGGGGGTTTCTCTTATAATATTCCGCTACGTGCCCTACGAGCGGAGATATTGCGACGCAAAGTCCAAATATGAAAATTTATTTTTAAGATACTCCTCCTCCTCCTCCTCCTCCTAACGCCGCGACATATCTATCAGAGAAACGTCACTTTCACTTTTTCGCCGCTGGCGGCGCAGGTATCGCCAGTTTCAATATCGCGCGCGTATTTCGAAATTAGGTCGATAGACTTATCGGTCAGGAGGAAGATTTCTATTTAGGCAAATTAGGTATATACTTATATAATATATATTGAGTCAATTGCTTCATGTTTATCTGGAGAGATTTCGTACCCTTATGCTAAGACTCCATAGACGCGGAAACGCCATGCGGCAGAGTGCGTTGACCAATCACAAATTTTGATTTTGCCGCAGGCGACTTGCGGCAGCCTTCTTAGCATAACATCGTATTACCACCGCTGCCGGAAAAGAAGGTTCTCTACGCTTGGCAGAAAGTGCCGCTAAGGAATTTTTAAGTCGATTCTTATGAATCAAGCTTGAATTCGATGTCTAGGTATCCCAGGTTGCCGATGACGAGGTCCAGATAGTGCGCTTCATAGTTTTCGGTGTCCAGGTGTAATAATACGTTGAATTCGATGTCTACGTGTCCCAGGTTGCCGATGACGAGGTCCACATAGTGCGCTCCGTAGTTTTCGGTGTCTACGTGTATTAATACCTTGAATTCGATGTCCACATGTCCCAGGTTGCCGATGACAAGATCCAGATAGTGCGCTTCATAGTTTTCGGTGTCCAGGTGTAATAATACGTTGAATTCGATGTCTACGTGTCCCAGGTTGCCGATGACGAGGTCCACATAGTGCGCTCCGTAGTTTTCGGTGTCTACGTGTATTAATACCTTGAATTCGATGTCCACGTGTCCCAGGTTGCCGATGACAAGATCCAGATAGTGCGTTTTATAGTTTTCGGTGTCCAGGTGTAATCGTACGTTGAATTCGATGTCTAGGTGTCCCAGGTTGCCGATGACGAGGTCCACATAGTGCGCTTCGTAGTTTTCGGTGTCTACGTGTATTAATACCTTGAATTCGATGTCCACGTGTCCCAGGTTGCCGATGACGGGATCCAGATAGTGCGCTTCATAGTTTTCGGTGTCTAGGTGTAATCGTACGTTGAATTCGATGTCTAGGTGTCCTAGGTTGCCGATGACGAGGTCCACATAGTGCGCTCCGTAGTTTTTGGTGTCTACGTGTATTAATACCTTGAATTTGATGTCCACGTGTCCCAGGTTGCCGATGACGGAATCCAGATAGTGCGCTTCATAGTTCTCGGTGTACAGGTGTAATCGTACGTTGAATTCAATGTCTAGGTGTCTCAGGTTGGCGATGACAAGGTCCACATAGTGTGCTTCGTAGTTTTCGGTGTCCAGGTGTAATAATACGTTGAATACGATGTCTAGGTGTCCCAGGTTGCCGATGACAATGTCTAGATAGTGAGCTCCGTAGTTTTCGGTGTCTACGTGTATTAATACCTTGAATTCGATGTCTAGGTGTCCCAGGTTGCCGATGACGAGGTCCACATAGTGCGCTCTGTAGTTGTCGGTGTCTACGTGTATTAATATCTTGAAATTGATGTCTAGGTGTCCCAGGTTGCTGATGACAAGGTCCAGATAGCGCGCTCCGTAGTTTTCGGTGTCTAGATGTAATAATACTTCGAATTTGATGTCTACGTGTCCCAGGTTGCCGATGACAAGGTCCACATAGTGCGCTTCGTAGTTTTTGGTGTCTAGGTGTATTAAAAACTTTAAATTTGAATGTAGGACACGTAGATATCGAATTCGAGGTATTAATACACGTAGACACCGAAAACTACGGAGCGCACTATGTGGACCTCGTCATCGGCAACGTGGGACACCTAGACATCGAATTCAACGTATTATTACACCTGGACACCGAAAACAATAGAGCGCACTATCTGGAACCCGTCATCGGCAACCTGGAACACGTGGACATCGAATTCAAGGTATTAATACACCTGGATACCGAAAACTATGAAGCGCACTATGTGGACCTCGTCATCGGCAACATGGGACACCTAGACATCGAATTCAAGCTTGATTCATAAGAATCGACTTAAAAATTCCCTAGCGGCAGAATTAAAATTATGTCATGACATAATAAAAATTCGCTGAATTAAAATTATGTCTAGACATAATAAAAATTGGACGAATTAAAATTATGTCTAGACATAATAAAAATTGGATGAATTAAAATTGTCTTGACATAATAAAAATTGGATGAATTAAAATTATGTCTGAAAAAAATAATTCCGCATTTTTATTATGTGTATACACATTTTTAAAAAAAAGGTAAAAGGAGGCGCTAAGTACACGCATAGTAGTGTATATGTATTATGTTGTTACCCTGTTATGTTGTTACCTCGAAAAGAACAAAGTGGTAGTATTATACCTCCAAATAGCTTTACCTTGTACATACTGTTTATAAAATGCGTAATACTACAAAAAGGCGTGATATCCGTACAAAATTACTTTTTTTTAAAAAAAAGGTAAAAAAAGGCGCCAAGTACACGCATAGTAGTGTATATGTTGTTACCTCGAAAAAAAAAGAAAGTGGTAGTATTATACATCGAAAAAACCTAAGTAACAAGTGGTAGACGTAATCTTTATATCTCAAAAAATCTTGAAAAAATCTAAGCAGTAGTATCTTTATTTCCGAAAAATTATAACCCAAGTGATACACATCACAAAATTATGTTACCTTATCAAAAAGAAGAGTCGCGCTTCAAGTGATCTATTACAATTACAAAAAAGAAATGATATCTCTTTAAATTACAGCGCCAATTACAGAGAGAACATATATATTGCCTCAAAAAATAATTGTTGCACTACTTTGAAAAATCTTTACATTGTGTCAATTAGAAAAGAATGTATGATAACAATTTTATAAGATTAAAAAATTTTATTTAAATTTAACAAGGGAATACAAGATATTTAAATACAAAGTTTACATGTGTATTTTTTAGTGGTCACAAAGAATTACAGAGGTAATAGTACAAAATAAAAATATTTTATTAAAATACATAAATTTTTCTTGTAAAAAAACTTGGCGCTGCTAGACCTCAAAATTTTAAATAAATAAGGACAACAATAAATAAAAATAATTCAGAAAATAATGCGATGGGAGTAATATTAAATAATTATCAGTGTGGATGTGCGAGTGAGTGATATGGGTGTGCGTGACGACGCGGACGGCGGATAATGCGGCTTATCATTAAGTAAATATTTAAAATTTCAAGGTCTAGCAGCGCCAAGTTTTTTTACAAGAAAAATTTATGTATTTTAATAAAATATTTTTATTTTGTACTATTACCTCTGTAATTCTTTGTGACCACTAAAAAATACACATGTAAACTTTGTATTTAAATATCTTGTATTCCCTTGTTAAATTTAAATAAAATTTTTTAATCTTATAAAATTGTTATCATACATTCTTTTCTAATTGACACAATGTAAAGATTTTTCAAAGTAGTGCAACAATTATTTTTTGAGGCAATATATATGTTCTCTCTGTAATTGGCGCTGTAATTTAAAGAGATATCATTTCTTTTTTGTAATTGTAATAGATCACTTGAAGCGCGACTCTTCTTTTTGATAAGGTAACATAATTTTGTGATGTGTATCACTTGGGTTATAATTTTTCGGAAATAAAGATACTACTGCTTAGATTTTTTCAAGATTTTTCGAGATATAAAGATTACGTCTACCACTTATTGTTACTTAGGTTTTTTCGATGTATAATACTACCACTTTCTTTTTTTTTCGAGGTAACAACATATACACTACTATGCGTGTACTTGGCGCCTTTTTTTACCTTTTTTTTAATACATTTTACCTAGTCAAGCGATTCCTATTCATGTAACCAAAATCAATTCTTTACATAATGAAAATGGAGATTTATATTTCAAGAATAAAAAAGTTGATGCCGTTACGCTTGAAAATGCATTACTCGCGTTCTCAGAGTTTATAAATATTGTATCTCCATCTTGTTTGCTTGTTGCGCACAATGCTCGTTTTGATGTTCCTCGATTACTAAATGCAATTACAAACTGTAAAATCCAAGACAGGTTTCAAATTGTAACTGGGTTTTCAGATACGTTAAAATTGTTTAAAACAGTGTATCCATTCCGTAAAGGCCCAGGTGCCTTCAAACTAATCAATTTAGCACAAGATCTGCTTGAAACTCAGAGTCCTGGATTTTTCCATGAAGCTTTATTTGACGTTCGTGTATTACAACAACTTGTAAAGGTTACTTCCAAAGAAACAGACTTATTCATTTTTGAAAAGAAGTTTGAGAAAGCAATCGAAGAAAACAAAATCAACAAAATTATCAATCATAAAGTATTGGAATTGGCTCCTTTTAAAAACATCGTTTCTCGTGATATAATTAAAAAAATAGCTGTCGCAGGGATAACATTCCAAAATTTAAAATCAAAATTTTCAAATGAAGGAGAAGATGAAGTAATCAAGTTTCTTTCCAAATGTGATAGTAGCCGTAAGCCTCTAGTAACTAAGAATAAAAAAGTTCTGACGAAAATAATTGGTTGTTTAAAAATATGTTAAATGTTTATAAATAATATTTTTAAATGTTTTTAAATGTTTATAAATAAAAATATTAATATATTATTTATTGTAAAACTACTCTGGTATATTTATTTGATATCCTCATCTTTCCATGCACTCATATTTTATTCGAATTATTCGTTAATACTCGTAATAACCTAATGTTACTATAAATCAATTCAACAAAAAGATTTATATTGCATAAATCTCCTCAATTTTCATTTATGTAGCCAGCAAAATCTGGAATTCGTCAATTCATAATTATTGACAAACAAAAAAAAAATATATTTCGACGGTACACACTATACTCAAAGAGTATAGTGTGATTTACGCGCGATGTCTGCTGGGCCGCCAACGTTGCCACGTCACCACAGCACTTCTCTTTGCGCATTTTTCAGGCATCATGATAACGTACTTTTACTTATAATATCTCAACAACGAATATGGATTGCTCTATACGAGTTTCTGCTATTCGATATTATTGAATATCATTAATAACATATTAGTTTTTCAAAACAATGACAGTTTTGGTGGAGATGTTATAAGCGAAAATGTGGCTCTCGCGGCGACCTTTCCATAAAAGCCCATGTTAAAAAGCGCAACTTCCACAATGAATATCTCGAAAACGAATATGGATTGTCTATCTCAAATTTGGAGACGTAATGTATGTAAGGTTTATTAATACATACGCGAAGTCTAGAGAAATCGACAATATTTTTATATTTCACGACAACCCCCTTAAGTATGTAAGAAAATATATAAAAATAAGGTTATAAAAAAAATATACATAACAATAATAATAACAAATAATACATACATTCTATTATTCAAATAATAATACATTCTTATAATGTTGAACTTTATTATTGATCAATTACAGGGGCGAGCTCATACCGCTTAATTGCTTCTAACTGAAAATTTTAAATATATCCAAAGTCGAATTCATCTCCGCGATCGAATTCGTACTAACTTCCACATATTTTATTCTTATAAACAAACCTTCGAGACCGTTCATCATTATCTCCGGTTATTACTGATGTCATGGGAGATCATGGAGGAATGGAAGAAAAATCGTTAAAATTTCCAATTTACTACCGTTATGTGGATGACTAATATCCACCGATTATAACTATTTATAAGACTACATATACTTCTTATTGTCAGAAACATTCAATATGTATCATAATCGACTTAAATTTTTCATTGAGTATGTGAGTAATCGTTGTTTAAGCTCTTTTTGAATTTTTCTTTTAAAAAACTTGACATAATACAATATTTTTAGACCAGTTTCACAAAGAAACATTTTGAGGTAGATACCTTACTTTTCAAATTATGCTCTTATGCCACAGACAGATACCATTTAGAGAAAGTGTGGATATTGTGGAATACCTTAAGCTTCTTTAAAATAACTTGAAAACTATTAAAGATAATTAATTGAATAAACTGGTTTTCACTGACAATGAGTTGTAGTGCCAAGTATTTGTTATAACGTGTTTCTAACAAATTTTGTTTTTTTATAATAAGTGTAAACGGCGATTGAGGCCGTAAACCCCGTTTGAATTTCCCGCGCTTATTTACGAGGCGCTCGCGTAGGTACACTTGCGCCTGGCGCCACCTAGAGCGTTCGGATTGGTGGATGCATGTGTGCTGTGATTGGCTGTGGCAGGTGTGCTGTGATTGGCTGATGCATGCGTGCGGTGATTGGCTGTGAGTCTTTGCGAGGGAGACACTCCCTGTTCGAATCACTTCTTGTATAACCGGCGTACGAGCAAGTCGTAAGAGTAACGCGCGGATCTTTTTTCAATAAATGTATTGCGTTTTATCGAGTTGACCCGTTAATCAATTAACCTGCAATCCTGATCGTCCTCCCTTACAGTCTGAGAAGTGGGATCAAGCTCGATTACGCGATTCGCGTGTGGAATTTTTTTTTAAGCCGATTCGAGTAGATTCTTGTCACGCGGAAGTGAAACGCCGAGAACACTCGACGCCATTCGCGAGCCCCGCGAACAGATACAGTCTCGCAGATCGC
Source organism: Temnothorax longispinosus (assembly GCF_030848805.1). NCBI lineage: Eukaryota > Metazoa > Arthropoda > Insecta > Hymenoptera > Formicidae > Temnothorax > Temnothorax longispinosus. The sequence continues at coordinate 9,589,492 of NC_092361.1, forward strand.
GAGCATTCCACGCAAGTATCCGGGAAAAGTGCCGGTACCACAATCAATTACGCGAAGTGCGTAATTCGCGAACAATCATCGCCGTTGCTGAAGGCCGCGCGAAAAGATCGCCATTGCCGGAAGCTGTGCAGAACATTCGCGAACGTTCTTCCGCCGTTGCGAGAGCTGTGCGGAAGTTCTCTACCGATCACGCCATTGCCGAGTGCTGTGCGGACATCGTTTCTATCCTTCTGCCGTTGCCGAAGCTGTGCAGAATTTCGCCGTTGCCACGGGCTGTGCGAATTCGTGCCGTTGCCGAAGCTGTGCGGGGGTTAACCGACCTCGTCATTGCCGCGCGCGTGCGAGGATCGTTTCATCATCCTTTCGCCGTTGCTGCGCGCTGTGCGGAAGTTCTTAACTGATCTCGTTGTGCGAGTTACGCGAGAATCGTATTACAGTCTCAGCCTTTCGCCGTTGCCAAGAGCAGTGCGGAAGTTAACCGGCCACGCTATACGTGCCGTGCGGAGATCATCATCCTTTCGCTGTTGCTACGAGCTGTGCGAAAGTTTCAACCGACCTCATCATCGCCGCGAGCTGTGCGAGGATCATATGTGGCCTCGTTACTGCCGAGGGTCGTGTGAGGATCGTTTCATCATTCGATTCGCCATCGCAGTGTAGAATCGTTTTTCCGTTGCTGAAAACCGCGCGGAAGTTTTCAAACATTCTCGCCGAGCTACAAGCTGTGCGGAATTTATAACGCAGTACGGAATTACCGTCTCAGAACACTTCGCCGTTGCTACGAGCCGGGCGGAAGTGCCAGAACATTCGTGCGCGCCATTTTTACGACCCTCGCGGTTCGCGCCAAATTGAGCCGCCATATTGGAGAACTAGTGCGTGCCGATAAATAAAATCCAAGATGCCGTATACACGCGCGCAATTGGAAGCCCTTACGCTGCTTCAGCTTCAAGAGGAGCTAAGATGTGAAAATATACCAGACGACCACGGTCGATGTCTGGATATAATCATCGATTTGAGTCTACAAGGAACACGGTCAGTGGCTTTCACAATACCCCTCAATTCGTTGCTGAACAGAACGTTCTCATCATCGGCATTGTCCGACCAATCCAACCATTTACAGCGCGTCGGAATGGATCAACCAGCCTTAGAGGAAACGCAACAAGCCCGCGATTCCTCTACACAGCATAGACAAATACCGTCGCCGACAGGGCGAACGAACGAAGCGGATCCTCCGATAGCATCTCCGATCATCACACAATTATGTGAACTGGTTGCAACACAAATGAGAGTTCAACAAGAGCAAGCCAGACTTCAACAAGAAGCTCAGCAAGAGCGAGACAGACTTCAGCAGGAAGCCTTACAAGAAATGCAGCGAGTTCAACAAGAGCAAGCCAGACTTCAACAAGAAGCTCAGCAAGAGCGAGACAGACTTCAGCAGGAAGCCTTACAAGAAATGCAGCGAGTACAACAAGAGCGGGACAGACTCCATCAGGAGAATATAAATAGACTACTCTCGTGTATAGAGAATGGTCACCGAGGCCCGTCAAGTGAAACGCCTCGAAGTGTCAACTCGCAGATGTCAGAATTTTCGTCGATAACGACGAATGCAACCAAATTCCTGTTATCGCAGATACCCAACTTTGGAGGTTCGGAAGAAGAAAACGTTGAAATGTGGATCGACCGTATAAAAGGCATCGCTGAGGATCATAGTTTGCCTCAGGTGGCCATGTTATCTGCCGCCACCTCAAAGTTGGTCAAGGGTGCACTCAAGTGGTTCAACTTAAGCCCACGTACTGTGAGCAAGTCATGGTTAGACTTCAAGACAACAATAATTAGCCATTTCAAGAGACGTGTCATATTCAGGGACGTCATGGAAAAAGCACATGCCAGAAAATGGTTACATTTCAAAAAAAATTTTCAAGAATACGCCATGGACGTAGTTGCGATTCTACAACCTCTCAATTTAAATGAGGAAAACATACGTCACTGCATCACCAACGGAATAATGATTCAGTCCGTTCGAGCGATAGCAATTTCGCTCAAAGCCGATTCTCTGGACGGCTTTCTCGAGCAGATGCATCCCATCGCGCTCACTTGTCGCCCTTCTAATCAAAAGAAGTCACCGACATTTAAAAACAAATGGGACAAGCCGAAGCCTAAGCCGGAAGACGCTTCGAAAACAGATCTTCACGCGAAGAACAAGGATACTTCCACAGAAGCCTTCTGCACGTATTGCCGCTTTAAAGGACACACCAAGGAAGAGTGTCGTCGACTCAAGAGAAAGGAATCAACCCAGAAAAAGGTGCAACCGAGTGCCACAGTCGCTGCCGTTGCAGAAACGCCGTTGAAAGTACCTGATTCTACATCGCCAGATTGTATTGCGGTAGTACGAAAAAGCGCTCCCAAGATTGTGACAAATGGCAGTAAAATTAAGGTAACGAAGCTCAATAATTTGTCATGCGAACTTTGTGCTCTATTGGACACGGGCAGTCCAATTTCTCTTGTCAATAAATCGACTTATGATAAATTTCTTTCGGATTGTGCGATTACCGCTAGTTCGGAATATAAAGCCGTTAACGGAGAACCTTTTAACATTAAAGGTATTGTAAATTCCACAATTTCGCTGGAAGTTTTACCAGATAGTTCTAATTCTATTGAATTACATGTAATGAATTATAACCCGACGTCAGCCGACATAATCATCGGTTGGGATTTTCTAGACAAACACGATTTAACGGTTTTGATAAAACCATCGACTCGTAATTTAGACGAAAGATTACGCCTTTTCTCAGAAGTAGCTTCCACTGAAATTACGGAAGAATGTTCTACTAAATCGAATTCTGAATTCAAAAGTATCGAGACCGATTTTGGATATCGTATTAAAAACGAATTAGTTCAGCTTTTAGAAGAAATCGCAAAAGCGCATATTCCTGTTGTCGAAGATGATTACGCTATAGAAGTTAAATTAAAAGATGAATCTGTTTACTCGTACTCACCCAGACGACTTGCCTGGCAAGAAAAGCTTCAAGTTCGTAAAATTATCGACGATCTATTAGAAAGAGGAATTATTAAGGAGAGTGAATCACCTTATTGTGCGCGTATCGTTCCTGTCAAAAAGAAAGATGGTTTGATAAGATTGTGCATTGATTTACGTCCATTGAACGACCGGGTTCATAAAGAGAATTGTCTTTTCCTTTGATTGAAGACCACCTATCCCAGTTAAATGGGAAAACTGTTTTCACCCTTATCGATTTAAAAGATAGCTTTTATTTACTTAAAGTTCATCCAGATTCTACTAAGTACTTTTCGTTTGCTACCCCAGACGGTCAGTACGAATTTTTACGGGTACCTTTCGGATATTGCGAAGCACCCAAGAAGTTTCAGAAAAGACTGATTAAAATTTTAAAGGAATTAATTAAAACCGGGAAAGTTTTTGTCTATATGGATGACATATTAATTGCCACTTCATCAGTCCAAGAAAACCTTGAAATTTTAAGAAAAGTGCTCAGATTATAAAAAGTTATCAGTTCACGATGAACTTACGTAAGTGCAAGTTCAATTGAAGTATTCAATTGAAGCAATTTTGCACGTAAGTGCAAAAAAATCAATTGAATACTTAGGATATATTATCTCGGATTAAGGTATTACGCTAAGTCCTCGTAACGTAGACGCAGTCCAGAATTTTCCTAAACCCCGTAAGTTAGTTGAACTTTAAAGATTTTTAGGATTAACGAATTATTTTCGGAAATTTATCAATAATTACGCTACAATAGCCAAACCTTTGCAGAATTTACTACAAAAGAATTCCGACTTTAAATTCGATGAAGATTGTTTAACAGCTTTCAATACTCTTAAAAGCAAACTTGCTTCTTATCCCGTTTTAAGGATATACAATCCTAATTTATCTACTGAATTACACACGGATGCTAGCGCTATAGCTGTCGCAGGTATTCTTTTACAAAAGCAAGACACGGGCCAGTGGGCTCCAATAGCTTTCTTTAGTCAATCTACAAACAAGGCAGAAGCCAACTATCATAGTTTCGAGTGGGAAATGCTTGCTATAGTACGTTCCGTAGAACGATTTCATATTTATTTATCAGGTATTAAATTTACTGTAGTTACCGACTGCAATGCCTTAGTATTCGCGATGAAGAAAACACAAATCAATCCACGCATTGTTAGATGGACATTAGAATTACAGAATTACGACTTTGACACGAAGCATCGCGAAGGAAAGAAAATGCTTCATGTAGACGCACTTAGCCGTGTCGTCGCTTCTATCGATTCTTTCTCATTAGCTAAAGAACTTCAATTTAAAAATTACAAGACCCCAAATACAAACTAATTGCTGAAAAACTTGAAGAAACACAAGATGACGAGAAATTCACTATTATTGACGGATTAGTATTCCGGAAATATTCAGATAAATTACTTTTTGCAGTCCCAGAGTCAATGATACCGAATATCATACGAATCTACCATGACAATGTGTCACATTGCGGGACAGAGAAAACTGTTCAAGGTATCCTAGCTCAATATTGGTTTCCGTCAATGCGGAAAAGAGTTCAAACTCACATTGACAACTGTCTAAATTGCCTTTTAGCTAACACATCCTCTAATGCAAGAGAAGGTGAACTTCAAAATTACGGACAATCCTACTCTTCCTTTAAAAATTATACATATCGATCATTTTGGACCGTTGAATCAAACGGAAGACGGATTTAAACATATTTTTCTAGTTATTGATGCTTTTTCTCGTTTTACTTGGTTATTTGCAACTAAGTCAACAGGCTCTAGAGAAGCCATTAAGCACCTAACTGATATTTTCAATACTTTTGGCAATCCGCAAACAATTGTTTCGGATCGAGGAACCGCGTTTACCTCACGAGAATTCGCTTCATTCGTACAGCAAAGAAACGTTTCCCATAGATTGGTAGCCGTAGCAGCGCCATGGGCTAATGGTCTGGTGGAGCGAGTAAACAGGTTTCTTAAGTCATCACTTTGTAGGATAGGCGAAGATCTGCAAAATTGGGATAACCATGTAGATGCCGTACAATATACCATTAATAATACGTATCATACTGCATGCGCTTAAAGCGACTCCGTCCAAAATATTATTAGGATACGATTTGCGTAACCACCCTGATGTGGAATTAATTAGATTTTTAAAAGACCTAGCAAAAACAGATTTAGATTTTGAGGCCGAGCGAGAAAATAGTCGAGAATTAGCATTACAAGCGGCCGAAAGTATTAAGAATTATAACAAAGCGTACTACGATGAACGTCACAAGAAACCCTCCGTGTATAACCAAGGGGATTATGTACTCATTAGAAACACTGTTACTAAGCCAGGGGAAGAAAAGAAACTTAAACCTTCTTATAAAGGCCCATATTTAGTGGCCAAAGTTCTTAACAAAAATAGATACGTCATTACAGACATTCCAGGTTTCAATATCTCACAGAAACCATATAATTCGATTTTGTCTCCAGACAGGATGAAACCATGGATTAAACCTGTCAATAAACCTTAAAGATTATTGCATTCGTTTATCACCTAAAATCGAGTATGTTTCATCTAATTTTCTTTTCTTCAAATCTCTTACAGTCTAAATTTTTCTTTATGTTAATTTGTATTGGACGACAATTTGTGTTACTTTGCGATATTATATTACATTTTAATTACATTCGATATTACATTCCTGTATTATGATTTACATTTTGTATTACATTATAAATTATATAATTTGCAACCCTTCGAGGTCGAAGGCCCCGTCAGGAATGGCCGAACTGTAAACGGCGATTGAGGCCGTAAACCCCGTTTGAATTTCCCGCGCTTATTTACGAGGCGCTCGCGTAGGTATAGGTACACTCGCGCCTGGCGCCACCTAGAGCGTTCGGATTGGTGGATGCATGTGTGCTGTGATTGGCTGTGGCAGGTGTGCTGTGATTGGCTGATGCATGCGTGCGGTGATTGGCTGTGAGTCTTTGCGAGGGAGACACTCCCTGTTCGAATCACTTCTTGTATAACCGGCGTATGAGCAAGTCGTAAGAGTAACGCGCGGATCTTTTTTCAATAAATGTATTGCGTTTTATCGAGTTGACCCGTTAATCAATTAATCTGCAATCCTGATCGTCCTCCCTTACATAAGATTAATAATGTTATACCAATTTTTCCGAAGGTAGACTTTGAAAGGGTCATGGAATAGGGTAATGCAGAATACCTAAATAATTTTAGAAAAATTTTGTTTCTCGTATTTTAATGCATATGATCAACTAGTCTATAATAATTATTATATTATATATTTATTATATTATACCTAATATTATAAACTTATATTATCAAAAAAATCTTTTATACTAATGTATAATGTGGACTTGGTTAGTGGAGCGTGTGTGTTGTGCATGCGTGTGAGAGTTGCGAATAAATTTGGCGACAGTTTAGAGGAAAATAGAAGGTGAAGTAGGCGCTAAACCGATAGAAAGGTAGGAAGAATAACTTAAATTTAGGATAGGATAATAGATGTAGTAGGGAAATATTAAATAGTGAAGGAAAAGAGCGCTAAATGTTTTAGAGAGAGGAAGAGGTTATAGGCGAGAGAAGGCGGGAGAATAACGTTGTGCGTTCCAAAAGCGAGCGAGATTTACGTTACGCATAGAGTAGGTAGCGACATTAGACGGAACAGTCTAGGCATAGAGGCAGCGGTTAAGGAGATTGAATAGAAGGAGAGCGTGAACGAGTTACAGGATGGAGGGAGAGGCAGGCGAGAGTGAGAAAACGGGTAAAGAGATTTTTGCCACTCCAAAAGAAGAAAAAAGAGGAAAAAGAAGACTTACAAAAGAAGAGTTAAAAATGAGAGAAAGATCGAGCTCGACCAGCATACTGAAGTATGTGAAAAGCGAAAATAGTATGGCAAGTGAGTTAGCGAAAGCTAAGAGAAAAAGAGAGAGAGAAGATCAACTTGCGGAGGAAATTTTCAAGAGAGGTAACAAGACTGTGAGAACGCCATCAGGAATAGACAAATCTAAGGAAGGAGTCAATGCTGCAGGTAAGAAGAGAGAAGAGGAAGGAGATTTGTCAGTAACAAAGAAGGATGAAGAGGATGGTTCGTTGTTAGCAATCCTGAGAGAAATTAGAGACTAAATGAGAGATATGAGAGAGAGGATGAGCGTCTTAGAAGAAGGATGGAGAAAAAAAAAGAAAGGATAGAGAAAAGGATGGATAAGATAGAAGAGAGACTATCGAAGATCGAACGAAGGAGTGAAAACACAACGGAAGAAGCGACCGGCGGCAAAATGGAGGCGATTGTGGGAAAGGTGGCGGAGATGGTTAGGAAGAGAGATAGAAATATGAAGGAAAGGAAGGAAAAGAAAAATAATCTAGTGATCAGAGGATTACATAAAGAAGAAAACAAGAGCTTAATGGACACAGCGGAGACGTTTCTTGAGAGGGAGTTTGAAGGATAATATCATGAAGGAGAAAAAGAAGCTGGAAAGTAAAAAAATTTTCATTGATTACGACCTAACCTTTGAGGACAGAGAAGTGCAAAGACGGATAAAAGAACGGGCATGGAAAAAAAAACAGACGGAAAATGGGTGAAAATAGGTTATAGGAAGCTAGAGGTACAAGGTAGGATGTATGTATGGAGCGAAGAAGAAAATAAGCTAATAGAAAATAAAAATTTATAGAAGGCGGCCAAGTTAGGGGAAAAAAACCAGCAAGTTATAGCATTCAAAATGACAATACGCAAACAACACGAATGGAGGTCGGAAAAGTGAAGCAGCTGAAGAATGAAAATAGGCGTAAGATAATTTTTTGGAATGTAGCGGGTATCGAGAGGCAGGACAAAGATTTTTGGAATTACATAGTATTATAGGTTTCGATTATATTGGGTTATGTGAAACATGGTTAGAGGATAAGGGATGGGATAGAATTAAGGATAGACTGCCGGAAACGCACAGCTGGAAAAACATTAACGCTAGCTGTAAGGAAAAGGAGGAAGGGTAGGGCGAAGGGAGGTTTACTAATAGGTAATTAGAAAAGATTGGGGGGCAGAAGTGGGTAAAAAATGAAAGTGTAATGATTACAGAAAGTATTGCGCGAACGAAAATAGTAAAAAAGGAAAAAGGACTAAATATTTTTACAGTATATAATGTAGGAGCAAAGAAAGATGTAGAAGAGATAATGGCGAAAATAATAGAGCAATGCGAAGGATGCGAAAGAGAGGATATTATTATAAGAGGCGATTTTAATATTAGAATAGGAAACTTAGGAGAGTGTAGGGAGGATGAGTATGACTTTGAAAAGGAGAGTAAAGATAAAGTCATAGGAGATGGCGGTAGAAGTTTTGTGGATATGATAAATGCAAAAGGATGGTATTTTTTGAATGGATGTACAGAGGGGGATTGGGATGAGGAATATACGTATGTGGGTGCGAGAGGGTGCTCGGTAATCGATTAAGCAATTGTAAACGATAGTGCGCAAAAACGAGTGTTGGAATTTAGAATAGGGGACAGGGTGGACTCGGATCATTTGCCTCTGACCTTGTTACTGGAGGAAGAGGAGAATACGAGACAAATAGAGGGGTGGACAGAAGAGGAAGAAGAGGAACAGAATATGGCAAAGAAGATCATATGTTGGAACGAAGAGGCAAAGAAATTATACAGGGAGAGGACGGAGGTATGAAATGAAAACGCGGACCAGGAAATAGAGTCGGTGGATAGGAAATGGGAGAAAATAAAAAACTGGATCCTTGGAGCCTTAGTTTATAAGGAAGTCAAGATAAAGAAGAGAAGGAAAATAGGCCACAAAGATTGGTGGGATAGGAGCTGCACCAAAAAGAAGAGGTAGGTGAAAAGAAAGTACAGAAGATGGAGAAGTGGAAAGGGAAGTAAGGAAGACTATTTTGAAAGAAAGAAATGCCTGAAGGGTTAGAGAGGAAAAGGATAGAGAAGAGAAAGAGGGAAGAAGAGAAATTAAGAAAACTGAAAGACGAAAAGAAAATTTGGAACTACATAAACAGTCAAAGAAAAAAAAAAGAATGAAAAGAGAATAATATTCCGAAAGAGAACTGGAGAAATTACTTCATGGAGTTGTTAGGTAGGACCGAGATGGAAGTAAGGGAATAGGCGTTGGAGGTGCGTGACATGGGAACAGAAAAAAGAAATGAGGAACAGGTTTAAGATACAGAAAGGGAGTTGCAAGAAGAGGAGATAGTGAGGGCAGTTAGGAACACAAAGTTAGGCAAAGCTGCAAGTGTCGATGAAATCCCTATGGAAGCATGGCGGTATGATGGCGCAGCAGTAAGAAGAGGTCTAACTGATCTGTTGAAGCTCATTTGGAAGGAAGGTAAAATTCCGACCGAATGGCGAACAAGTATAGTTGTCCCCCTATATAAAAGGGGGGATAAAAAGAGAACAGACAACTATTGAGGGATCTCTCTGCTGTGCACTGCATACAAGGTATATGCGGAAATTCTAAACAACAGATTGAAGGAAATAATGGAGATGAAAGGAATGATACCTGACAGCCAAGCCGGCTTTAGGAAAGGGAGGTCTACGATGGACAACATATATTTATCTTGAACTGTATAGTGTAAATGGAGAAGGAGAAAGGTATGGCAATTGGGAAAGACAAGATTTTCGCAATATTTGTGGATCTAAAAGCAGCATTTGACAACGTTGACAGAGAGATTTTATGGAAGATAATGGAAGAGAAAGGAGTGGAACGCAGTTTAATAAACAGCATAAAAGAAATTTACAAAGAGACGGAGGTGACAATAAAGACGAAGGAGGGGTTCACAAGGTGCTTCCAGTCAAGCACCAGTCAAGGTGCTTCAAGACAAAAAAAGATGTAAGACAGGGCTGTGTAATGAGTCCCGCCCTGTTCAATTTATACATTGCGGACATTGATAAAGCTTTAAAAAAGCGTGGCATAGGAGGGGTAGAGCTAGGAGGAGTGAGAGTGTGGTCATTAGCATACGCGGATGATATGGTTTTGGTAGAAAAAAATAGAGAGGCTTTACTAGATATGATGAGCATGTTAAAAAGATTTTTAAAAGAAAGGAAACTAGAATTAAGTACAGAAAAAACTAAAGTGTTGGTATTTAATAGTAAAGGTAAAAAAGGTAGGAAGACATGGAAATGGAACGATAAAATAATAGCGGAAGTAGAAACGTTCAAACATCTGGGATTCACGTTTAATAGGAAAGGTAATTATGTTGATCATATAAAAGAACTCTGAAAAGGAAAAGAAGGATCGCTGTAAATAGGATCTGGGGTTTAGGAGAAAGATTATGCAAAGATGATTTTAATAGGAGATGGACGCTTTTTAAGTACCTAGTGAAAAGTGTAATGGAATACGGAGCAGAGGGGTGGAGTGAAAAAAAGAAAATAGAAAAAGTAATGTTGGATTGTGTAAGATGGGTATTTAGACTAGATTTTTGCGAGGTATGTAATACTAAGGGAACTAGGATTAGAGAAACTAAAAATTTGTTGGGGTATAAGAGCCATGAGGTACGAGAAAAGAGGCAGAGAGAAAAAAGACGGAAGTTTAGTAAAGGCATGTTGGGATGAAAAGGACATAATAGATCAAAAGAAAAAGAATTTATATAATTTGGAACGAGAAAGATTTTATAATAACAATGGTTGGAGCTCTGAAGTAATAAAAGAATTAAATAATGAACAATAAATATAAATATAAGTATCTTCGCTCGTCTGAAGCAAAAGCTAATCGTATGTTTCGGCCTATATTACGAGCGATATTCAGGTGTTAATAAAATATTTTTTACATTCGCGTGTAATCCGTTTTTATTCTTAGCCAACGTTTTGACCTACTTGGTCTTCCTCAGGGCAACTATCATTATATTCACATAATAAATTAATATCTATTGGAGCTCACATAAGATTCAATTATATACAATAACGTTGATGACCAATGGAATCAACTTAAATAAAGATACCGAATCGTTGGACAAGGCCTACTTTGACGTTCTAAGCGAACTATCTAGGTATAAACATGAACATTGAATATACGGAGTCGACCATTGAATACACTTAGCCCTCGCATTAGCAGTACGTCCTCGGTACGAAACACACGGGTTTGAAGATACGCTCGTTAAAACATAGGACCTGTTATTGTGACTACTTATGTAAGTTTATTATCGCTTAATAACAACACCACCCATACAACTATTTCCATCTGAAATATAGTTGCCACTAAGATTGGCCGCGTGAATAAGAGCTTGACCGAATTTACTCCCATGTAACATGACGAACAACGACAAACATAGACGCCGAACATAGACGTTGCATGTATGCATCCCAATCCTAAAGAGAACCACCAACAAGATGCAATTCATACCTACGGAGGACTGCGGATGCAAGGAAAGTAACGGACATAAATATATAAACTGCGAGAATGTAATCGGTAACTTTTAATGTGTGCCTGACGACAGCGTTAATTTGAGCACGATATTGACCTTGCTTACGTGTCGCATCACCGACGATGACTATCAAAATTCAACGTTATTGTATATAATCGAATCTTATGTGAGCTCCAATAGATATTAATTTATTATGTAAATGTAACAATAGTTGCCCTGAGGAAGACGAAGTAGGTCGAAACGTTGGCTAAGAATAAAAACGGATTACACGCAAATGTAAAAAATTTTTTATTAACACCTAAATATCGCTCGTAATACAGACCGAAACATACGATTAGCTTAAATAATGAAGGTAAAAATACTGAAGGCTTAGTAAGAATAAGGGAACAGAACATTCAAGGGCAAATAATAAACAGTAAAATAGCAGAGGCAAAGTATAATACAAGGTACAAAGAAATAGAGGCGAGTAACAAGACACCCAGTTATTTATTAAAAGCTAACTTGGATAAAATAAAAACAGGAGATGAGATTAGAGCGATGGTAAAATTAAGGTGCGGCAATTTAGAGGACACAAATAAATATTGGCTGGATGAAGAAGATATGAAGTGTAGATTCTGCAAGACAGGTAGGAACAACTTAGAGCATTATATAAGCGAGTGTAATATCACAAGTATGTGGTTTGAGAATCTAGGTAGGAATAACAAAGAGATATTAGGGAACATATGCGATAACAAATTTAGAATGGAAAAGGAAAGGTGTTAAATAGATTATGGAAAGGGAGAGAAGAATGCTATAAAAAAGTTAGGATAAAGGAAAAAAAAAGAGGAAGAGATAAGTTAGAAAGGAGCCTGAGTAGGGACAGTAATGAAAACAGCTAGAGCTGTTGTATATAACAATGTATAGCGGCGGGTATGTAAAGAAGAAAGATGGATGAGGTGTAGATGGATGCGTGTTTTAAGTAAGAATTGCAAACCAAGTCCTTTCTTGGCGTATAGCTAAAATAAAGACGTATATACTAATGTATAATGTATTACTGGACAGTTACCCCCTTAAATATTTAAAAAGGTAAATGTAAGATCAGAAACTTTTTCAGTGACAAATTAAAACATACACTCGGCAAAATGCCCGTAGTTTATAATGAAGAAGCCAATAGCTCAAACAAGAAAAATTACTTAGCTATTGCGCATATTCAAATTATTTCAGAAATAGCGACATGGATAATTAATAAAATTTAATTCACTATAGGACTAATTAAACGAACTTAGGAAGTTTGTCAAGTTACATAGAGACATTAACCCTCTCTTTTCAAATAACAATGTTGTTTATAACATTTGGTGCAATGATTGTGATGCTTCCTATGTAGGACAGACAAAAAGACAGTTGAAAACAAACTCAAAGAACACGAAAACAACATTAAGTTAAGTCCTTCCAAGCATTTGGTCATTTTTGAACATATTTTAAATTCAAACCATATTTTTGATTAGAAGAATATGAAAATCCTTGATTTGGAATCACCATTTCTGAGATGATACACATCAAAGAACAAAAAAATAGCATTAATTCCAATAATAATATCAAATTGCATATTTTCAAAATTTTTATGTTTTTGGAGTGGCAAGTTTTTGGGGAACCCCGAGGGTGTCAAGTTTGCCCACACATTTTTCAATTTGAAAATTTGTTTTCGCGTTAGTTTTCCTTTCTTGGGAGCAAAAAGCGACGTACAGTAAAACTTCCTGAAGCAATTTTGTATCTGAAAAAAAACTCTTTAAATTTGTACCATTAAATTTTTATTTAGTTACTAGCTTTTTCTCCTGCGCTTCGCGCGGGCTAAAAAACTCTTCCTTCTTTTCCCCGAATAGTAATATTTATAAAAAAAAATTTTTTTTTTTTTTTCAAGAAGGGACCTTTTTTAGACAATTTTGTATGGGAGCCCTTGTCCCCGGGCTCAGACTCCTTCCCAAAACTCTCTACGGTCTAAGTTAGAGTATCAAGAGATAATATACCAAATTTGGTTGTTCTAATTTGAAAACTGTGAGAGTAAAATAATAATATCACAAATTAAATTGATCATCAAATTCTAAATGCAACTGGTGCTAATAAACATTCTTTCCCAGCAGACCTTTTCCCCTCGCTTCGACCCCTTCCCAATACCCTTTACAGGCTAATTTATTAGACAGTAGACGATATTTTTCCGCAAATAGTAATATTTACCCCCAAAAAAAATTTTTTTTTAAAGAACTTTTTTATACAACTTTGTATAAGGGCCCTATGTCCCCGGGCTCAGAGCCCTTCCCAAAACCCTCTACGGTCTAAGTTAGAGTATCATGAGATAGTATACCAAATTTGGTTGTTCTAATTTAAAAACTGTGAGAGTAGAATAATAATATCACAAATTTAATTAATCATCAAATTTTAAACGCAACTGATGATATTTAATAAACATTCTTTCTCAGTAGACCTTTTCCCCTCGCTTTAACCCCTTTCCAAAACCCTCTATGGGCTAATTTATTAAACAGTAGACGATGTTTTCTCCCCGTATAATAATATTTACGTATAAAGATATAGCTTTGTCGACAACTTTATCGCTGTCGCTATCGCTATCGCTATCGCCTATTGTGCAAGGGGCTTTACATCTACTAATATATAATTCATAAACAGATATTTTCAATAACTTTCCACATCACCCATGATCCTCGCCAAATTCAATAACAACCTTCCTTAAATGATACTTTATCCATCAAATAACTTATACATTTTTTAGGCATAAATCGGTACCCCTTTCAACGATCATCGCCAAATTCAAACCAACCTTCCTTTAATGATACTCTATATAAGATGACATGTATAACTTATACACTTCTTAGGCAAAAATCGGCAACCCTTTCACCGATTCTTGCCGAATTCAATACCAACCTACCTTTAATGATACTCCATCCATAAAAGAAATTTAGCTCGATATCTCGATATTTACGGAAATTAGAGCAATCACGTAGATTTTTTTAGACAGAAATCGGTAACTTTTTTATTATTAGCAATTTTTTGAAGTCTATTATATTCCTCAGTTTTTTCTACTTCTATTTCATATATAATACTTTAACTAATAAGTGAGTAGTTCGCAGTCAGACAGACAGACATTAGAAAAATTTCGGAACCGATTTCCAAAAAATCGGTAATAAAACATAATACACATCATTGCCATCCCCAGAAAATTCTATCTCTGTTTCGTATATAATTCTTTAAGATTAGGTCCATTAACGAATGAAAAAAATTTTGAAACCGGTTTCCTAAAAAATCGATAATGATGCGGTTCTCAAAATACGCCTACGGTCTAAGTTAGAGTATCATGAGATAGTATACCAAATTTGGTTGTTCTAATTTGAAAACTGTAGATTTGCACAGCGGACAAACATACATACATGTATACATTCATTTTTATATAGATAGAAATAACGTGTTAGTTTATTTATGTATTTATTTATCTCATTTGTCCCAAATCTTTTGCCGCTATTACTATTTATTTATTTATTTTATAGCTTATAAAGATCTCTGTGCAGTTTGAAACGTTCTAGTAATTTTTTATTAAAAGAGAATAAATCATATTACAGTTTTGTACAATAACATCTTTATCTGTTTATTGGCTTATGACTTCTTTTTGCATTGCTTCACAAATATGAGATACTTGACTTTTATCTAGTTTAACAGTATAAAAATTTCACGTAAAAAAGCGAATTTCTCACGCACGTGGATGAAGATCTGTATAAAGCTAGCACGCCCAACATGAAAAAATCGGAATGGCACCTATGTCAGAATTAAATGTTTTTATGTGCCAATTTGGTGCTTTATTCTCGATTTTTGTGTTCGAGTAATTTAACAGGAAATCACAATTAAAAAAAGAGATGCTGGCTTAAGTCAAGTTAAACCTATATTTATTGCACTTACATATAAAATCAAAAAGATCTTGTTTCAGAGATACAGAATATTAAAAATTCTATAAAATTATCGTTTCTTCTTATTAGCTCTTAAATAAAAAAAAGTTATTTTTTAAATTCGGGTCAGTAAATAGGATATTACCTCCATTGTTTACATGTCAAAGAATTGATTCCGTCTATTGGCGTACAAATTCAAAATAGTAATGTATTACCTAAACCCCATTTCTATGTTAATGACTTTTTACAAAATACAATTATTAATAAAAAAATAAGGGTAACACTTACAGTAATACTAGGTACTAGACCGATTTTGAAGAAGAAACCTTTCTTCGTTTCGGAGCTGTTAATGTGGTTCATGCAGTACTTGCAAGTCAAATAGGCAACTATTCTTATTAGTGATAAATAAGTGTGATTTTTGTCCGTAAAAATTAGCATATAATTAGATTTATTATTTATGACATCTTTAATGTTATACGACCCCTACGTAATTAAAATATTGAGACGAAAGTCACATCTTTTACTAGAGTTGTGACGTTGTGAGCCGTGTGAATATATGTATAACAGCAGCGCGGCAACGTTGCAGTCAGCTGACAATGAGTCAGCAGTCTTCGTCGTCGCGATCTACATAACTTGTACGTATGTACAAGCGATACAAGTGTGAAATATGAGCTGGAGCGAGCAGCCTCGAATGTTTTGAAACATGCGCTATACCACAGAAGAATAGAATCTATTCCTCCATGCGCTATACTCATCAGCTGACACGTGCGACGTTGCCAAGCTGCCGCTAGTGCCGCTCGAGTCCAGCCATCAGTTCCGTGTTGTCGATTTAGTCAATCAAAAATTACGTTTTATTATTATATGGTTCGGTCAACGAACTCGGGCTTTCGTCCAGTATTTTGCAAAATGTTTATTGCATCGTTTCGTCAGTTTTTGGTTCGTTTATCTATTTTTGAAGTATTGCAATTTTTGCAGCATAAGCGCTTTAGCCTCGTTTTTCGCATAAGGTCTACCCCCACCGCGTTAAATTAGCAAAGTTTACAAACATTATGATCTCCGGAACCAATTGGTTAAAAAATCCGAAATTTTACAGACACACTCTAGGAACGTTAACCTTTCATTTCATATCACTATTTCCGGACTAACTACATTAGCCATAAACCTAAATGCATGAACCACCTTAAGAAAAAATGATAATTTTAAAAAATGTTTAATAATCTGCATGTTAAACATAACAAAATGTTTAACATCTCTAAAACAAAATCTTTGAGATTATATTTTTATATTATTTTTTTTATAAAATAAAAACTTTAAAACTTAACTCCTGAAATATTGAATAGTCTCTAAGAAATAATTTTAATATAAAATTACAATAAATGTAGATACTAACTTGACATTTTTAAAACCGCGATGTCTGCTAAACTATTCAAACACAAAAATCCAGAATAAAGCACAAAATTAGCACAAGAAACCAAGAGGTCTACCGCACTTGGCAATAGGTGTACAAAAGGCAATAAACGGCAATAACAAAGGAATAATAACTAGGCAATATTGGAAAATAAGTGGCAATTAGCTGAAAAAAAGGTAGACTATCAACAGACAGAGTGTTAAGGATAAAAGGTATGAACACGAGAAAAGTCATTACAGGTTGTTCTAACAAACCCAATAAAAAAACCTTCGAAAAAGACATCAAAGAAAAAAATAAAGAATGAGGAAGAACGGGTGACACGGAAGAGATAGATGAAACAGAAATAGAAAATAAATCTTAATCAGAAACTGGAAGTGAAATTTTGGACTTCGATAAAAATGAAACAGAAGAAGAAGAAAATACAATAGAGAATCCGGGAATAAAGTTACAAGCCGAAATGTATTATGCAATTTTTTACGATACCAGTATATTGGAAGAATTCTGAAAATTGATAAAAAGTGCCTTGTAAAATTTCTGAGAGAAGATTTAGATGAGTTTGTATGGCCAAGGAAAAATAAGGTTCAAGAAGTAAAGGAGAAAATTTATTATTAAAATTTACATTTTATGACCCAATACAATTAATAGGATGTGAACCATTCAAAATCAGAAGATATAATAGAGCTTCAATAAAAAAGTCCACCAAAAAAAATCTTAACTTTAATCTTTATAATATAAAGATTAACAAGATTAAGATTAATTTATAATATAAAAAATTACTTTTTTGTTATTATGGAAGAAATATTATTTGTTTAACATAAAACATTTTATGTTATTTTGTGTTTTCTTTACCTTATAAGAACCAATAAATTTTTAAATTTTGAATTTTCCATATTTTAAATGTGATCCATATTTTGAAACTTTTCATACTCTAACTCCCTTCCTTTTTCTTGAGAATAGAAAGCAATAGCTTCAGAAATAGAGAAATATATACGCAATGTTCGGCAATAACGGCAATGTTTAGGCATTAACGACAATACTTAGTCGATAACGGTAATAAAGGTAATACTTGGGCAATATAGGAAATAAAAGTAATAACTGCAGAAATGTAGAATTTATTGCCGGTTTTTTGCGATAAGTGTACACTTTTTTAAAGTGCAGTCATGCGCATAGACATATGTAATAGACTAATTGCCATTGGAGAACTTTTGATAAGATTTTTAGGACAGAAGATATGCTTGCTGAGACGCTTTTCTTTTCTAATTGTGTCGTTGGTGGGGAGAAGGAAAAGTGGAGAAATAAGGAAACAATTCCAGCAAGCATATCTTCTGTCCTTCAGATCTTACCAGAAGCTCTCCAATGGGATTGTTCAGTCTATTATACACGTCTATAGGTGCGGTAGACTCCTTGCAAGAAACATTTAATTTTGATATAAGTGCCATATCGAGTTTCTATGGTGAGAATACTAGCTCCACAGAAGTTAGGTGAAGTCATCATCGACCATCGTGTAACGCATTTTTCTAGAATTTTTATAAAGCGAATAAAGCGATGCGATTTCCTCTTGAGTTCATACGGGTGTGGGTGTGCGCTCAATAATGTATTCATGCACCATCCTCGAATTCCTATCCAGTAAAATTGCAGTTCGGTTCGTGTCACATTCGGCTAACTCATTGAAAATAAAATTTTTTACTCTTCAAAAGTTTCCACTTTGAGGTCGTTGATTTTTAATCTATATTGCACGACCAAGGTATAGAAAACGCGCATATGTTGCACGACCGCGCATTATTATGCCGAAAAAAAATAACATCGCATAATTGTGTCTTTATGCAAATATTTCAATATTTCCAGTTGGCAAAAGTCGATATTTCCATTTGCGACGAGCAATATATTCATCCTCGCACGGATAAAATTACAGATTACCCAAGTTACAATAAGCGCGTTCAGCAGACACAACTGTTGAGTTCGTCTTATCAACACTCTGCCTTGATTGGATGGTTCTAAAAGTAAAAGCCAATCACGTTCGATTGCTACTGAGCGGCTTGGTCTGCTGAACGCGACCAATGGCATTATCTTGCGCCATTAGTCAGATAAGGTAAAGAGGAACTGTGCAATTGTCTTCTTTTTCGCAAAATCGATTTTCATGTAAGTGAAATCAAAGTATTAATATTTTATTAATAATTAAAGTATTAATATATCCCGAAGGCGAAATATGTGCGTGTGCGTGAGCGTGTGGGTGTATGTGTGTGTATGGAACAGAAAATGCGCGTAGCTGATCGCAATGCGCCAAATATATTTTTCTGAAAATACATTGTGTATTAGTGCATATTAGTGCATTATGAAAATTTACAATCAAAGAAAAATAATGCTATTAAAGTGGATCATTTTTTTGCTTAAAAGAATTTTTCGTTGTCAAATATTAAAGCAAAATTGTTCATTAGTTTAATTTGAATTATTTAAAAAAACATGTTAAAAGATCCTGTAATGTAATATGCTAAAATATTAATATTATTGGATTATTGCAATTATTGTCAAATAAGCAAATTATGTAATACAAATATTAAATGTTATGAAACAATTAAAAACTGTTTTTCAATAAAGACACTTATAAAAATATTATTTAATTAACGTTCCACAATTATGCGCATATTTCATAGTTAATAAAGGCAATCAATAGATTATTGAGAAGAAGTTCATTTACATCAGCGCTCTTGCATTATTATTGTATATCGTACATCTAATAATAATGACAAAGTAATGCACTTTCCAGTTTATTTATTAAACATCTTTTGCAATCAATTGCATACTTTCTTCTTAATAAACTTTTAAATTAAGTGTTTTTCATTTACAATCGCTTTATAAATATAAAAATTGTTACATTGCCTCCTTGAATAAACTCGTAGCATATTCGGTATAGTAAAAGTATTAGTGTGTAAATATAACACGCGTACATATTGATACATCAATATACCATGTATATTTTGAATGATAAAGAGAACAGAAATTCACTTATGCAAAATTTTACAGTTTTACATAAAAGGGTTATGTATAAAGGTTTATGTATAAAGGTATATGCACGAGTTATTTCTAGTAGTTATTTTTTCTCTCGATTGTTCGCGTACATAGATATTCTCGAGAGATATATTCCGCGTGTTATTGAGAAAAAAATAAAATTTTTTACGGTTTCTCTGCTTCTTTCGCCTTTCTCATCTCTACCGTTTCTTCTTCAGGGACAACGAAAGTTTAATATTAATATTCAATTTATAAGCCGTGTACCGAAGGAATGACGGATGGGATATGTATTTTAAGGTCTTCGGAGAACGATCGTAGCAAGGAAAAAAATCCGTGGTAGTATAGCTGCAACCCCACGATAGGACTACTCTAATTTCCTTAGATTTCCTTAGAGTTCGTTTTGAGCGCAATCGAAACGCGCAATAGCAATTGGCCAAAGATAATAAAAAACAAGAATAATATATATGGTCTTCTTTACTATACGCAATAGTCTACATTTTCTTAATTCGCCCTTGCACCGCATATTGGCTGCGTTCGGAAGTTTTACTCGGGTGCACATCAGCATCGTTCTTTGTTACTTATTAAAAATTAAACAAAAACAAAACGCGCGCGCGCGACGCTCGTGTGCACCCGAGTGAAGTTTCCGAATGCAGCTATTGTTTTATTAACTTGTCAACTTTTTTTTCTTAAGCGCAATTTATATACGGTCTTGTCGATAAAAAAATGTTGTCAGCTGCAATGATGATTCGCGCCTGCCTGTTGTCCACTGTCATCAGCTATGTACTTGTCAATAACACGTCTATCGATACGATGACCTACGTTATTTTAAATGCGCGTTTGACACTGGATTTTATCAGAGAGATGCACCTGCACAATCGTCCCAATCCATAATATTAAGCCCGTCTTTGATGCGAAATAAATTATTCACAGGAAATTCCCTATTTGCTCCACAGATGTATTACTTGAGATATCGCGATGCACCCGTCTGCGATATTGTATAAATCCACTGTTGAAGATATTGTGTATGTCCGTTCAAAAGCTACGTAGCTTGTATGTTATTCGTTCATAGTGCACCGTATATCTTGCCAGAACTGTATTTTCATTCTTCAGGATGTTACATTTTCTGTTATCTTTACGCGTACGATATACGGAGTGTTCCAGATCTACCGCGCTGTCTGCTAATGAAGATATGATATATTATCTGAACATGTGAACTATCGGCAACCTGATAAGCTAACTTTAGACCCTTTTTACTTAAAAACTCTTATTAGAAAATATGACATTAATATAAGATTTTCATCTTCAAAATGGGTCTCTCTCTCTCTCTCTCTCTCAGAAATTTATCATTAACAAATATTGTAGTCTGTCTGGGGCACTCGGTATATGGGTGAGTTTGTGTTACGTTGCAACATTGAAATATATGTATTTAATAATTTGCTTTACATCGAGTATCCATACAATAGAAGACAATCTTACACACACAAACATATGTTGATGCTACAAGAAGGCATAAATGCATAAAATGCGATGTGGTTGGTAGTTAGATGAATATAGAAGCAAAATGTCCAGTCTAATGGGAGTTATCACCATTCAGAGGCAAGTGTTGGAATACAGGAAACAGACAATGAAAATGCATGTAGACATAAAGAAAATATGCAAAACGTATACCACGTTTAACGCGAATCGGACGTTATGTCCATACTAACTTCATATATTTAACGATGTTATATCTTCCATATCAAAGAATAACTTGTTTTGAATATATATAGTATATATTATATGTAATATATACAGGGTGAGGCAATAACTATTACCACCTTAAATATCTTCGTAAATACCTACAGTGACCGGCATAATAAAGTGACCATGATATTATATCGCATATAGAAACCTCTCAAAACTAATGTTTGTAATAGAAAAACTGTTTATTATTGGGTTTTGTTTAAAAGATTTATTATTCCACTAAAAATTTATAACGAAAAAATTGAACGAGTTTTTGCAATAATAAATACTTAAAATTTTATTACAACAGAATAATCATTTCAAGGTGTGACAAAAAAAATGACCACCTTAGAATTTGTAGAGTCTTCGCTCGTTATACTTGTGTATAACGCGTAAAATGTAAACAAAGAACTATTTATCACAGCATTCACAGCAAACACACACAGTTTCTGGTTCACATTTTGAACAAAACGCACCTATGCATATAGAAAGATATTGAATATGACTGGTCGACAAATTTCTTACCTTCAAAACCTGATTATCAAAGATTATAAACGTGGTGTTTCGCAACAGCAGATCGCTCAGAAATATGAAATCAGCAAGATAGAATGCGAAACACAACTTGGCGTGATGATGCAAACAACATACGAATGGTGAAGAAAGATCAGAGGACAGCTGTTAGAAATCTTCGTGAATCACTTCACCTGACTATTTCCGACCGGACAGTGCGCAGGAGATTGCAGGAAGCAGATCTACAGAACCATTTTGCACGTAAGCGCCCGTTAATTAGTAAAAAGAATAAAAAAAAGCGACTCGAATTTGCAATAAAGTATGCAAATCAACCTGTGGAGTTGATGGAAACGAGTTTTGTGGACGGACGAGAGTACGTTCGAGCTTTTTGGACGCAAACAACGACTTCGTGTGTGGCGAAAAACTGGCAAAGAGCTTCAAGATTGTCACCTCCAGAAGACGGTGAAACGTGGTGGAGGTAACATTTATAGTCTGGGACTGTTTTTCTCGAGAAGAAGTGGGTCAATTGATAAAAATCGATGAGTGCTGACATTTACATCGATATTTTACATGAGAATTTGAAAGTTTCGTTGATCCAATTAGGCTTGGAGAACAACTTTATTTTACAACAAGATAATGATCCCAAGTATACCGCCAAAAAAAAACAAAGAAATTTCTTACCTCCCACCATATAAAACTGCTTGATTGGTCTCTACAGTCTCCAGATTTGAATCCCATCAAAAATTTATGGTCGATTTTCGACGGAAATGTGAACAAAACCGGAGTTACAAACAAAAATAATTACTTTGATGCGTTGCAGCGAACTTGAGAAAATCTCGACCCCAATCATTTGCATAATCTGGTCGACAGTATGCCCAGACGGTTGGCGGCAGTCGTTAAGGCCAAAAGAGGCCATACTAAATATTAAGTTTGGTGTTTTAAAAGTATAGATTAAGATTTATAAAGTGGTCACTTTTTTGTCATACATGAAAATACTTGTTTTGTTAAAATAAAGTTATAAGTGCTTGTTATTGCAAAAATTATTTCTCAATTTTTTAAACAAATCTTTAATGTGCTAGTAATCCTTTCAAAAAAGCCCGATAATAGGATACTTTTCCATTAAAAAACATTAATTTAAAAAGATTTCTGTGATATGGGATGATCACTTTATTTACTTCCAAATAATTTACTCCATAAATTGACTCTGTTTTTGGATCGGTTTTTGAACTCAAACCGATTCAAAAACGTTCCAAAGAGCATATTTTTGCTCCGGTTTTCAACTCTGCTTTATAATGCTGGTAACTGTATAAGGTCCAGAGAAAAATTTGTGTAATGAAAGTTGCACAGTATGAAGGGGGCTATTATATGGCGATAATAATTTTTGTCCAGGTGGAGACGCTTCGGAGATATTATCTTCTTTTTTTTTAGGTTCGATATGTTTCTTTTCCATAATATGATAGTGGAGATCGAAATAAGTTCGAAACTCATGACACAAGATTAAAAGTAAAAGAAACGATAAAAAATACGTTCTTTACATTGAATAAAATTTACGTTTATAAAAGATGTTCAAAGTTACGTTTTATCAGTATGTTTACCGTTATGTTTTGATTTTTTATATTCTTCATAAATGAGAATCATATCAACTTATTCTTCAAACGGATACATCGTGCACAATTGACTGATTTTTATTTTATTTTATTCCATTTTAATGTCTAGTTTATTCTGGGAACTTGTTAAGATGTCTTTTAGCAGTGTTTATTTTTCATTGAAATAATATCACCTTAATGAAAATAAATACTCACATAAAATCACTTCAATGAAAGCAAACACTCCTTGAAGGACATCTCAATAAGTTTACAGGATAAAATGAAAAGATTAGTATCGACAAATCAGTCAATCGTGCAAGATGTATCCATTTGAAAAACAAAAGTTGACATAATCCTTATTTGGGAAATGTCAAAAGAATTCAGTGCAAGCAAAATTTATCCGCTGAATAATATTCAGATCGCTCTCAGCTTTCACGTCGAACATTTAAAAATGTGTGCGATAAACTTACAACAAATCGGTAGTTTAAATACTCATAAAAGTAAACGTGAAAAGCGAGTAACTCATGAAAAGAATGAAATTAGTGTTCTCGCAATGGTGGCTTGAAATCCTCATGTTTGTTCGCGACAATATGAACGAGAACCTACGCTAATTTTCTTGAGCATACATTGGATCTTTTGTTAGAAGACTTGCCTTTATCACACGACGAACAATGCGGTACCAGCACGATGGATGTCCAGCTCATTTTTCATTAGTTGCGATAAATAAACACAATGAAAAATTGCAAATTGCTGGATTGGACATAGAGATCGTGTAGTGTAGCTAATTCATTCACCAGACTTGACACCACTGGATTTTTTTGTGGGGAACCCTAACGGACATGGTCTACAATGAAGAACCAACTACATCTCAAAACATACAACAACGGATTATTGTAGCCTGTACGTCAATAACAACGTAGAAGAGCGAGCCAATCAGTGATCGGAAGAATACAGTGTTGCATTGATAATAATGATGGCCATCACTTTGAACATTTTTTATAAATGTAAGTTTAATTTAATATAAAAAAACGTATTTTTTATCGTTTTTTTTACTTTTAATCTTGTTCAATAATCTTGTATCACGAGTTCTGAATTTATTTTGAACTTTTTTATCATATTATGGAAAAACAAACATACCGAACTCTTTTAAAAAAATGAAGATGACCTTGATATCTCCGAAGCGCCTCCACCTGGACAAAAATTATTTTATCGCCATATGATAAGACTCCTTCGTAATACACAATTTTCGTTCCTTCGAATTTTATAGATTCAAAAATATATAAAATGGTAATAGTTATTGTCTCACCCTGTATATACAGGGGGTGTTCAGGTCAATAAAACTTCAGAATCTTATAGAAAAGTGAATTTGGAACAAAAAAGTTCCTATAAGCATAGGCCCAGAAACGCTTTATTGAAAAGTTATAGCTAGTAAACTTCGAAAAATCACGTTTTTTACGACTTTTAAAAATAACTAGCTACTAATTGTTATGCTAAAGCAATCGCTACGAATGTAATGTTTACACAAAGATCATCGAAAGGTGATTTCTTCAAGTTTCTACTATACGACTCTGAAGCTTGCTCTGAAGTTTTATTGACCTGACCTGGAACACCCTGTATATAATGTATATGCGCACACGTATGTATACACGTGCGCGCGCGCACGGGATATATATATATATATATATATATATATATATATATAGAGAGAGAGAGAGAGAGAGAGAGAGAGAGTGTGTTTGTGTGTGTGTGTTAACGTTCTTTTTTGCAAAATGACTGTTGCTTGTAAGTTTTTGTGAAACAATGTTGAATCTTTTTACACAAAGGACCCCACACATCACAGGGAAAATTGGTCTCCCGTCGAATTTGCTGAAATTGTAGTATGATGTAGTTCATGTCGTTCTGATCAAAAGTTATAATGGGCCCGAGGTCAAAGAATGGATAATTTCCGATTCCGAGATACGGGGGGTCAAAGGTCAATAATAGTGTCTTATTCGAAAATTCTGTTCTTTGTGTATATCCGCACGTGAACAGTGTTGTGTGCGTATGTGCCATTCTACGTATGTGTGTGGAGCGTAGCTTGGTTTGATATATGGCAATAGTAATATGGCTTTCGCAATATGGCCACCTACGAAACTAGTGCACGGATCGAGATCAAACTTGGCCAACATGTTCACCGTCGAAAAACTTTGACTTTTCCTATCCATTTGCATCAAAACAATTACATTTTTTATTTTTCTATTGCAATTGTAGAGTTCTACAACGCTGTTCCAATTCTTGCTACATGTACTAGCCGCATTTCTAAATGTAAAAATGTATCGGAAAAATTTTTGATGCGACAAATGTGTGTGTGTGTGTGTGTGTTTGTGTGTATAGCTGGAAAACTTCGCTTTCTCGGAAAAGTTATTTCGTAAATTTTTTGAAGTTTTGTATTGTTACGCGACTCTGGCGTCGAGTCAGTTGATATTGATCGTGTGAAATATCGGAGATTTATAAAAGAAATCAGTCATGTTTAAAAAGGTTTACTCGGCTTTATTAGGAAGCTCGATAATCTATCCGTGCTTTCAACAAAACAAAAATTTTTCCGATATATTGCCGCGAAATCTTTGGAAGCTAAACCGCATGACGTCGCGTTATTTTCCTCAACTTTTGATTGTTTTTTTTCTTTTATTGTTTCTGTTCTAAATCTATATTTGATATCTATTCTTATTTTAAATTCTAAAATTTTATTAAAAAAACATCTTTCTTCTCTGTTCCTCTCATTTTCTCATAATTGCTTTTTTTTCTTTTTTCCCATTCTGCCGTAATCGCCGCTTTATCCGCCGCACTTCCTTCCGAAAGGCACCTGAATAATTCATGCAGTAACTTTGGCGGTGTATTCGATCAGAAATTGCTCGTTTGATTTATACGCGAATGCAATAAATACGCGCGTGCAATTTTTATTAAAGTTAAAGTTTGACTGTCACGCTTGTTTACAATAAGCTAAGATATATTATTTAACAGTTACTAATGCTGAATACGAAACATTTTAAAAATAAAATTCTTAAGATAAAACAAAAATTATTTGCTTTAAATTACAGCTGTTTTCAAATAATCTCATTTTCGTGAGTACGGGAATTCAACGTTGTAATAATCGCCGTTCTAGTAGAATTGTACATTAGAGCTTGTACATTATTAGAAAAAATCGCAGTTGCATTAGTGCCGCAGCAATATGAATTAATAATGAGCGACATGGGACATATCCTATGCATATACTGCTCAACGTAGACATAATTAGTAATGCCATGATATTACTATGATATTTTCATTCCAGCTTTGAAGCTCTCATGCAATGATAAGATTATCACAGAGATTGTCACTGAAAAACAACTAATTGCTATTCCTTGCTTAAAATAAATTTATTCTCCTACTAAATGTATACGTATATTTAATAACGGTAACTACGCGATTATACCTTTCGCGGGGGAAGCGTTCACCTTCAATTACTTTTCTTTAATAATGTTCGGCATTATGTAAATTCATCTCTATTTCTCCTTTTCTATTAATTCATAGACGATATCTCAGTTAAAATTAACTTAACGATTTAATAAGTTTTTAAAAATTGCATTTTTGATGCTCGCAAACTACGATTACACTTGATGTAACATATATATGCAGTAAATAAGATTGCAAAGCTGCTACGCATCCACTGGTGGATTAAGAAAAAAGTTCACAGAAATAATATTACACTTGTGACTACAGTTCGCGAATACAATTGCAATTTTTATATTATTTACACATACAACTCAGATGATGTACACTCGTAATATTTAGGCACACGTATGGAATGTAGAGTATTATGAGCTTGATAAAACCCCGAATTACAAATATTTTATCATATTTTATCTATACCTTTTGTGTTTTGTATTTTGATTTTATACATATTTCTCATAATTTACTTTAACTATTTTTATGTAATTATAGGTTTATTTGGATTTTTACTTTTATGTGTTTTTATAATAGTTACTCGTGAGAAACACCATTCTAAAATATGTTATAATAAAACATTGTCATTATTAGACTAATTAGACCGAATTTTTTTATGCAGATTGGTGGAAAAGCGCAATTAATAACTAAGATTTATATTATTTATACACGGAAAGAACAGTTTTGTTGAAATATCTAAAAATTTAGCTAGATACAGATCTGAATATAATTTTGTTGCACTATGAAAATATTTATAGTCGCTGAAGTAAGATGATAATGCTCTAAAAAATTTTAACATTTTAGTAATCAGTTTGAGTGTTCTACATAATTATTTTGATGGTGCAACAAAATCTGTATCTAGCTAAATTTTTAGATATTTTAGCAAAATCGTTCTTTCCGTGTAATATTCAACATATTTATACTGCAAAATATGTTACTATTCATTATCTATTATACTCATTATCTATGAGCATTCATGACGTACGCACAACGCGATTCTATTGATTCTCTAACTTAGCTTTACGTTGGAGTAACTCTCTTAAAAGAGCTGTAATCAATTATTTCTGCGTTCTTTAATGAAGATTGTGATGAATAAGGAGCCTATGACCTCGGTCGCTGTACTTGCTCGAATATAAATATTACAATATGATACGATGCGATTATGCGCATCCTCGACCAAGCTCGAATAGAACTTTCATAAAGAATTTATATTCAGATTTATCGTCGTGACACGCTGCGAGAGTACGAAATCTATAAGCATTGAGTGAGCTTTTATTTGTATAAGCTTCAAACGAATAAGAAATTTATTTTTAAAAATGATGACCGCGCTGGCAACAAAGACATCTACCTTTGATATACGTCTTTAACCATGCAGCTTGAGAGACCAAAATCTTTGAAATCGATACAAATCTAAACATTAATTTTATTTTCCCCTTATCGTTCAACATCCAGAGTTTCCGCTTTTCTCTTTCCACAAAAGCGTGCAAATTAGACAAATGCCGAAGCAAGAAAAAAGAGGACAGAAATAGAAATAGAAATAAAGTTTTCCACGTACCTATTGGTCCAGTTATATATATGGATACTCCGATAAACCGAAGAACGCAGGATTCGCGCTGTCGTCGTTAAAATCGATCGACAATCTTTGTACCAGCTCGCTCGTGGGATTGCCGCGAGAAATGGCAGGTAGTACTACCAGAAATAGCAGCCTTCGTTTAGTTGATCGCTCCGAACAGTTTTGCACCAATGCTCTTCGATCCAACTCTTGTTTCGTTAGCCGCTTGTTCGTCTGCTCTTATCTAACCGCTTGTATCAATTTCGGCATCATCTTGAACAAGTGAAGAGCAATCAGAGTCACACTACTTCCAGATTCTTGAAGATTTGTCACTTTTTTTCGAACAAAGTTTTCAGAGTGAATTTCACTTCTCTGACGCAATCGCATCCTGTTGCTTCACTTGTTACACCAACTGGGTAATTTTACATTAAAAATTGAAGGGCAAATTGCTGTGATTACTAGCAAACTGGCTAACCAAAGTGATAAAAAAGGAGAAATAGCACGAGGAAGAGTGGAGCAGAAGAAAAGAAAAGGATGTTTACAAGAGAAAAAGAGAAACACAAGCACTCGCGATTTGCACCCACTGAATATGACACGAGACGCAACGCAATGAGATCAACCGAACGTTCGCCGTGTGACTAAATAGGGAAGGGGACTTTTCTGCCGAGTTGAATCCACCTCGCGCGGCGCAAGCGCTGCACCGTTCCGTCAAACAGCGCTGTCCTGTGCGAAAAGGACAGACTTATGGTAACGCCCTATATGGAAAATTCGCTTTTACATTCGCACTTACGCGTAGGATACAATATGCATAGGATGCATTTTTAATGTACGAGAACCCGAAAATAAAGCACCCGTTTGAATTTCTTGAAAGCTGAAAAAATAATGGAAAAGAGGAAAAAGTGCGATTTGGAAGAAACTTATCAGACGCTCTTTATTTTACAAGAAATCCTAATTAAATGTCCCCCCGATTTTGATGAATTTTTAATATGTTGTATTCTAGTTTAAAATAAGAGACACCTATTTTATTATACCCAATCGCATGTTTAAGGGATAAAACCCCAGATAGCGTGTCTATATGATAAACGTGTCTGCATTGTTGCTGGCATGTTGCCGACCACATAGTATGTGTTACTATCAGAATTGTGACAACTGAGTCCGCATTTGTCGGCCAGTTGATGCCTTCACGACATAACAATTTTGTATAGCAACTTGCCAGCAACTTGTTGGTAACTTATGCTGCGGTCTAAAATCGTCTGATTCAAAATTCGAGCTGTTGTTCTGTCATGTTGCTGTAATAATTCATATAGGATCACACAATGCTGTCATATTGCTAGCAACGCGAAGTAAATTTGATGCTGCTCTCTTGCCGACAAATTGCTGGCAATATACACATCCAATGTTGCCTGCGTGTTGCTTCAAATATTAAATTACTCGAAATCAAGTAAAGTAAATGTACGGCAAGTTGCCAGCATCATAAGCAATCACAGATTTGCGCGATTTTGCTCAGATACTCTTTGCTATCTGGGACATTGCTTGGAAAAAATTGATTTTTTCTTTCGGAAAAAATATCGTCGAAACTATAAAAGAAAATTGATTTTACGTCTCCTTTTCGTAACAATAGATACCTTTAATCTTGAAAGTATAAAATCCTTAAATCTAAATCTACCATACCTTCTGTAATATCCAAACAGAAGAATAAGGTTTTACTGTGTCGCGTCGTTTGGATTTTTTGACAGGCGCAAGATCTTTTGTTTGTAATGAGAAATGACACGGGTGTGAAGGCGGAGGGTGAGATAAATATATTTGAGGTAGAAATCTTAATTTCTTAATGAAAAGAGGATTACCTATCCTATGTCACGCACGCAATTATCTGTTGTAATTGTCAAGAGACGTTTCCTTCTTTTTAGCTTCTTGTAATCTTGCAACTGTATAAAAGTTTGGATGTATATTAATGTCGCTTTCCTGAAAGCGAGAAGTAAAGTGTCAGCTTCTGTAAACGGGATAGTGGCAATTGATTCATGGAAGGTAAGTAATTCAAACTTTGGCGTAGCACTTGCAGGCGCCGTCCGTTGTCGCGTTTCTAGGGCTTTCACGTAGTCCTCTCTCAGAGTTAAACGAGCGGCCTCAGGTATAGGAACGAGTAATTCCAAAGTAATTTGAAACGATCTCTACGGTTTCGCACAACAAAGAAACGAGGAGAAAAGCTGACTCATCGAGTTGAGTTAAGCTTTTGAAATGAAAATCTTACACAATCTTCAACGCGTTGTTTCTCACAGCGGCATGATAACATGAGATAAAATACTCCATGAGAATACTTGGCTTGAATTATGACAGATTACTCTGTCGAGAGACTTTCGATTATCCGAGCGAAAGAAAGCAACGGATACTGGTCGAGTGAACCTATTAAAAATCGTCGCTTGAATCTCTCGTGACTTAACACATTGACTGCCACGTCATCAATATATGAGTAACGTGCATGTATTTCACTGCAGTTTTAATACTTGTTTGTAGGCAATATTTTGAGGAAGATCAAAGATTAGACAGAACAAAATAGGAACAATAAGTGCATATTTTTGAGTTTTAAGTTTTAAACAGAATGTACCACGACTGCTACATAAGCGGTCTGACAAGACTTTTGAATAAATTCAATGTGGCTATCAACGTGTTAAAGAAGTAAATCGTCTTTTCCCAATTCATAAAGCGTAAAGAATTATTCGTCAATCGATTTTTTAACAGAGAGAATCGAAAACGAGCTTTCTCACCCTAGCTTTCATATAAGGCCATTGATAAAGAACTTTTTCTGAAGCCTGAAATGGCCTCAGATTTCTTTCATCTACATCATCCTTCACATGTATGTGGCAAAGATCGAAAGTCTCAATTATCAGAGACTATCCATCATTCATTGATGGAGTCCGAGAATGTTGCGGAAACTAACTTATTAATCCTAAATCACAATTATTTACATTACATACTTTATTAAGTATACCTATATTTTATTATTATATATCATTAAACTATCTCAAAATACATAAGTATTAATATTGCATTAAAAAAATTATACGAAAAGGAATTTCTACTCTAATATCGACTGAAGTCTCTTCTCGAAAGTTATGAATAGCTAAAATACTTAAATTTTCTTTTCTTCCGCTTTATATGCGCTACATATGCATGTACTTTGCCAAGGATTTTTTGTTTGATGTTGGCTCGACATTCGCATTCGCAGCAACTTCCAAAAGTGTTGGAAGTGTGGTAGCACGCAACGAATTATCCACATCATTCGTAATTTCTCACTTCTAAATACTCACTGTATCGTGCTCTTGTTATCATTGTGAAACAGAGGTCCACCGCATGTGTTGTACGATATATCGCGTTTAGAAGTTGAAGTGGTTCTTATCTCGATCGTGTGTAAGAGTTTTGGTTGACAAACTAGCACCATTAACAAGCGAATAATACCGAGTATCTACCGATGAGAAACGTCTCGCGGACTCACTTGCTCGTACCATAATATAAAAAATAGTAAATATATTGCTATTTGATTGTGATACGTATAGTCGTACAAAAGCAATGAAAATCTGCTAAAATTAACGGCATTGTTTTCTATTATGTAAATATTTCATCATGTTTTAAAGAACACAATCATTTATTTCATTATTGCCATATTTATCTGATAAAATATAAAGAAAGAATAGTTTGTATGTGTATGTGTATGGATTTGTATGTTTCTATTTTATAAACAGTATATTTATTTTGTGCAGAAATAATGTGTATGTCCATGTCCCATTTATCATACATTAAATATATAATAGGTATAATTGATTATTTTTCACGAAGGAAAAATTGCCGTTATAGATGACAGAAGAAACAAAAGTTATTATTACAACGCAAGCATCGATGATTAGCTTTAATCGAACTCACTTAATTATGATTATTATTCTGTTTTTTTTTGTCAATATTTAAAGCATATAAGGATAATTAACATTATGGTATTTTATATTGAACACACTATAGTGGTAGTGGCAACGGCGATAGTGCAACTGTCAATGGTGGTGACGATGGCATAAAAAAAACTACTTTCTTAATAATTTTTTTTTTAACATCTTTACTGCCATCATAAAAACATTACATGCATTTTTAGATACTATACAAAATACATGGCACAATAAGTTTAAAGAATGATTTATTGAGACCATGAGTAACGCACATATAGCACACAAAAATTCAATATGCTCCGATGATACATATGACAGTGAAAGTGTTAAATTACATGGCAAATTGATTATAAATGCGATTGAAATATAATGCATTTATTCTATATATATTGCTCCAAAGGAATAATTATTTTTCAAAATATATAAGTTACACATAGAGATATTTCTATTAAAAAAAAAAACTTGTTTTGCTCAGCATAGGATGATCTGGAACACAAATCTAAATAAAATTTTATTTGCTATTTATTTATTGCATAAGATAGCATATATTTAGAATTTCATGAAAAGTTAAAAATTCACCAGTTTCAAAATAAAGTCAGTTTTAAGGAAAAGGCGTTTTCTTGCAAAGTAATTGTCTTTTGTAGAAAAAAAGATATTTATTTTCAAAATACGGGCAAACCGAAATATGCGTCTTAGATAAATATTTATTAAAAATATATATAAAATTTCTAGTCAAAACGTTTTAACAGTTTTCAAAAAATTTTGTATATTAATTTTAAATACATTTGAAAAACAGTTTCGAAAAAAATATGTTTAAAATTTTAGGTAAAATTATTTTACGGATAATTTTATTAAAAATTTCTTCCAAACTTTCAGTTAATCAATCATCATTTCAGAGAAATATACTAATTTCAGAATTCAATTCCACAATTTAAAATATTTCTGCTTTTCTTAATGCTTAAAGTTTCGTTGTTCCGCAATAGGTCGCCTAGAATTTTTATTTTGAGTACAATTTTTTGTTTTAGGTCCAATAATTAAGTTTAGAATATTTCATATTTTCAACTAATATATCGATATATATTCGTTAAAAATTTATCGTTATAATATAATCTATGATCTGTAAAATTTTTACTGCACATGTAGGTACTTGTAGGTCAAATAAAAGTATTAAAATTTAAATTATTACTAATCTAAGACCTTTATACATCGAGGACAAAATGAGAAGGAAAGAAAGATGATATAATATAAGCAAAACGCGCAACGTGAACTTTTGGCTTTGCGCTATTATAGAAGCGCTAATTTTAAAAATTTTAGAGAAATTATTTAAGAACGTTTTTTTTAAGATATTTAATTACAGCTAACCAAACCACAGAAAATAAAAAAAATAAACTCAAACATGATTGTGATACTCGCAATAATTCGCATTTTCAAAGGTAAGAGGCTCCTTAAACCTTTCGATCGATAAACCAACCTCAATGGCGGAAAGATAGGATAGTAGGGTAGTAGGTAGGTAAACGCAGCGAGAACAAAATAATGCTTCCCGAAATTTTATTGGCATAGCATGCACACAATATTGCGTATTAAATTCAGAGTGTCTCACTATATAATATCTTTTTACTTCTTTCTATAGCCACTTATAGATGTATATTTTTCTTGATATTTTTATTCAAAAATAAAACTGGTTTATTGCAAAAGTTAAATGCTATTATGATATATTTTGAAACAACTGCAATAAAAATTACAACACAGAAATAAATAATTCTCGTAAATCACTTGCTACAAGTAGATTATTGAAATACATAACTAAACTTTAATTAAAAGGATATCTCTCTTATTTTGTACATACATATGCGTGTTAATAAACAAAATAACTCTAATCGACTAAAAAAAAATAGATGACCAAAAAACAGAACAATAACGAAAATTATGTAGGTTCGCTAACCGAGAAGATTCCATCGATGTATTGATAACTTTTGTTTCTTTTACCATACGGCAATTCTTCTTTCGTGAAAATAATCGATTATACCTATTGTATAACTAATGTATAATAAATAAAGTAATGAGTAAAAAAAACTTTTATTTCGAAATGTAAAATAATTGTTTACTGATGAGTTTTAAATAAAGTAACAAATTGTGTAACAATCGTGTAGTATTGTAGAGGTACATTCTATAGTAAATCGTTAATTATTTTTTTAAATTTTTAATTTTATTATATTCATTTATATTTATTTATATGCTATTTATTGATTACAAAAATAAGTAATATATTCGGTAATACTTAGAAAGCGACTTCGCAATCAAAAAGATTTTTTATTAAACTCATTTTAACGAATGCTCGTTCCACAATATTTTGCAATAATATTTCTTTTTTTGGCACTATTTTTCTTTCTTTCTTCGACGAATGGGGTATCCTGCTCACATATTTCCACATTCTCTCAAGATTGAGAGATAAAGAGATATTGATTTCCTCTGCGCGCATAATGTAGAAACCGACTGTCAGCGTCGAAGCAAATACGAAAGTCATAAAAGCGGGAGCTACTATTATTCTCTGCCTACGCGTGTCTGATGTGGTCGTGCCATTTTGGAGTCTTCTACCAGTTAAAGTGTGGCAATCGATAACGACTGAATAGAATTATGAAGTTTACGTGCTTGGGTTTGCCATGAATCTCACGGTGACTTTGCCCTCTACTCGGAATCTAAGGTAGTTTCGGCCGCGAGCAGCGTGTATAACGGAATTATGTATCTACTTGCCCGCTTAAGCATTAGTTAAATTACTCAAACTCGCGTTTATATACACCAAGAAATTTGCAAATGGAACATCGATCGAAAGACTAAAGAACTTTCACTCCAGTGTCGAAGTATCTAATCGGTGGTATCTTATTGATTAAAACATTTTAATTAATTTAATTTTTTTAGGAGAAGAGCAATATACTTTTTATATTGTTGTGAAAAAATTACGTTTTTGGGATTAAATTAGTTAGGATATTTTTAATCCGAATTTTCTAATGTAAAAATATAAAGGAATTTTTGGAAGAGACTGTTTGCACAGTTTAATAAAAAATTAATTAAAATATTTTAATTAATAAGATACTGCCGAAGATATATCAAAGTGTAGTATATTAAGTACACTAAGATATATATTACAGAAAACTACATCTTAACTAATTTGAGTATACGCTTAATAATCTACTAAGAAGTGTATGTACGGAGTGCACGTATTTCCAAAATTAAATTAAATATTTGACAAATATGCGTAAGAGGAGTAAAGAAGATTCACGCGGAGAAATGTATGAGGTATGTACAGGTTTTTTCATAAAATTACATCACGTCTCCGCGTTTCACGTTTTAATTACAATCGAATCGGACAGTTAAAGTTTGTTTTCGGAGATATTTGAAATACAGAATTAATATCACGTTTCGTAAGTGTCTATCAAGATTTTACTTTACAAGGGAATATCTGGACAATCGTGCAATGTTCTAAATCAGAGAGGATGTAGTGCGTTTCGGTGTTCCCGTTGGACGCAAAATTGATCCCTGAAATTCGAGCCTTTCGACATGGCCGTCAAATCCACGCAGCGATATTCCTACGAATAGATGAAACCGACCGGTTGATATCTATCGACAGATTCCTCTACAACGTACGATCACACTGTGTGAAAAACCACTTTTAATCTCTCATCTCCTTAAACTAAGCGCGCTGAAATATATCCTAATAAAATTATCAATTAAAAAATTAACGAGAAAATTCAATCATGTTTAACACGTATTTTTCTAGGAAAATAAAACACTTTTCTTTCGAAATAAATATATTTTTTACTTAATAAAACAAATAATTTTGGAATAATTAATCTAAATTAGTCGATTATAATCACTTGTTTTATACCCATTTCTATCAACGCATATCAATTTTAATCTTGGTTTAACTTACCCCTTTCATCTTTTCTAGTTCTAAAAGTTTTCTAGTTCTAAGAGTTAGAAAAAGATAAAAAGTAAATTAAACTGAAATTAAAGTTAACCTACATTGGTAGAAATAGACATTAATCATTTACTTATTTTAATCAAATTCTTAATAGACATTGAATTAACAAATATGTCATCATTATACAGGATCTTATGATTTGACGTGATGTTCTTGGCAAAAAGCTTTTCACTGGAGAATCTAAGTGATTATTTAGTTCGTCTAAGAAGCACGGTTACCGTCATTAGCCTTTCAGAAGCTGCGCCGTAGAATATTGAGAGAGCTGATACAGCTAAAAGGGTTTGTCGGCACCAGCATCAATAATATAATAAATAGAATAGATAGTAACTAATGGAGCTATAATGGTAAACTATATGATGGAGTAACTTAATGTAAGTATTGCAATTGTGGTACTGCGTTTTCTTTTTCTTTTTTATTTAAGAAAGAACTTGAATGAGTACAAAAGCATTAAAAGCAAAGACATAAAATAGTTTAAAATAACTTTTCCGATAAAATAATCAGACTTGTTAATCGCATTTATCTAAAGATTCTTATTCCTGAGTTTTATCTATGCGCTATTGTCAAAATAAAATATCTATAATCTTTTATTTTCAAGCAAATTAGCAACAATTAGAATTCATTTACGTTTATATCAATCTGCAACGTATTAAACATCAATGTGTATGTCCTAAATATAATTCTTATTCCAAATATAATTTAAAAGTTTTCACTAGTTGTTGATAGTCTACCGCGTGAGTGTGTTTTAAATGGATCGGAATAAAATTCTTTTCTTAGTGGCGGTGTAACTGTATTATTTACTCGTTCAAACTAAATCCAATCATGATTACATTTTTCCGAAATAAACGCATGCGGAATGCTACAATAAATACAGCTCTTGCGGAAAGCTTATTTTTGCTGATTTGCCATTTCGAACGAATCCGTGCTTCGAACTTATCGATCCGTCCTCCATTCAAAAAAATCAAAGTCAATGTGTGAACATATCGATTTTGCGCAGTTAAAATAAGCCGTATTAAATTATCATGATGCCAAATAGATGGATACAAGTTTTGTTGCAGATTGTTGTAATAGAAAAATGCAATAAGCCACTTTCGTTTCTCTATTTATTAAGAGAAAATCCTGAACTTTTTATAACTTATATTTATAACAGAAAATTTAGAAATTTTTAGAAGGTTTGAGATAAAATAATCTTATAATGTATGTAAAACTGCCATTTCGAATTTGCTTTTTAACATTTTATTGAATTTTTAGAAAATAGATCAATCGAGTGTCTGGTTTAAATTACTTAAAAGACAAAGATATAAATGAAAACGTTGGAGGCCGATAGTGATGGTAAAAATAATGATATAACTCGATCGAAAGTGCATCTCGCTTAATGCTACCGAACTAAGCTAGCATAGTGATTTTCCGATAATTCTGCGTACAGTGACTTTTATGGAGTCAAAGTGGATTTTGCGCGATAAAGCGTATTAACCGCGTCGAGAGAACATCGTTCTCACTCGCACAAATATTTCATTCGTGACGTAATGCAACGGCCACCCGTCATTTAGTGGCTACATGTTTGCTTCCTGGCGCATTTACCTCACTGTATATATATCTGTACAATCTGTACAGATATATAATATACATACGATACATACTATATCGTTTTGCGCGTTTATTATGTAAATATAATTAAAACATAAAAATCTTCTCGAATTTGCTTTCTATACACTTTCGTATAAAGTTTCCGGATGTCTTAATTATAAGAACTGCCTTTTGAATACTTTTGAAGCAAGGACAAAGTCCTTGTAAAATCTATCATTCGCAGTCAATCCGACTACGCGTTTGATGAGTTTGATGTTAAGTTTAAAAATGACATTTACCAAATGTAACACTTTTCTAATTCGTTTCAATAAATACGAATAAGAATTAACGTTAAAAGCCGAAAGAGAATTACATGTACCTGAATATTGTAAGAGGATTACATGATCTGATCATTACAGGCCAAGTAGATATCCGTTCGATAGTTCGATTTTCTACAACGCATGCTAACTGCGTGCTAATTGCGTACATCTTCCAAAATAAGTCTTTTGATCTCATTTCGACCTCATGTAGATAATTTGTATTAAAAAATTTGTATTAAAATTTTATTAATATAATTTATGGTAAAATTAAAAATCTCGTAAGGTGCGATACAACAATATAATGTAAGGTAAAACACGCTACAATAACGCGAAATATTTTCCGTCTCCACGATAATAATAACTATCTGTACAATTTAGTTATAACATTTATTAATTTTCTTAAATATGAAATCGAATACATCGATACTGATTCGATATGATATCGTGACTGAGCGTTATTGATTGGAAAACTATCGAGTATACATTTATCCATCCGCTTATAACACGTTGAAATAAAAACGAAAAGATTGTGTTTTTATTACGCTTCAGATGAAATTTTCCTTTCGAGAAACATATTTTTGTACGCCTGATATCGTAAATACTGATCGCAGAGATCACGGTGTCTGACGTCTACATATTACCTTATCGCTTTTTAATCGTCGTGAAGTCGGATCGATGCGTTTTATAATTGTCGGTTTAATACGTCTGTCTACACGGTGACATTACAACGAGCGAGGCAATTTGTGTTAGCGCTAAATTTAACATGACAGCTAAAACGATTAATCTCCGGGATAGGGCAGCTGCCGGACTGAGCTGGATGAAACTCTCGGACTATCGTATTCGACGTATCGGCCGGCGTGAGCCGGCCTGGCGTCCCCATCATCTGGGGTTGAAATTGGTTGGGCAATCCAGTACCACGAACCAACGATAACCTTGGTTTTCGGCCACACGCATGTGTGTCCCATTGTGCCACTCGTGTATGTTGTGTGAAAGTCCAACTGACGTATATGTACATAAATCATGCGTTAATACCGCATAAAAAAATAATCACAAGCTCGAATCGTTACTATAATATTATAGTGGCAAATGCGCATCTTTGATGCCATACTGCAATAAATTTATATGTCTACTATTTTGATTCAAGCGTCATCAAAACAAAGTGCAGAGCGCTCACGGAATAATATTAATATTTAGGATTCAACTATGTTTATAAAGTAATCTACAATCACAACAAAATTACCTTTTTTAAAAAAAGGTAAAAAAAGGCGCCAAGTATACGCGCAGCATATTAGCTCGAAGAAAGTGGTTATCTCAAAAAAACCGATGAGGTATCTTTGTACCTAAAAAACTGATAGCAGCGCCAACGAACAAATTTTTGTACGAATTTTTTTTTTATTTCAATAAAATATTAGCATTTTTTATTGTTACTTCTTTAACAGTTTTGAATTTTTGCGATTAAAATCTTTGCATTTAAATACCTTATATTCCTGTGTTGGATTGAAAATTTTATATATTGTATAATGTATCTTCTCTTTCTGATTAACGCAATTTAAAGATTTATTTAAAGATCAATCAAAGAAACATTTATTTAAAAAGATACATATACTTGGGTTGAGTTAGGTAACGGAATTTGGTTATATTATAATTTCTGTAAGGAAAAATAAAGCTACTATGACTTTTGTAGGAAGACACTTAAATACAAAAATATTTTGTAAAAATAATGTGCAACAAGTTATTTTCCGAAGAAATATATAATTATTTTCTAATTGGTGCAATTTATAGATTTCATTCATTTTTGTGAAAATTATAATTTCTTTAAGAAAAAATAAAGCTACTATCGCTTGTGTAGGAAGACACCTAAATACAAAGATATTTTTTAAAAATAATGCAACAATTATTTTCCGAAGAATATATATATATATATACATTTTTAATTGGCGCAATTTATAGATTTCATTCATTTTTGTGAAAATACAAACATACCACATCGGTTTTTTAGAAGTATAAAAATACCTCATCGGTTTTTTTTAGGTACAAAGATACGACATCAGTTTTTTTAGGTACAAAGATACCTCATCGGTTTTTTTGAGATAACCACTTTCTTCGAGCTAACATGCTGCGCGTATACTTGGCGCCTTTTTTTACCTTTTTTTTAAATAGATAATTTTGTTGTGATATTATTTCTTTTTGTGGTATTAGGGATCATATAAGCATTAAGCAGTACATATTTATAACATATAATTTGCGACATAGAATACAAATACAACTCAGCGTAATCAAACAAACAATATACTTAATTTTATATACACAAACATACATGCACAAGAGAGAGAAAGAGAGAGACACACACACGCATACACGTAAAAATGACTTTAGTAGTATTTATTTATATAAAAATAAAAATTCCACTACCACCCCCATCGTCTTAAAAACTAAAAGCCAATACGGTCCGCGCTTGATGTAAGTAGCCTAACTAATTGATATCTCTATATAGAACTTATGCATTCCGCATAGGTATTTTTCCAAATTATCGTAACTATGCGTAGCTTGGTTTGCCAGACTTAAAACACAGTTTAATTTTGAAAAATACATATGCGGAATTACTACATAGAGATATCAATTAGGCTACTTACATCAAGCGCGGACCGTATTGGCGTTTAGTTATTAAAATTTGATGGTCTGTTTTATTATAATAAAATAAAAATCCCACCACCACCCCCATCGTCTTTTGTAATTACAACTTAACAATATGAAAACGAGATATTTTTGCAGGAATTTATATCAGTATATAAGCAGTAAATAAAAAAGTATTATTTACATTATCGCATACCTTTAATAAATATCTTCTGAAAACTCTAACAGCAGTCTCGTAAACATTGTGTTTCTTCAAAAAATGAATATATAATGGCCATATACAATGATGTTGCGTGATAGGAAGTGCTCTAAAGGCTATTCTACAATTGCGTAAACGTAGGGTTGTAGGAGTAGGAGTAAGAAACTGACCAATCCACAGTCGATTATTCTCCTCAAATTCGACTGTGATTGGTCAATTTCTTACTCTTACTCCTACAATCCTACGTTTACGCAATTGTAGAATAGCCTTAAGAGACCGATCAAACACTTGAAGCGTCTGTGTTATATAAAAACATTGTTCAGTCATCAGTATACAATAACCCATCCATATGCGTGGCATTTTATGCATAAATACTAAAGCTCGTTCAAACGCATTATTAGCATCTTCATATAATAGATTCTGTTATACAGCGCCTTTTAATTGAGTCACACGTTGTCAAAGATAATAATTATACCACAGTAACTGTAAATAAATATAATACATACTATATTTAAGCCCAGCAATTACACCAACGTCACATAATATTTAATCGTAGATTATTCACTTTGTTTCTTTTTTTAACTAACCTCTTAGAAAGAGATGAAGAGTAAGTTAAGCTAATTAAGTTAAATGTTACGTGACGTTGGTACAACCGGGTCTTAATTAGTTATTTTTTGCACAACCACAATATTATTATTAAAACTGGCAGGAGCAACTGGGCGGTCACCTCGTTACTAACCTAATTTTTTTCAATGTCGCGCGCATCGCGCGTCTTGCACTGTCACATACTGCACTTGACTGCACTACGCTACACTGCACTGCACTATTATTAGCTTGCAAGCGCCGCCGTCGTCGAAAGAGTGAACTGTACATTTCCTTACTCTCGTCCTTGCACCTCATTACATGCCAACAAGTACGACGGAGAAGGAGAAAACGGAGTATCTTAATCTCAAATTCACCGTATTTAGATTTTGCATTGCGATATCTCCGCTCGTAGGGCACGTAGGGAAAATAAAAACACTTTTCTTATACAAATCGAACCTAAGCTATCCATCGGGTCAAGTTAAAAGTCGATCGAATCAGCCGTTATTGAGATCTGATAATCGAAGGTCCCTTGAAAAATTGTCTCGGCGTAAAAGAGGCTCGGTGGTCTCGCACTATACTTGGCGCGAGACACTACCGTGCCTCTTGATTATTATCTGTTCTTCTTAATTTTGGAATAATTATAAATAATTTAATGAAAAATAATAGCATGGATAAATACGAAAAAATAAAAAAAGATTTTTCTATATATTTTTATATTTTTCTTTAACTGTATATAATTTTTTATTTTTATATATTTCATATTTTACATACCTATGCACTTTTGAATCAATATCTTTTTAAACATTATATTCGCTTTTTCTTAGACATGTTTTTGAAAAACATAAACCAATTTAAGATATAATGTTTTCCAACTAGACTGAATATGATCGAAAATTAGTAGATAATTAATTATTACAAAGTTAATAATCAAAATCTTTCTTTTTTTTTACGTAGAACTAGGTACGTCTTTCTCCGCGTTGGGTAGGGAATAATCTCGGAACACAGATGCAACGAAAACATGTCACACTTTGAACGTTTATATCTTCGAAACTAATAAGCGTAGAGTAATAACTAAGGTGTCATTAGATAGCTTATAGAGTCCCATTTCCTCTCGAAAGTCTCTAAAATCTCAAACAGCTTTTTTTCTGAAGAAGCCAAACAATTATAAGCAAATAATTATGTTTCAAATTAAGAACCAGCTTTCTCTGAAGAGGAACTTTGTGAGCGAATTAAAAAATATTTTTT
The DNA here is from genome assembly GCF_030848805.1 of Temnothorax longispinosus. NCBI lineage: Eukaryota > Metazoa > Arthropoda > Insecta > Hymenoptera > Formicidae > Temnothorax > Temnothorax longispinosus. Next base: position 9,632,496 of record NC_092361.1, read on the forward strand.
TATGGATAGAGTATCATTAAAGGAAGGTTGGTATTGAATTTGGTAAGGTTTGGTGAAAAGGCTACCGATTTCTATCTTAACAAATCTCCGCGATTGCTCTAATTTCCGTAAATTTTGTGATATCAAGCTGAATTTTTTTTTATGGATAAAGTATCATTAAAAGAAGGTTAGCATTGAATTTGACAAGGATCGGGAAAGGGATTACCGATTTCTGCTTTAAAAGTGTATAAGTTATACATGTAGGTTTATATAGAGTATCATTAAAGAAAGGCTGATATTGAATTTTGGCTAGGATCGGTGAAGGGGTTATCGATTTCTGCAAAAAATTTCTATTTCTGCTAACATTAATTTAGAATTAATATAAGTTACTATAAATGTAAATAGTATTAGATGCTTATAAATGTAGTAAAACATTTCTTTGGTTTTATTTAAAAAAAAATTTTTATATGTAAAAAAAATCAAAGAGGCACAGTAGCAACTGTGCAACAACCAACAACGTAGGGCTACGTCAACTGTCCTTCGCTGAATACTTTAAAGACGTAGAACTAGTGAGATAGTGTCATGAAATAGTAACAGTTGACTTAGTTCTACGTTGTTGGTTGCGGCACAGTTGCTACTGTGCCTCTTTGATTTTTTTAGCTGTTAATTTTGTTTAATTTTTTTCCTTACAGAGATATTTGTTAGTAAGAGGAACTGATCAAGGACATCTTGCTTTTTGCAAATAGGATTATTAATCACAGAATAGTTAGTTAATTCGACTCGAAAAACGAGAACAATTATCGAAGAATTCATTTCTTTGACGTTCATAAATCAGTTTTCAGCAAATAAAAATAATTGCTTCTAAATGAAAACTACTTTTAATTTTTTTCTTATTTTAATTGCCGTATAAATAATATTAATATTTTCTAAAATTAATATCTATTATATTCTCTTCTGCATAATCGAAAAAGGAGTTGACATAAGAGATCGTGTTTGAGCATTACGTAAATTACATAATAATTGCTCCTTTCACTTAATGTTTAAGAGTCTGGCTCGTTATTTTTCAGGATTATGTCTAAAAAAAAACAGTAAAACGAAACGATGATGACATGTATGTATACATTGGCGTCGATAAAAACAACCCGCTCGTTATATTCTTCTCATGGTGGAACTTTCTCTCACGGAGTAGATACGCGAATTAATGATCTTAAAATTGATCAACAGTATTACAGAAAACAATATTAGAAAATGCTGTATATTCTTCTCAATAAACGGTTCTGCAACTGAAAGAATTAAGCAAAACATATATTTCTTTTAACAATCTTTGTCGAAGTAAAAGAGTATCCAGAACGGAGGTTGTTTTGAATACCTTTTGCTTTTTTAAAGCCGATGTTTCAGTGCGATATTTGCAGCATCGCGTCATCGCACTGCTGTAAGCACTATGCAAATAATCGACTATAATAGAATTAATTATCTACCTAAAAAAAGACATTAAAATGTAAAAAAACGCCAAGTATATTTTTAGACAAAATAATTTTATAAATAATATTAGACAAATAATGAAAATATTTATTTAACAAACACAAAAACAATAAATATAATGGTACAAAAAAGAAGTAAAATTAAAGTATTATTCCAAGTATATTTATTAGAGTAAGTAATATTTCGCAAGATATATGTTTTGTGCGTGAAATTAAATTTAAAGGAATAAGTACAATATTTTATAAATTATCTCTCAAAATTGCTGTAGACTTAATATAGGATGCATAAGACATTTAAAATGTATGAAATACAATGACATAATGAAATGAGAAGATATAAAATACAATAGAGAGCGTAATGAAAGGTGCAGAAATTGAAAAGGGTTTAGTTCCATCGACAATAAGCACCAAATTATGTGAAAAACAACAATCGAAGATGGACATTATCTCCAGCAGCATCCTTGGCGCGCCCGGCGTATTGCCTATAATTTTAACAACAAAATAGTCATCCGCACTTAAGTTTGTCAGTATGCCATAAGTATAAAGTATTTTATGTGTAACAAAGCATACAAGCAAATAATTTTCTACAATTGATCTTTCAAGTTTATTACTATAAAAAGATAATTTGAATGTATTACATTATTTAATATAATAACATAAATTATTACTTAACATAATATTATTGTTTTTAACTGGATTATACTTGATTCTGTACACGCACCGAACGGCACGTGATCTTTGTATAGGTGTTGAGGAGACAATATTTTTTCAGAAGTTTTCAGATGGTGGATTGCTATATTTATAGCACAATACATGTATCAAGTTTTGAATTATTAAATCATTAACATGGATTCGCAATTATGGTTCAACATTATATAATAAGAAAAGATGCGTATATATTAATGGTCAGTTTGATGTACAATAGCTAATTCTGTTCACGATATTCCTTTCATACAATGTTTCCGGCAAGTATTATTACTTAAGACAATAAGATAAACGAAATACCCCTCAGGCAACTAATAGAACGTACTGAGTATCATTTCTAACGTTTTGATTATCTGAAATACAAATAAATTGACCATTAATACATAGCCTAAATATTTTATAAGTTTCACAAGAAATAAACATATACATAAATAAAATAATGGAATAATGCGTGGCTGTCATCATTCAACTTATCGTACGTTGCAAGTAATTCAAGTAATTATCAAGGTAATATATTATGTATTCTTCAGTCGATTGTTATCCATATAAATACTTCAAAATTACAATAATGTAACATATTGAGTTCCAAGAAAGAACGTACTTATTTTTCAGACGCATTACTCCATAGATATGATCAATCAATAACATAGAAATTGTAAATCCGGCAGGCTAAAACGAGAAGCGTTTATTCGCAAAATTAAGAATTGATATATTGAACGGAATGAACGTTTGAGAGATAATAGCAACTTTAATTCGAAGAAACAGCAATTTTATTGAATTGCAGTACTGACTTTTACGCAAACTAGTCTGTTCTTATATTTAACGCAATTAAATCACGGAGTAAGAATAAAGTGACTCATTTAACTTGAATAGATTGAATCGTATATACATTATTTACAAAGTTATAATCGAGAATGGAAATGACACGTGGTTGCAACCGCAAATAAAAGATTCTAGAGTAATCAAGTGCGAGAAGGCCTTTCTCTGACTATGCCCGGACACAATAATTGTACAGCAAAGGTACCGGAAATGGATCAGAGCGCCTTGCAGTGTACTGTCAAGACTAGCACAGTCTGACCCCCATTTTATTAATCATGAGAAGATCTCGAGTGTTCTGGAATCAAACGATCGTCATTTGCTAACTGTAATTAGCCCCCTTTGGATCGATCGATGATTCTCATTCGAACACCGACATTTACCTTTAGCCGAGACTTTCACTAAGCGTGAAAGTATTTTCCTTATAGGAAGAATGCGGCCTCATAAATGTACTTTTTCGGATGTCTTTTCCTTCTATCAGATTCCGTCATCCTTCGTACAAGCGGTAATGGCGGCCATCTCATAACGAGCAATGTGGACGGATGCCTCTCCTTCCTTCTCGTCTCGTGTTTATCTGCGTCGACTGTCCTCTCTATGGTTCGGCTCAATTATACTTAACCCCGAGAAACACTGTAAGACCGGGACACGGATATAGTACATCCGACCACGCAATGATCAAACGCAAGAAAGACACCGAAATGTACGCGTGACTTATGCCGACGAGAGACGGATGCGGAATGGACTCGTTCACTTCTTTGTGAGCCCCTTCACTTCCGTAAAGAAACCGGACATTGCATAGCGCCACATCGTTATTCGACTGCGCCGCTGCGCGCGCAACACGCTTGCTGCCGGTTACTATGGGCCCGCACTGGCCTCTCTAGAACTATTAACGGGATCGGTTATTAACTAGATTATGCAATAGGTGGCAGCACACTACCGTTCGTACATCATTACAACGCGGCGTTTCAAACATTCCGCCCGCCTTCGTTAACTTTAGTTGACGAAAGAATCACACTTGAGTAGGTTTAACATCTAACGGACAAAGTTTTGTAATCGGTCGTTTGAATTCTGAAAATTGAGTCTTGACTGTGACTACTCTGATATGCCCATCAGGTCCCTCGTGAGTGTCAACTACTTTTCCTAAAGGCCATTTTGAAGGAGGGTATCTCTCATCCACAACTAGTACTATGGAACCTATGGTAATAGACGGATTAATCCTGTTCCATTTGTAAGTGGAAAGTTGTCGTTGAAGATACTCTTTGGACCAGTGTGTCCAAAAGGATTGCAGCTTTTGTTGTAATAACTGCCATCTGTTTAAATGAGAATCCGGAAGATGGGATAAAGATGGTTCAGGAATAGTCGTGAGTGCATGTCCCACGAGAAAATGCCCTGGAGTGAGGACAGCAAGATCCTCTGGATCATCAGATAATCGACTTAAAGGACGCGAATTCAAAACAGCTTCAATTTGAGCAAGTACAGTAGTAAATTCTTCGTACGTTAACAACGTGTCACCAATAGTGCATTTAAGATGAAACTTAAAACAGACTTAACGCCTGCCTCCCACTTCCCTCCAAAGTGAGGTGAAGAAGGAGGATTAAACCTCCATTGTGTACCTTCATTTGATAACAGAGAAGCTATTTGTTCCGATTCTTTAGTAGCATCTGAAAAAAGTCGTTTAAGCTCTTTATCTGCACCTATAAAATTTGTCCCACAATCGCTAGTTAGGGTTTCACAAATTCCTCGTCGGGCCGTAAATCGTCTGTAAGCTGCGATAAACGCTTCAGCTGTACAGTCAGTAACAAGTTCTAAATGAATAGCAGAGGTTGAAAAACATACGAACAAAGCAATATATCCTTTGTACGTTTTAGCATTTTTTCCTTTCCACGTTTTAATGATAAAAGGCCCTGCATAATCTACACCTGAATGCGAAAACGGAAGAGACGGAACTACCCTATGTACTGGTAGTTGACCCATAATCTGTTGCGCCCGCTGTTGACGAAAACGAGTACACTTGATGCACCTGAGAATGAAAGACTTAACCACTTCTCTTCCTCTTATAATCCAGTAAGTTTCACGAATGTAAGATAATGTAACTTGTGTTCCTCCATGCAGAGTAGTAAATGAGGAATCCTTGGGTAGGATTAATGGATGCTTTGCATCAGCTGCTAGTAACGAGTTGTGAAGTCGTCCACCTACTCGTAAAAGTCCCTCAGAATCGATATACGGCGTAAGGCGTATCAACGAATTGGATTTAGGGAGTGATTGTCCTTGAGAAATGATTTTAAATTCCGTTGAGAACGCATAATGCTGAACAGTCTTTACCCAAAAGTATTTTTCACAATTTATGTCGCTGACTGAAAGAAAAGTATTTACAGTAACGTTAGTATCTTTACGCGTTTTATGAATAAACTTTTTACATAAAGCAGTAATTCGCAATAGTTTAGTAAGACTTGAATATCTTGTTAAAAGATCCCATATTTTAGTGATTTTAGTAGCTACGCAAGAACGAACTTTATTTTCCCGTTCTTCGAGGTTCCCCGTAACAATCGATGAAAAGGCCTTAGGCCACTCTGAACTAGCTTTAGACAACCATTCTGGACCGCTCCACCACATAGGACTATTATTCAATTGAGCTGGAGAAATACCTCGTGTTGCTAAATCAGCTGGGTTTTCCATACCTGGAACCAACTCCCATTTACACTGTGGCAAAGTATCCTGAATAAAGCAAACCCGATTATGAACAAACTCCTTCCAACGAGATGGATGATTGTTAATCCATACATTAGCCACCTGTAAATCTATCCATGCAAATAATGGTAATTGAGGTTTATTGAGTGTGAGAAGAATTGATTTCATCAATTTGACGAGCAACACCGCTGCTGAAAGTTCCAGTCTTGGAATTGTTAATCGTTTTAATGGTGAGACTTTTGTCTTTGCCGCTACAAAATTAATAGTGATCAAATTATCCGTGGAAATCGATCGCAAATAAACAACTGCTGCCATTGCATGCTGAGATGCATCACTGAACCCATGAACCTCGAATGTATCTACTGATTTCAACCCAATCCACCTTGGAAATGTGAAACTCGAAGCCTCTCTTAACTGTAATAAAAATTGTTGCCATTTATTCAGAAGTACGGTTGGGAGCTCTTCATCCCAATTAAGCCCACTTGACCACAGTTCCTGAGTAATAATTCTACCGGTGATAGTAATGGGTGAGATAAATCCTAATGGGTCGAAAATTTTGGAGATTGTTGAAAGAATAGTACGTTTCGAAATCACCTTAGGTTCCTCAAGATTCAAAGTAAATTTAAATTGATCGATCAGCGGATTCCATGATAACCCGAGCGTATGTATCATTGATGATTCATCTATTTGAACCGATGACGTATCGAGTTTTCTATCTGATTCTATGCAACTAATGACTTCTGGTTCGTTACTGACCCACTTCTTAAGCGGGAAGCCGCCCGCCATACAGAGCTTATCCACTTGTTCAACGACCTTACTTGCTTTTTGAACGGTATCCTCTCCTCCGAAGAAATCATCTACATATCTTCCCTTTTTCATAGTTGGAATTGCGAGTGGTAATTTATGCCTCTCATCTAGTATCAATTGTTCGAAAGAACGCAAAGCTAAGAATGGAGAACATATGAAACTATATGTCACAGTTTGCAGTATAAATATAAAAAGTCTACCTTGAGAATCTATCCACACAATTATTTGGAAATCCCAGTCGTCTGGATGAATATCTGTCTGTACATTTTTTCTACATCGGCGAAGAAAACATATCGAAAGGATCTGAACCATATCAAAACGTTAAATAAATTAATTTGTAATTTTGCTCCCGCATGGAGAAGTTCATTAATAGAATAACCGGTAGTTGTTTTACTCGAAGCATTAAAGACAACTCTCAATTTTGTACTAAGGTTATGTTCGCGGTAAACGCCATGATGAGGCAAATAGTAAGCTTTCTCCGGTTCGTCACGTGTATTTTCTATTATTTTCATGTGATTTAAATCTTCATATTCTTTAAGAAATTGTTCGTACAATTCAGCGTGAGTCTCATTATTAGAAAATCTGTGACGTAAGTTAGTCATTACTCGAATAGCCTTTGATTTTGAATCTCCAAGTTTTTCTGGTGACTCTTTGAATGGAAGTTTTACGATGTATCGACCGTTCGCGTCGCGAGAATGATTGGCCTTAAAATGGTTTTCACAGTCTTGTTCGTCCTTTGTCAAAGTTTTAGCAGTAATCGACATTTCTTCGGTCTCCCAAAAACGTCTCAGGAGATTATGAAGATCATCAGTGACCGATACATGATGACTCTGAACTTTGGAATGTATGGTACTACTATTTGTTACCCCCGAAACGATCCAACCTATTCTTGTTGCTTGAGCTATAGGAGTGTTAGGTTCTCCTCGGATGATTCCGTCTTCTATTATCTTACTGTATATTTCGGCACCAAGTATTAAATCTATTTTTCCTTTCTTATGAAAGTTTGGATCCGCTACTTGGAGATTTTTCAAATGATGCCACCTATCTCTATTACGCGAGAAAGCCGGAAGAGAAGACGTAAGTTTCGGTAGAATATAAGCCTTTATCTGAACTTCAAACTTTGAAGGAAAATGTGATTTTAGCAAAAATGAAGTAATACCTTTCGTCTTGTTGTTTTTTTCACCAATACCTGTCAACGAAACTGCGGATTGCGTTCTAGGTAAATTAAGTTGTTGAACAACTCTCTTCGTTATAATAGCTACTTCGGAACCCTGGTCTACCAGTGCTCTCAATATCATGGATTGACCTGTCGAGGAAACGACCACAACTCTTGCCGTAGCGAGAAGAATCGACGATCCTAATCATTCGTCCTGATGCGAATACAAAACTCTTGCATCCTGCTTTGATGAAGTCTCAACACGGGTTTCCTGTTTCGGATTCCTATTCTCCTTTTCCTTAGATTTAGAGAAGTCTGCTACATGAATTGAGGTGTGGTGCTTACGACTGCACTTCTGGCACCGTTTAGTAATTCTACAGTGCGAAACTCGATGCAGTCCTAAACAATTATAACAAAGCTTCTGAGAGGAGATAAATGCCAATTTCTGTTGCGTCGTTTTTGACGTGTATTTTGGGCAGAAGGATATGAAATGCCTTTCCTTGCATAAAACACAAGCTCCCTTGGGATTAGGATATGTATTACTGGTTTGACCTTGATGATGAACCTTTGCTGATTGCTGCTTCGTCGATTGCAAAATCCCTTTCTGCTGAGAACTCTCGAAAGATTTTAATGCAGACATTCGTGAGAATAAAAAGTCATAAAACTGTTTCCATGGAGGTTTTCTAATGGAACCTAATTGAGCTTCCCATAACTTATTTGATTCTACATCCAACTTCTGAGTACAAATAAAGATCAAGAAGTGATCCCAGTGAGCGATTGGACATTCTAATGTTTCAAACGTACGATACAATTGCATGACATTTGCATACAATTGTTGAAGTTCAGTACCTGACTCCTTTGTAACACGTTTGAGATTGAACAGAGATTGAAGGGTAGAGTTTATTAATAATCGCGTGTTCTCATAAAACTCTATGAAAGCATCCCACGTTTTCTGGAAATTCTCCGCGGTCAATGCCGTATGCTCTACTAAATTGAACGCTGCGCCCTCAAGATGAGTCTTTAAATACTGAAGTTTTTCAACAGCAGATAGCGTAGGGCTTGTAACTATCAGTGAATGGAAGAGATTCTTAAAAGTGAGCCACTTCTCAGGATTTCCACTAAAACGAGGAATTTTTATATAAGGCAATTTTGTATTTGGAATATAAGGTAACCCAACATTGGGAAGAGGCGCTGACTGACTTGATATTAATACATTCGAAGTATACTGATTTACAATTAAGGGCACCGATGTTGACTGTGTTGAAATTGAAGGACCCGATGTAAAAGGAATCGACGTTAACTGATTCAATGCTGATGGCACATGAGCTAACTGATTTGACGTTGAGGGATTCAACGTCGACTGATTTGAAGTTGAGGGAACTGACGAGTCTCGACCTGAAGTTGAGTGATTTGACGCGACTTCTGTTGAAGAAGCCTGATCACGTTCTAATAATGTCGTAAACCTTTCAAGCGCGTTTAAATATCTTCCCTTTATTATGTCGTAAACATTTTCTGTAAAGTAAATATGATTATCACGTTGATCCTTGACTCGGTATTGAAATTGTTACCGCGGTATTAACAATCTGAAATTGATTCCAAATTTCCTTTAGCTCGGAAAGTCGTGTCCGAGCGTTTTGAATGGAAACAGTTGTTAACCCAATTCTAGCTAGATCATCGTAAAACTCAGCAATGTCTCTACCGAGCGCTAAAAACCGCTCAAGCTTACTAATAATATGTTGACTTCTCATTGTGTACGTATGGCTCAAATTGCAATAAAACTTAAGATCCCGTGAATAGCTCTTTACAAATTTACAATGTCGTCTTATGTTTCCTCAACACCATTCGGCTGTATATCCGAAATTATAAGTAGTAGACTAATTTTCTTTAACTGCCTCTTTATATCCGGCTCGAAGGACCAAAATTATGTACACGCACCGAACGGCACGTGATCTTTGTATAGGTGTTGAGGAAACAATATTTTTTCAGAAGTTTTCAGATGGTGGATTGCTATATTTATAGCACAATACATGTATCAAGTTTTGAATTATTAAATCATTAACATAGATTCGCAATTATGGTTCAACATTATATAATAAGAAAAGATGCGTATATATTAATGGTCAGTTTGATGTACAATAGCTAATTCTGTTCACGATATTCCTTTCATACAATGTTTCCGGCAAGTATCATTACTTAAGACAATAAGATAAACGAAATACCCCTCAGGCAACTAATAGAACGTACTGAGTATCATTTCTAAAGTTTTGATTATCTGAAAGACAAATAAATTGACCATTAATACATAGCCTAAATATTTTATAAGTTTCACAAGAAATAAACATATACATAAATAAAATAATGGAATAATGCGTGGCTGTCATCATTCAACTTATCGTACGTTGCAAGTAATTCAAATAATTATCAAGGTAATATATTATGTATTCTTCAGTCGATTGTTATCCATATAAATACTTCAAAATTACAATAATGTAACATATTGAGTTCCAAGAAAGAACGTACTTATTTTTCAGACGCATTACTCCATAAATATGATCAATCAATAACATAGAAATTGTAAATCCGGCAGGCTAAAACGAGAAGCGTTTATTCGCAAAATTAAGAATTGATATATTGAACGGAACGAACGTTCGAGAGATAATAGCAACTTTAATTCGAAGAAACAGCAATTTTATTGAATTGCAGTACTGATTTTTACGCAAACTAGTCTGTTCTTATATTTAACGCAATTAAATCACGAAATAAGAATAAAGTAACGCATTTAACTTGAATAGATTGAATCGTATATACATTATTTACAAAGTTATAATCGAGAATGGAAATGACACGTGGTTGCAACCGCAAATAAAAGATTCTAGAGTAATCAAGTGCGAGAAGGCCTTTCTCTGACTATGCCCGGACACAATAATTGTACAGCAAAGGTACCGGAAATGTATCAGAGCGCCTTGCAGTGTACTGTCAAGACTAGCACAGTCTGATCCCCATTTTATTAATCATGAGAAGATCTCGAGTGTTCTGGAATCAAACGATCGTCATTTGCTAACTGTAATTAGCCCCCTTTGGATCGATCGATGATTCTCATTCGAACACCGACATTTACCTTTAGCCGAGACTTTCACTAAGCGTGAAAGTATTTTCCTTATAGGAAGAATGCGGCCTCATAAATGTACTTCTTCGGATGTCTTTTCCTTCTATCAGATTCCGTCATCCTTCGTACAAGCGGTAATGGCGGCCATCTCATAACGAGCAATGTGGACGGATGCCTCTCCTTCCTTCTCGTCTCGTGTCTATCTGCGTCGACTGTCCTCTCTATGGTTCGGCTCAATTATACTTAACCCCGAGAAACACTGTAAGACCGGGACACGGATATAGTACATCCGACCACGCAATGATCAAACGCAAGAAAGACACCGAAATGTACGCGTGACTTATGCCGACGAGAGACGGATGCGGAATGGACTCGTTCACTTCTTCGTGAGCCCCTTCACTTCCGTAAAGAAACCGGACATTGCATAGCGCCACATCGTTATTCGACTGCGCCGCTGCGCGCGCAACACGCTTGCTGCCGGTTACTATGGGCCCGCACTGGCCTCTCTAGAACTATTAACGGGATCGGTTATTAACTAGATTATGCAATAGGTGGCAGCACACCACCGTTCGTACATCATTACAACGCGGCGTTTCAAACAGATTCATATATGAGAAATACAAGGTTTAAGATGATGCTGGAGTCGTCTGTATAACCAATAAAATTACCATTTTCTATGTAATCGACCTATATCTGTCCTTGTATAGACAAGGATATAGACAAGGATAGCACCTACACATTGCACGCACACATACGCACGAATCGTTATATTCACTGTACTCTTATATTAGACTTTTAATCTCGATTTGGAGGGATCATTTTTTTTTATGCAATTCAAGGAACTCAATTCAGGGAAATCAGTGATGATCGAGTTGACAGTGATCGGTACAACTCGAAATGCCATATTAGGATAAAAGTAGGTAAGGAAATCTGTAATTCCGTAATTTTTCCTCGTTTACTATATAAAATCGGAGTTTCCCCGAATCATTGATGTATGTACTGCAATTATGGAGAAGCATTTTTAATTCCGTCAAATTAATACGCTACATGAGTAGAGACAAAATGGTAATTTTATAGATAAAACAGACGACTCCAGCATCACCTTAAACATTATAAGCTTTATCCATCCTCTTATATAAAAGCTGTATAAAACCCTGAAGTTGACTGAATCGCGTTTGCAATTGTTGACGTGTTATTGCAAACATGATTGGTCGTCTCGATTCAGTCGATTGATCGAGTGTACAAATGCTTTTTGCATAGATAATAACAAATAAAGAACATCACAAGGCGCGCGCAAAGCGCGCGTTATAATCTAGTCCATTCATAAAAAAGCCGTGTAAGAGATTTTATTGTTGACATTTTTCCGCGATGCTGATATGTTCTCTCATTGCGTTGACTTCGTGAGCATCTGTCATAGTATATTTTGACAGTTTTATGTGTATCAAGAGGTTAATAATAAAATAATAATAGTATAATGTTGAAGCTAAATAGCGCGCGCGAAGCGCGCGTCTGTGATGTCTAGTTAAATAAAAATTTAAAGAAACACACAATGTATGGTTGGTCTATCAGAAAAATTTATCTTTTACAGGATAGATTTCAAAGTATGTTAATTGTGTAAGAGTAATACTTCTATAAGTCTTTTTTGTAATATATCTTGAGATTATATTAAGTACATATTGACTTATATTCATAAATTAAGCAAATAAACTTAATAATGATACACTAATAAATTCGAGCAAATTTTGTATATGTTTCTTTTCTTTGCAGTAACATTATCATTACTAGAATCATGATATAATTGTTTATAAATTGAATTTGACTATTATCTTGCATAACACATTTTTTTAATATTTTTGTTTGTTTACGTTTTTATAACATTAATGTTATTAACATGAAATTTATCAGAATGATAATGTATAATTGCAAAGAGTATTTTAATTAACTTTAATTAACTTTAATCACTATTTAATGATACCTATGGCAATACGCCGGGCACGCCAAGGATGTTGCTGGAGATTATGTCCATTTTCGATTGTTGTTTCTCACATAATTTGGTGCTTATTGTCGATGCAACTAAACCCTTTTCAATTTCTGCACCTTTCATTACGCTATTGTATTTTATATCTTCTCATTTTATTATGTCGTTGTATTTCATACATTTTAAATGTCTTTTGCATCTTATATTAAGTCTACAGCAATTTTAATAGATAGTTTATAAAATATTGTACTTATATTCCTTTAAATTCAATTTCACGCACAAGATATATATCTTGCGAAATATTACTTACTTTAATAAATATACTTGGAATAATACCTTGATTTTACTTCTTTTTTATGCCATTATATTTATTCTTTTTTTGTGTTTTTTAAATATTATTGCTTGCTCTAATAAATATACTTAGAATAATACTTTGATTTTACTTCTTTTTCATGCCATTATATTTATTTTTTTTGTGTTTTTTAAATAAATATTTTTATTATTTGTCTAATATTATTTATAAAATTATTTTGTCTAAAATATACTTGGCGTTTTTTTGTACATTTTTAATGTCTTTTTTTAGGTGAATTACACGAATTATTGTTAATTAAGTATTTTTATCACAGTAACACATAGTAATAATATATACTTTGTAATTAATTATTTATTTTTCTATTTATCACTCCCTTACTCAATACGGAACATAATATCATAGTTCATCATTAGTTAATAATGCAACATAGTTGCATTATTAAATAAATATAATACGATGTTTCTAATAAATATTTTTTTATTCTCTTTCACTAACTTATTATGTTTTTGCTTATGGACCGTGCTGCCTCAGGTGTCATCAACTTTCTTTGATCACTCTCTCGCTCGTAACAAGCCCAAACATTTTAGCATTCTGTTTTCGAGTAAGTTAGCCATTCGGAATTTAAATAAAAATCCGAATCGTAAAAAGTTACTATCAAAATTTAACAAAAATTTTTTTCGTAAATTTTTTACTTTTTTTTAAGTTTTAACTTTTTAACTATTAATTTTAGAAGATGAGTCTATAGCAGGACTTTTTTTGTCAGCCACATGGAGCCCTATCCTTAGAATTTTATCTCATTTCAATCGGACCATTTTTTATTTTCAACCCCCTTCAACCTTTAACTTTAAAAATTAACTTCCAAACGAAGAGGGTTAGAGGGATGAGTCCAACGGCATTGGGTCTGGCTTTATGAGGGCTACCATTCGTTCTCAGGTGCCAATCCTCCCCGACCGCTCCCTATCTTGTAACAAGCTCAAGCGTTGAATATTGGAATTGCATACTGGAGTGAAGTAACCACCCTAGACGTAAACTAAAATCCGATTTATCACAAACTTGTAAGTATAATTAAGCCCTATTTACAATTTGAAATTTTTAAACTTTTTTTTTTAAGGAGTGAGGGATGGGGGGTTGGCACCAAACCCTATGGAACTACTATTGCGAAGCCTACTATCCGTCTTCAGACACTAACCACCGTCCATCGCTCCTTTCTCTTTTTTTCTTGGAAAACTGTTTTTATTTCTTTTCATCCCTATACAGGCCACAGGGGGTTGCTGATCAACCCCGGACCTTTGTCCGAATCATGATAAACTAACAATAAGTGAATTAAGGGGCGAAGGCCGAACTTCCTCGATGTCGATAATGTCAACATTTTTAATCTTGTTTTCTATGTTATATATCTATATCTGTCCTTGTCTAACGAGAGGCATCTGTTCTTGTTCGATTGCTGCGCCATCTCTCGCTACACGCAATACTGCTTATCCTATCAACCTGAATATGCTTTTGCACATATAAAAATTAAATATAATAAACTTTCTTTCTAGGCTTTCAATCTTAGTTCTAATTGCACGATATTGTTCTTAAATGTTTTCCCTAGGGCATACGTATCTCATTTTGTATATATAAACTGCAGTATTTTTGTATTAAGCCAATATTGTCGTCAGTGACAGCTCTATGTGCTCAAATTTTTAATTTTTTTTTTTTCATTGTTTGCAGTTGGGTGAGAATTTCTCTCTACTTTTTCACAACAAGAAGAATACCGTTATTGAACTCCTCAAAAGCATTGAAAGCAACAACAGGAAATTACATATCAACACTTTGTTAAATATTAGAAACCGTTCGATCTCGATCATTAATAGCATCTTTTCGTTTTCGCCTAAGAAATCTCCACTTCAGCTTAAATTGTCACAACTTGTTCGGTCCACCAAACTTTTTATCAATGACAATCCAGATAAAATTTTCACCAGAGCAGATAAAGGCAATTGCACAGTAGCATTGTACAGAGATACTTACATATCAAAAATGACGGAATTATTGCAAGACTCGAATACTTATGTCAGGATTGCTAAAGATCCAACTAATGTAGTCACAAAGAACATTAGAGACATAATCGTGAGATAGAAAAACCGAAAATATATTTCAGACATTAAATATAAGCAGTTATACTGCAGTGACGGGAATTTGCCGAGAGCCTATGGACTGCCGAAAATCCACAAAACTGGCAATCCTCTGAGAATAATTATCTCTTCTATCGATAGTCCAACATATCCACTGGCGGTTTTTCTACACAGCATTATTTCTAAGAGCATTCCAAAACCGAACAGCTATATAGAGAATAGCTTTGAGTTAGTGAACAAATTAAATAGAACAGTGATTAATGAGGAATTTGCACTGATTTCGTTAGATGTTATATCTCTCTTTACCAACATACCGATAGATCTAGTGATGTAAAGCATTTCTATGAGATGGCCGTTTATTGCTAATAATTGCCAAATCCCGAAAGAGGAATTTTTGAAAGCCTTAGAATTAATTCTAAACTCAACATATTTCTTGTTTAACAATATTATTTATAAACAAAAATTCGGCGCTCCAATGGGCTCTCCGCTGTCTCCCGTGCGTCGCCGCCGACATGGTGATGCAGGACTTGGAGAACAGGGCGTTGCAGACATTAGGCTTTAATTTACCTTTTTATTGTAGGTATGTAGACGATGTGGCAATGGCGGCACCAAAGAAATCAATTGACACAATTCTTAATGTTTTCAATTCTTACCACCCTAGATTACAATTCACGATTGAAATCGGGGGTGATAAGCTCAATTTTTTAGATGTAATTATCATTAATAATAACGTTTTAGAATTTGACTGGTTTCACAAACCTACTTTCTCAGGCCGGTATCTTAATTTTATGTCGCAACACCCTGTTTCCCAAAAAAGAGGCACAATAATGAGCATGGTAGATAGAGCGTTTCTTTTATCACATCCAAAATTTTATTTTAAAAATATGAAATTTATTATTGACACATTTTTAGAGAATGACTATCCGCTGTCTTTTATTTTCAATACAATTAATATTAGAATTAAGTATCTCCTTAATAGAAGCACACGCAGGCAAAATGAATCTTCACCGATTACTGATAGTGAAGAACAACGCATTTGGTTTACCATTCCTTACGTCTCTAACATCGCGGGTAAATTTAAAAACGTCACTAAAGACTTGAATGTAAATTTTTTGTTTTTCAGCTTAAATAAAATGCGTAACTTTATTCGAGTACAGAAGGACACTCTCCCAATCCGATCCAATAAAATTGTAGTATATAAGATCTTATGTAAGAATTGTGATGCCTCATACGTGGGTCAAACAATGAGACAATTAAAAACCAGGATCTCTGAACATAGTAATCACATTCGGAGAAATACTACAATTTAATCCGTTATTACGGAACATAGGATTAATTTTGACCATGAATTCGATTGGGAGAACGTTGAGATACTAGACAAAGAGAGATTTCTATCTAAAAGACTAGTTTCGGAAAGGCGCATATTAAGTTACAGAAGAACAGTCTGAATTTACAAACTGATACAGATTTTCTTCACCACGCTTATGTATCTATACTAAACAAATTGTAAACCATGCTTATTGTTGTTGTATGTACTGTGTTCGGAGGTACCACTGCTTTTAGTTTTTGAATGTTCATAGTGGCGACCCTTTATGTTTTAATATTTTATTTGTCACGGTTGGTTATTGTGAACGTGACATGACGAAATTGACGTTAGAATTTTTCCGTCCGCCTTTTTGACATGTTCGTTTAATTTCGTCTCTGCATATAATGTTGTATTTTTTCGGAAGACTCGTCATATACTCTGTATGGCTTTGTAATACTCTTGTTCTTTTTGGTTATCGGGTAAGTTTAACCACATCTCGTTAATTGACTCGAATTAAGATACTGACAGAAATATTGAATATCATTGTTCGTTCTGGATCTGTTACAGACAGTAATTCGAAAGTCAATGTTGTTTTTTGGGATCTTTCAATCTCGAAACTCACCGATCCAACAAGGAGAATGGAAGTAATTATTAACTTTTTTATATATTTCACTGAAGATGGCTCAATCCCGAGCCGAAACGTTTGAATATACTCGATTGATGAAATCGCTTAAGCTTTTTTTACGCACTGACAACTGCGTCTGACTCCTATAGCCATTCCTGATCTTTATTTTATATTTCGGGAGTCCAATACTCATTATTTTAATTTTTTTTTTGTTTTTGATGTAAAATCGACCAGACCGACCTACATTTTTGTACGTACTTTAATTCTGTAAAAGAATTTTGTAATTTCGTAAAACCAATTAAAAGTTTAATGCATTTAACTAAATGTGTTTGAAAAAGTAAGAAACCTCGTTAGTATAATTTGGTTAAAGACTGTATAAAAGAACGATTAATGGGAAACTTAGGGTTTATCGATTAGTAATAAGTTTTATTTATATTAATAGTGACTTTAGGTTCTTTGGTATTTGTTTATAACATCAATTAATTCATATGGTTACATATTCTTAGATTCTTATATTCGTAATTTATTGCATATCCCCGCAGGGTTCGCAATCTACTACCAATACTATTCTCCTCTCACTTTAACCCTTTGGACCAACGGCTTAACGTCTCTTTCCGAAAGACGGAGCCCAGTTTTCTCCGCACAAGAGCCTATCTTGCACGAAGGGGCGCAGCTATCGGAAAAACATTTCATGCTTCATGGCTCTAGTGGACTCGAACCTGGTTCCTCAGATTACGAGTCTGGCGTTTTACCACTAGACCATACTGCCGCCACATATCCTTAGATTCGTTGAACATATCAAACTAGAATGTTTATATTTCATACAATATATATCACGTTAAACAATTAGTATTTGGATTAATGCGTAACTATCTTGAGAATATTCCCGTATTATGAGGGAAGGCAATTAAATATACATAATATCAGAGATATCTTTAAGTGATAAAAATTAAATAAGGTTTGGTAAGAAAATAAGTTTAAACGGAAAAGAAAAGATTCGCTTTATCAAGTTGTTATCAATTTGAAATAAAAGGTAAGATTGTTTACGCATTAACCATAAAGTCGCAAATGTATATACTTATGTCAGTATAAAAGAATACTTATTTCTATAATCGGACTCAAACATACACAGAATCGTATGAATTACGCATGCTATTAACGTTAAATATGGAAGTATTACACGATGGCTTTTGCACAAGGATATTAATGGCTCGAGTTTTTGTAGTAGGTAAAGTCCTTTAAGAAATCTAATACGTCTCAATATAAACAACTAAACGCACGAAGGAGGTTAATCCATTGGTTTAGGAATTCTTTCCGTTTGAGTAAATGAGAATCTCATCGAAGAGATTTCTGCAACCAAAGATCGATTAAAGGCTGTAATAATATTACAGTCGTCAAATTACTCAATCAGGTGATCTATGGTTAGAATACAGAAATCTCTAGTTTACCTTGTTCGGTGCAATTCATCTCGCATGGATGAGCAATTACTGTTGTAGCTGCGAAAGGTGATGACTTTTCATAATGGCCGTCGTAGACGAGTCCATCTCTATTTCGGAATGGCGTCGAGGTAAAACTTCCTTCCGGCCATACGTTACCCTAGGTTATGGTTCTCAGCGTGATGTCCAAACTATGCGTTAGATCTCTTACTTGGATCATTACCCAATATCGATATAGTTCGTCTCGTTGTCAGTACAATGCCGTCGATCTCTTACTTGGATCGTTCGTATAAATCTAAGTTTAGACGGTTCAATCGCTTTATCACAGTTTTAGAAAAACATGCTATTGCTACGGAGCCCAGACTTCTACTGACCCCCACCCGCACCGTCTTCTAGCGGTGGTCGCGCGCGTAGGAATACAGTTCTGCGCCGTCGACTCGTGCGCATCGGTCCCATTTGCAATGCGGCCTGTGTTCTTCGGTCGCGTGCAGGGTTCGGCCCTCGCGAGGGTGTGTTTACGGAATCAATTCATTTAAACCTTTTACTGATCTTTCTTTATGTTTAACGAGCGAATTCTTTTCCTTTTTAAACAAAATGTCGGTAACGACTGCCACTATAGGATCACCTTAAGCTTTAGTAGTTAACCTATGGGCGTTCTAACCAGGGAGCTCCGAGAGGGGTGAGGGAGAGGAGGTATCGGATTTCGCGGGGAAGTTAAGGGGAGGGGGCGGGGTATCGGGTTACACAAGGGTATCAGATTACAAGAAGATAACACAAGGGGGTGAGGGGGGGGGGAGGGGCGGGGTATCGGGTTACACAAAAGTATTGGGTTACACAAGGGTATCGGATTTCAAGCATATCGGATTACGCGGGGGAAGGGGAGAGGAGGGGGTTGACCTTGACACCGGGATGAGCAACCGGGATGACTCATCCGCGCCGCGGGGCCCGCGGGAAAGGAAGTCCGCGTTCGCGATCGCCGCGTGAGGGGTCCGCGTTCGCGTTCGCGGGGTCCGCGTGGGGGGTTTGCGGGTTCGCGGAATCCGCGGGGTCTGCGTGGGGGTGCGCGTCGCGCCGGTCGCTCGCGGTTGCGCCGCGGGGTACGTTTGCAACGACGCCGCTAGGCGGCGCACAATGAGTAAGATTAACTCGATAGCGCACTGCGTAGGAGCGTGTTTTGTCGATAACGCATCGAACTTGTCGGGACATGTTTGTCGTAAACAACATTTTTCTAGGAAAAGGGGGCGATTATCGCGTCGACTAAACAATTTATCTACGCACTATTTTTTACGACGCAGTACATAAAAAAACAAAAGAATAAATGACGCATCGAACCTGTCGGAACATGTTTGTCATAAACAACATTTTTCTAGGAAAAAAGGGGTGTAGTTATCGCGTAGACTAAACAAATTCGCTAAATAATTTATCTACGTAAAAGACAAAGGAAGAAATGACGTCATCAACGATGATCGACTCGATAACGCATCGAACCTGTTGGAACATGTTCGTCGTAAACAACATTTGATAAAATATAGGTAGGGATAAACATGCACGCAAAGAAATTACATCGTTCATTTAGGTGTGAAAAAAAGCCTGTTTATTTAACTCTTCTTTTACGTAATATATCTTACGTGCTAAAAAACTGCTAAAGCTGCGAGCTCACAATCGATGAGCTGATTCGTATTGAACGCATTGCTAGCGTATATTACATTTAACGCTTTCTTAGGATCCGTCACAGTGGACGCGATATCGGAGAACTGCTCTATCTACGCAGTACGTAAAAAACAAAGAAAGAAATAACGTCATCGGGACGATGATCGATCCGATAACGCATCGAACCTGTCAGGACACATTCATTGTAAACAAATGTTTTCTAGGAAAAGGGGGTGTTATCGCGTAGACTAAACAATTTCGCGCTATTTTTTACGACGCAGTACGTAAAACAAAGGAAAAAATGATCTTTCAAGATTCAATTGGAGCGAGAGAAAGGGCAAAGAGTATATAACGAGGAATGAAGCGCATCGAGCCGCAGTAGTAAGATTTGAGAACGATACATCGGTTGAAAAGTATCGAGATTTATTGTGTGGTTAAACACGTTATCACGTGCAAGTGCTGTGAAACAATATAATAAAAGAATAGTGCGAAAGTGATCAAACATGGATCAATTCGAGCAAACCGAACGTGATCTATTGGAGCTGTCCGACCAAGTAGCTACCGTGGGTGAATATTTCACATGGGCGCTGCAAAACGCGGAATTCGTCGAGCAGCTCGAGACACGCAGTAGTGCCAAACGTCAGCGGCTCTTCAACAATCCAACGATCGGGCAGAGACAATCGTTGGTTGCCAGAATAGCGCGACTCGAAAATGTGAAGTCGCGATTGGAAAGACAATTTATCCATAGCGGTGGTGATTATGCGAACGCCGGTAACACGCGGCAACACGCGCAAAAGTGGCAACACGCGCGCGGCAGAACTCGTATGGCGAGAAATTGATGCCGCGTTCGAAACGCGAATAATGACCGGTGCGGTAATTAATACAAACTATATAGAATTGCGACAGTTTTTGGAAGACGCCTGCAGCGTAGTGTGCAAGCAAGTGCGAGACATTATAAAAACACATAATTGTGTCAAAGTAAACACCGCGTTCAACGGGGAGTTTGTAGCGGGTGATAACCGTGCCAATAAGAGCATATGTACAAATAACATAGAACTCTGTAGTACATCGCACTTGCGCGAGTGGTACGAGCGGCACGTTATCGAGCCCACATTAGCGAAACTCGAGGAGTTCCAGGAACGCGAAAGTGGGTGGGCGTTGACTCGAATCCTCAATTTGACGGTGAACGTCAACAGGTACAATCCTTTGCGCGCGGGGTGTCACTTGAAATTGCCTAAAGACATTAAAACGAATAGAGCGGTGATCAATGTGCTGTCTATGGACAATGCGTGTTTTGCGTGGGCCGTGATGGCTGCTCTGCATCCAGCCGAAAGACATTCAGATCTGGAATCATCATACCCGCATTAATCAACGGTACTGAATTTACGAGACATTGAGTTCTCAATGACGTTGAGTCAAATTAAACAGTTCGAACGACTCAACAATATATCCGTCAATGTCTATACCATCGAGGGACAGAAAACTTCAAACGTTCTTCCAATACGGCTTACCGACCGCACGAGTCATTAACACGTAAATCTGCTGTACGTGCAGGATCCGCGAGACAACAATGTTGGACATTTCGCGTGGATTAAGAATCTATCCCGTCTTATGAGCTCGCAGTTGAGCACGCACCATAGTCGGAAATACTTTTGCGTAAGTACCTATACTTATTTTTAATAAAATTATAAAATATTTTATTTAATAATATAATTTACAATATTTGTTTTTTTGCAGATGTTTGCACTATTTCTACACGAGCAAGAAATTGAAAGCCCACACCGTGGACTGCTGAGAGGTAAACAACTGCGCTATCAGACTACCGAGCGAGAACAACAAGTGGCTTAGCTTCAAGAACCACAGCAGGAAAAAAGGACTTTCCTTCGTGGTGTATGATCTGGAGTGCTGCAGAAGGCACAACCGGAGACGGAACACGCGTCATACGCCTATCAACATCATCGGGTCTGTAGTATAGCATACTACGTACAGTGCTCGTACGACGAAACGTTATCGACGTATCAATTTCGTCGCGATAATGACTGCGTCGCGTGGTTCACCGAGGAACTCAAAGGATTGGTGCATTGCGTAAAGAACATCTTGTTCGACATTGTATGCATGGTAGATCTAACGCGAGACGAGTGGGACACATTTCACAGCGCGGCGCAATGTCACATTTGTGAAAAACCGTTTGCGCCGGATAATAATCGTGTACGCGATCATTGCCACCTGACCGGGCGTTACAGAGGTCCAGCACATTCGACGTGCAATCTGAATTATAAAGATTCTCACTTCATCCCAGTAATATTCCACAATCTGTCGGGCTATGACGCGCATTTCATTATCAAGGAGATAGCTGTCGCGTTCGAAGGCTCCGATGTACTGCCTATAACAAAGGAAAAGTACATCTCATTCACTAAACACGTGAAGGACACCGCGGAAAGATCAGATTCGCGAAGCGATATAAAATTAGAATTCATCGACTCGTACAAATTTCTGAGCGCGAGTCTCGCAAAATTGGCATCCTTCCTCGATAAAAATAAATTGAAAATTATACGTTCCAAATTTTCCACGTTATCCGACGACGATTTCGAATTATTGACGCGAAAAGGTGTCTTTCCATACGAATACGTGGACAGCGTCGAAAAGCTGGAGGATACGTGTTTACCGCCGCGCGATTCATTTTACAGTTCCTTGACCGGTGAAACCGTATCCGAGAGCGATTACGCGCACGCCGCGAACGTATGGCAGCGATTCTCCGTTCGAACCCTGGGCGAATACAGCAATCTATACCTGAAAACCGATGTCTTGCTGTTGGCCGACGTGTTTGAAAATTTCCGAGACATCTGCGTCGTGAGTTACGGACTTGATCCCGCGTACTACTGCACCTTACCAGGCTTTACGTGGGACGACATGTTGAAACATACATGTATCAATTTCGAACTGCTGACCGACATTGACATGGTTATGTTTATTGAACGTGGTATTTGCGGCGGTCTGAGTCAGTGTTTCGGCAGATACGCGCAGGCCAACAACAAGTACATACATGCAGTCGTACAGTCCATCGAAACCGTCGTCGTACCTAATGTACTTCAATGTCAACAACTTGTACGGCTGGGCGATGTGTAAGCCACTGCCCTACGCGGAGTTTCGATGGGTCGAAGACGTGTCAAATTTCGACTTTAGCGCGATCGCTTTAAATTCGCCTACGGGCTATATTCTCGAGGTTGATCTAGAGTATCCGCAGGATAAACACGACGCGCACGCTGACTTACCGTTCTGTCCGATGCGCGCTAAACCGCCCGGCAAACGGCAGGACAAACTTCTCGCCACGCTGCACGATAAGGAGCGTTATGTCATCCATTATCGCAATCTGCAGCAGTGCACGCGTCACAGCCTTCGCGTCACAAAAATACATCGCGTATTGCAATTCGCTCAATCTGAGTGGCTCCGCTACATCG